>NC_141076.1:34973947-34981447 GCF_041138505.1 Cibotium barometz
TCAGAGTTATGGTTGAAAAGCAAACAGGGAAATATGTAAAGTGTCTAAGGTCAGATGGAGGGGGAGAGTACTTCTCCAATGAGTTCTCTGAATTTTTGAAGAAGAATGGTATTCGGAGACAGTTTACATGCAGATACACTCCGTAGCAAAATGGAGTTGCTGAGCGGAAAAACAAGCACATTGCTGAGATTGCGCGAGCATTGATGGGAGAGAAGAATATGCCGCATAGCTATTGGGCTGAGGCTGTTTCTACAGCAGTTTACATCATGAACAAGACTCCAATTGCAGCCATACATGATGTAACTCCAGACGAGAGGTTTACTGGCAGAAAACCTGATTTGTCTCATCTGAAAGTCTTTGGATGCATTGCATATGTGCATGTGCCAGATGAGCTAAGAACTAAGCTGGATCCAAAAGCTAAAAAATGTGTGTTTATTGGATATTCCCTTGAGCAAAAGGGATACACGTGTTATAACCCTGCTACACGTGAGTTGAGGGTAAGCAGGGATGTTTTTTATGAGATGAGCAGCTGGTATGTTGCTGAAAAAGAAGCTGTTGGGGCTGATGTGAGTGGAAATGTGGTTGCATAGAATGCAAATCAACAATCACAGTCTTTGAGTGGACCAGGAGAGTCCTCATCTAGTGGTTCGGTTCATAGACCATGGTAGCAGGCTGCGTCATAATACCAGTCCTGAAAATGTGATTAGTACATCACATAAAGGCAAAGAGAAAGTGATTGAGCCCCTTAGTATACCTGACATTTCTGCAGGACATTCTCATGTTGATGGAGAGTCTAGTGGCTCAGAGATGAGCCTTGAAGAGGATCTTGGGATACCAGCTATGAGAACACCTGGTGTAAAGAAGGCTATGGAAGCCATGAATGCAAAGCTGCGAAGATCTGGGAGAGTGAAGAATCTTGTGCAGAGGTTTACCTATGATGATGGTTATGTGGCACATCACTATGCATACATGGCAAAAGTTGTTCAGGTTGTAGAGCCCACATGCATTGATGAGACTGTTGGAAATGTGTGTTGGGAGAAAGCTATGGATGAGGAGATGGATGCACTATATGGAAATGAGACTTGGGATTTAGTGCAATTGCCTGAAGGCAAGAAAGCCATCGGATGCAAGTGGGTGTACAAAGTAAAACATAACATGATGGAAGCATAAGCAGGTACAAGGCTAGATTGGTAGCCAAAGGATATGCGCAGACATATGGCATTAATTATGAGGAAACTTTCAGCCCAGTTACCAAGATGACAACAGTGAGAGTTGTGATAGCAGTGGCTGCGTCAAAGCAATGGTCTTTACATCAGATAGATGTAAAGAATGCATTCTTGCATGGGGATTTGCAGGAAGAGGTGTATATGTTGCAGCCACCTGGTTATGAGGATGTGAGTCACCCCGAGCATGTTTGTAGGTTGAAGAAAGCCTTATATGGCTTAAGACAAGCACCAAGAGCATGGTCTGACAAGATTTCTGAATATCTTGTCACTATTGGCTTTCATGTAGCCAATGCAGATTTCTCGCTATATGTGAGACAGTGATAGAGGGGTCTATGTAGATAACCTAATCATTACGGGGAACCATGATGTAGAGATCTTTGATGTAAAGATCTTGCTTAGACAGAAGTTTGAGATGAAGGATCTGGGAGAGCTCAGATATTTCTTGGGTATTGAGGTGATTAGGTCACCACATGGTATTCGATTACTGCAGAGACAGTATGACTTGGACATGTTGTCCAAGTATGGTATAACAGGCTGTAAGCCTATCTCAGTGCCATTGGATCAGAATGGCAAGTTGAGTGCAGATTCAAGAGAGATTTTGGAGGATCCTACTATGTATAGGCGCATAGTAGGAAGCTTGATTCACATGACGATCACCAGGCGAGATTTGAGCTATGCTATTGGGTTGGTGAGTCAGTTTATGCAGGTTCCTCGAAAGCCGCATTTGGATGCATTGAGACGCATACCTGAAAGAGTGCACAAAGCGGAAGTAGAGTGGCACTAGAATCTGCTGAACAGAGAGTGCAAGAGAGAGAGATATGGAGCAAACTATGCTGAATATACTGAACCAAAACAGTCCCAAGCAAGAGACAGTGATAGTCTCATAAGTGAGGGAGCAAATAAGTACAAGACTCTATGAAAAATGAGAGGCCAGCACCCACTATTTATAGTGGGGAAGAGCTGGCCGACTGGAGCATAGAAACAGGCCGACTGGAGCTGTTGGACATGGCTCCCTAGAAAAATGCCAGAATGGCTAGGAAAAATCCCAGAAAATTACTAAAAAAGGGGTGGCCAGCCCACAAGCAAGGGCCATGCAAAAAGGGACCAAATGGGCACCATACAGAGCAAAAACTGGGGATGAAAGTGCTAACACCCCCTCTCAGCACCAGATGCTGAACAAACTCCGAGAATCCGAAGATGAGGAGCCAAGGAAGCCTGAGAAACCGGCTTGGTGAACAAATCTGCAGCATTCTCTGCGGAAGGACAATACTCCAAATGCAAATCTCCAGCAAGAACCCGTTCACGAACATAGTGATACTGAATCTCAATGTGTTTCGTACGAGCATGAAACACAGGGTTCTTGGCGATGGCGATGCAACTCTGATTGTCACACCAAAGAAGAGTAGATCCGGTAGGAGGACAGCCAAGCTCCTCCAATAATCTCCGCAACCATATCGCCTCACATGCAGCATAACAAACTGCACGGTACTCCGCCTCGGTAGAGGAAAGCGCCACAGTAGGCTGCTTTTTACTGCTCCAAGAAATGGCTCCAGACCCAAGTGAAAAAACACAACCAGTGGTCGAACGCCGTGTATCTGGATCTCCAACCCAGTCTGAGTCAGACCATCCAACAAGAGTGCGACCTTGGCCATAAAAGATGCCAAAATCCAGAGTGCCACGTAAGTACCGAAGAACTCTGAGAGCACACCGCCAATGCTGCTGACGGGGTTTGGATGAGAAGGAACTCAATAAACTGACTGCGAAGCATATGTCCAATCGGGAGTAGGTCAACCATACCAAACAACCGACGAGAACCCGATACTGTCCCTGATCAGTCCCTGGAGAAGCATCAAGTGAAGAAAGCTTCTCACCAATATCCAAAGGAGAAGATACTGGTTTGCACCCAGTCATCTGAAATCTGTCAAGAATCTCCCGAGTGTACTTCTGCTGAGAGAAGAAAATGCCCTTCGAGGTCTGCCAAATCTCAAAGCCAAGAAAATAGTGCAAGAGGCCCAGATCCGTCATCTCAAACTCTGTCTCCAAAGCATCCATAACAGAACGGATCCGCACAGAATAAGAACCTGTAAAGATGAGGTCATCAACATAGACCACAATGATGACAATCAACCCCCTCTCAAGGAGGATATAAAGGTTCGAATCTGCATGAGAACGGCGCAGGCCGAGCTTCTGAAAGAACTCATCAATCCGCTGGTACCAAGCCCGCGGAGCCTGCTTTAGACCATATAAAGCCTTCTTCAGCCGGTACACATGATCCTGTTTGCTCGGAACAACAAATCCTGGCGGCTGATCAACATAAACCTCTTGTGTAAGCTCTCCATTCAAGAAAGCCGACTTGACGTCCATCTGGAAAACGGGCCATCTATGATGTCCTGCAAGTGCAAGAACGGTGCGAATGGTAGTCATCCGGGCTGTTGGAGCGAAAGTCTCATCGAAGTCGACACCAGGGCACTGAGCATAACCCTTGGCAACCAACCTCGCCTTGTGCTTGTCCAAGCTGCCATCAGCTCGGAACTTTGATTTGAAAATCCAACGCACACCAATCACCTTACGCTGCAGAGGCCGAGGCACCAAAGTCCAAGTGCCATTCCGTTCGATAGCATCCAGCTCTGTCTGCATAGCATGACGCCAAGACTCATGTGAAAGAGCCTCGTCTACAGAAGTGGGATCAGAAGGACCATTAATGATTGTAGACATAAGAGCATAATTAACAAACGTGTTGCCCTCATGAATTTGTTTCCCTGTAACTCTAGAAGAACGCCGAAGAGAACCAGGCGGAGGAGCAGAAGGAAGCTCACGTAACCCAGAGTCACGAACTGTCTGATAATACCAACCAGGTACAGATCTGCTCGAACTCGCCGGAGGAGGAGCAGGGTCATCATCATCTGACTGAGAATCCTCAGCTGGAGGTGTAACAGTAACAGCGGGAGCAGGAGGAGGAGTAGGAGGAGGAGAAGGAGGTGCAGGAAGAAGAAGCTCACCACCCCCCTCTGAAGATGTAGGAGTCTCGTCGAACACCACATCACGGCTCACAACAACTTTACCGGCTTGAGGATCATAAAGACGATATGCCTTGGACACAGTGCTGTATCCGAGAAAAGTCATGCGCTGAGACTTTGAGTCCAACTTGGAGCGGTGCTCCTTAGGCACATGAACATACACCGTACATCCAAATATCCGGAAATGAACAACGGAGGGCTTCTCACCATGGAAAGCCTCATATGGAGTTTTGTCGGGAAGAGCAGCAGTAGGAGACCTATTCTGAATGTAGACAGCAGTGGAAGCCGCCTCAGCCCAGAAACGTCGAGGTAATGAAGAATGCTCAAGCATAGCACGGGCCATCTCCATAATGGTCCTATTCTTCCTCTCGGCAACTCCATTCTGAGATGGAGTATATGCTGTAGTAAGCTGTCTCCGAATGCCATGTGTCTTGCAATATTGCTGAAACTCCTGGGATGTAAACTCACCCCCTCCATCGGTCCTGAGAGCCTTGACCGAGTGACCGGTCTCTTTTTCCACCTCGGCTTTCCAATCACAGAAGTGATGAAAAGTCTCATCCTTGGTCTTCAGAAAGAAAACCCAAGTATATCTGGTAAAATCATCCACCATCACGAGCATGTACAACGCCTTACTCAAAGACGCGGTACTCATAGGACCACATAAGTCTGCATGAATGAGAGCAAGTGATGTCGAAGATCGGTGTGTCGCCTCCTTCGGAAAGGCGGCTCGGTGCTGCTTCCCCTGTAAACAAGAGGAACAAGGAGAAGACGGAGCCTTGATGGTTGGTAATCCATCAACCAACCCATCCTTCGAAGCTCGCTGCAGAAGCTGATAGCTCAAATGGCCAAACCGAGCATGCCAAAGAGCAGAAGAAGCACCAGAAGAAAGCAGAGCGGTCAGTTTGT
Organism: Cibotium barometz; assembly: GCF_041138505.1. Lineage (NCBI taxonomy): Eukaryota > Viridiplantae > Streptophyta > Polypodiopsida > Cyatheales > Cibotiaceae > Cibotium > Cibotium barometz. Next base: position 34,979,097 of record NC_141076.1, read on the forward strand.
AGAGACCACTATCTTGGACTCCCTGAGCCAAGATGCTACCAGTCGCTTTATCACGAATGGTAATCTCATAACGAGAAAAGATCACCTCCGCACCCTGAGCTGTAAGAGCACTCACTGACAAAAGGTTAAAAGCCAAATCTGGAATATACAGAACGTCAGAGAAGTACCTCTTATCCTCTTCAGAACGGAAGATGGGGATAGTGCCATGACCATGCACTGGCACAGAAGAAGAATCACCCAGAGTGATCTCGCCTGATCTGGCAGTGAAGTCCTCGAACCAATCTCGATGGGGTGTCATATGAGCAGTAGCACCGCTATCAACAATCCAAGACCGTGACTGAGAAGTCACAAGAGCAAGTATACGCCGAGTACCTGCTAAGAGAAGAATTCCATCATCCTTCTTGGGTTGAGACACCACCGTTGAGGAAGAGTTCTTTGCTGCTTCATCACGCTTCTTCTTGTGACATTGGGGTGACTTGTGACCCTTCTTGCCACAATAATGACATTCAATGTCCTTATTCTTTGAAGATTTGTTGTCTTTATCCTTATCGGAATCCTTGGAGTTCTTGTCAGAACCCCCTTTACCTTTCTTTTGTTGAGACTTCCCTTTATCTCGTGCTGCCAAAGCTCCATCAGGGCCACCGGAGGTGCCAGTCCGCTCCTCAAAGCGAGACTCTATCTGCATAATGGAGGGGAGAACTTCCTCCCAAGTAACTGGAACAGGACGAGGAGAAGAAACCAGAGACTGAAAGTATGCATCAAACCTCTCTGGAAGTTTGGAGAGCAGCCGAATAGCCATATCCTCTGTGGAGGTGTCCTTGCCACAAACAGCAAGCTCGTCCCGGAGATCTTTCATCTTTGAGATGAAAGCAGATAACGATGGAAACGCAGAAACTGATAAGTTCATAAGTTGCTTTTCCAATGCCAAAATCCGACCCGGAGACTTAATCTCATAGAGATCTGCAAAAGCCTTCCAAACTTCATGTGCAGCATCTGCTGTACGCACATGAGAGAGAACAGCATCCTGACAGTTCAACATCAGGAAGGAGAAAACACGTCGATCATTCGACTGCCAAATATCAATCTGTGCCTGAGTCACACCACCGGAAGCAAGGGTGGGAGGGGTGGCATTGGTTGGTGTAACAAGCCAATCCCAGAGATCCACGCCACGCAAGGCCGATTTCACCTTCACCTTCCATAGGGTGTAGTTGGAACCATCCAACTTGGCAGACTCAGCAAACATATGAAGAGAAGTGGGAGCAGCCATCACAAGAGCTTGGGCTCAATCTCAAGAAATGCACAATCTCTGAAGAAAAGGTGTCCTCCACAGGTACCAAGAGTGCCACCAAAGCCTGCAACACCACAAGCCCCCTCTGCAAAGGGAAAGGACCACTGGAGAGGAAAACGCAGCAATGAACAAGTGCTGTCCTGTAGAAAACAGGCCGCCTGCAGTCCAATCTCCAAGTGGGCAATGAAACGCTGATCTCCAAGAGCCAGACGGCTGAATCGGTGAAGCCAATCTGAAAAAAAAACTGACCAGCAGAGTGCTGTCCAGAAAACGCAGCAGCAAAAAGCTATGGATCTAGAAGAAAACGCAGAGGAGAAGGTGCAAAAAACAGGGCTGAATCTGGGGCAGCAGAAAGGTTGCTAAACCTAGAGCGATGATACCATGAAAGAGTGCACAAAGCGGAAGTAGAGTGGCACTAGAATGTGCTGAACAGAGAGTGCAAGAGAGAGAGAGATATGGAGCAAACTATGCTGAATATACTGAACCAAAACAGTCCCAAGCAAGAGACAGTGATAGTCTCATAAGTGAGGGAGCAAATAAGTACAAGACTCTATGAAAAATGAGAGGCCAGCACCCACTATTTATAGTGGGGAAGAGCTGGCCGACTGGAGCATAGAAACAGGCCGACTGGAGCTGTTGGACATGGCTCCCTAGAAAAATGCCAGAATGGCTAGGAAAAATCCCAGAAAATTACTAAAAAAGGGGTGGCCAGCCCACAAGCAAGGGCCATGCAAAAAGGGACCAAATGGGCACCATACAGAGCAGAAACTGGGGATGAAAGTGCTAACAATACCGAGGTATGTGAGGTCTACTTTGCATTGTGAACTATTTTATGAAACTGGGACAGAGATATGTGTACATGGCTACACAGATGTTGATTGGGCTGGTAGTTATCTCAGATAGAAGATCTACTAGTGGCTTCATGTTTTCTTTGGGGAGTGCTGCTGTGACTTGGAGCAGCAAGAAGCAGCCTACGGTTGCTCTATCCAGTACAGAGGCCAAGTACAGAGGTGCTGTTATGACAGCATGTGAGGTAGCTTGGTTGAGAAAGCTACTTGCAGAT
>NC_141076.1:34986447-35321447 GCF_041138505.1 Cibotium barometz
AACTGTACAACCTGTCTGGCTAAGTCTGCCCGTTGTCGCTCACAAAATCGTACAAATTTGCGGTAGCCCCTCTCACCCATGGCCATTATGCCTTGCTGCTGCTCTTCGACCTCTTCTCGTACTCTTGACTGCAGAGACATCAAGCGGAGCTTCTTTTGCTCAATTCTAAGCTTTGTAATGAGCTCTGCAGGGATGCATTTTCTGTCCAGCCCAGATGCTAGCAAGGCATCTATAAACTTTAGCTTTTCTGACTTTTTCCTGTCAATCACACGGGTGCCCTCTTTCGATAGAAGCTGTCTCACATCATATCCAAGTGCAATGGGGGGGCCCCAAGGGTTATTGCTCTGAAAAATACTGTCAATCTTCCTGCCAATAGGAGGAAAGTCAAACAATGGGCCACGATACCGCCTCAAAAGTTGTAAGGGTTTCTGCTGATTGGGAGTAGCTGGCATGGGTTTTTTGGATAATGACCCTGAGGGTGTATTACTTGGTGAAGAAGGCCTGCTAGCCATATTGGCATTACTAACAAGGCTAGAATCTTCCTTGATAGCCTGCTCACTGGAACTGCATTGGCCACCAGCAGTAGATTCACCAAGAGGCCTGGCCGCCATGGGCGCATCTTCCTGCTTCAAAGCTGGACTGCACTGATCCATCATACTACCCACCTGAGATGGCTGAGAATTCAAAGCATCTGACCTCTCAACTTGCAAGGTAGGTTTCTGACCTTTCCCCTCCAGATTTGATGCAGCACTACTGGGAGCAACCACCACGTTGTGCTTTTCCATGTCGTCTTTCCCCACAGCAGGTGAAGCTTCAATGGCTACTGGGAAAGGGGGTCTTTCAGCTGTGTTCATTGCTAGAATGCTTTGTTGTGATGAAAGAGGTGGTGGAGCTATGGACCTTAGAACCTCAGGTGGAATGCGTTCACCTCGCTGCAGCCACACATTTAGATCTCTCTCTCTCTCTCTCTCTCTCTCTCTCTCTCTCTCTCTCTGTGTGTCTGTCTGTCTGTCTGTCTGTCTATCTACACACACACACACACACACACACACACATATATATATAATGATTTATGCAAAGGAACTATGGGCTGCTTATATAGGAAAATATGCTGCTGCTCAGTGATGAAAAGCTGCTGTCGGCCAGTATTTGATGCCCATGACTGAGTATTTTCAGCATTTAATGCTGCACATTTCACACCTGTGAGAATATGCTGACAAGATGCTGGCTGACTGCTGTATGATGCTGGACATGACTGTTATCAGCCCTGAATGCTGGCCGACATGGAGTATGGGGTGTCCATGATGCTTCGCATCACATGCTAGGCATGTAACATGCCTTGTGGCTGCCCCATGGGCTGCCCAACGGCTGGCCCATGCACATGTAACTCCTACATGCTTCTATATGCTTGTGTTATGCAACTAATGGACTGACTTTGACATGCCCTAACCTCCCATGACTTATATGCTTGTTCTCCAAGTAGGTTAAGGGACTGATCCTGACACTTTAGGGTGGGAGACTGACCTACGTAGCTCCTGCTTGACATGTCCCGGATTGGGACTCACAATGGGGCCATGGCATAAGACAAATACTCCTAAAAAGGGTATTAATGATGTTTAATATTACATTGAACGCTAAGCCAGTGTGTCACATAGCACCACAGTGCAAGGTGCATGTGACACCAAGCCTGAGGTCGCCATGAGTCAGCTAAGCCCCGGCAGCACGCCCTGGAGTCCCATACCACCAAACCACCTAACCGCCTACAACTACCCTTGGCCCTAACGTCTCCACCGCAAGGATCCCTCACATAATCCTCGTCCAAGGCACACTTATAAAGTAACAACCACGCTATTATTGGCCAACTACTTTTAATATTAACTTTTAGCCATTATTAGCCTCTAGTTAACTTTTGATTGACCCAAGGCCAATCCAGACTTCATCCTTGCTAGCCCTTAGCCTTTTGGGTCAATTATATCAGCCCTTATGCCCGGATAAGCCCTAACCCTAACTCTGGGTTAGCACATCCTGTTAACAACGGGTTATCCTAACCCCCGCTGTACATTGGTCCTAAGCCTAGTTAGGGATATGACATTATCTCCGCCTTCTAATAGGTTCACAACCTCGTGAATCCAAGTAGGAGAAAATAAAGTGTAAGCCTAACCTCGAATTCTTATATTCCACCATAGCATCCATATGAGTTCCCTAGCCATTACCTAAACTAGAATGGAACTCTTCTGGTGGATCCTTGCTAATGGAATCACACAATCCCTACAAGGTAACTTGCTTACCAATTCAAATCCATCCTAACATAAAAGGTCGAAGCTGGATACAATTCTCATCTTCTAATCCAGTTCATGCTTCATGTCTGATCACAGCATGTAATCAACACACCTCCACTTAGCTTGTTACAACAATTATCCATGTGCATTACCTTTGAAGTCTCTCTCGTAATCTAGGGTCTAATAAGAGCTATATTGGGACACGTTCTTTTTCCTTGCCTGCCTTGTTCACACATACTTTGCAGCACATCTACAGCAATTTGCAGCAAATCTCCATGCTTGAAGCTACCGTAAATCAAACACGCATGCTTTTTCTAGTCCAACCTGCCATTCCTCAAGGACACATGAGAGCATTCACAGTAACAACAGCCAGCTGTGCTCAGCCTTTCAGCAGCAAATACAGCCTCCTTTATAAGGCTTTTGCACACAACAGGACAGTGCATTGGCATCGTGTTTGCACATGTACCACGCTCTCCAAGGCAGACAATTATACTTGGAGTCACAATTTAAGGAGCTCCACACCAGTGAACTAAAAGCAGACCCTCAGGCAGTACCACATACACGAAACGCACTCAACACTCAATACAGCAGCTTGCGGCTTACCTTGAGACGGCGAAAAGCTAGAATCTGAGACTTGAGAACCATTAGTTGCTGCCTCGTGAAGCACATGTGTGGCTGCGGCTGCTTCAGCTGCTGCTGTTGAAAATGCTGAAGACCACCTTGTTGGTAAGGATGATGATGCTGCTGCTGAAGTGGCATCACCTGTGGATGCTCTACATCCTGTTGCTGTTGCTGTTGCAGCTGCTGATGAAAATTTGCCTGCTGAATCAATGCATTTGGGATTTGGTTCGTAGACATTGATGCTTGTAGCTGCTGTTGCCTCAGATACTGCAGCTCCGTATCATCTGGAGAAGACACAACTAGAGCTCCAGGGGCCTTATCTGCTCTAGAAGGTAAAGGTGCTCCCATTGGACTCTTATTTAGCAGGACTGGAACAGATGGAGAGGCCACGTTACCAGCTGGTCTATTCAAGCTTAAAACACCCCTTTCAATTGAGTAATCGCTCGATTGGTGCTGTGACTGCTGTCGGAGATTTGGGTTGGGCACATGCCCACTGGACATGTTTTGATGGCCTTTTCCCATCATCATGCCAGGACTGGAGTGTCCCTCCGTGACCGCACCACCGTGTTGTTGTGCATTAGGAGGACCAAGGTTTCTCATGCCTACATCTTGGCTTTTTGAAGGCATATGATGTAGATGCTGACCTGTGTCAGTAGCAGTTTTTTGCATTGCTGCAAATTGTGCTAGCAGCTGCGGATGCATGAACTGTGTGGGTGTGAGAAGGGATCCTGAACTCGGATCCAGATGGTGTGACTGAAGAGATGGCATTGGAGGCATCCCCACATGAGTTTGCCCATTCGCTAATTGCTGTTGGTTCTGAAGAGCCCCTGCTGCTGGTGGCCTCATGGTATTCGGCATGGATGTGGCATAACCGGGCTGAGCCCGTGCAGCGGTGGAATCATTTTTGGGCTCGTGAGCTTGCTCCACCTGCTGATCTGCCGATATATATTGGCCGGCTGCCTTACTAATCTGAACATGCCCTTGCCATGCCTGGAGCTGTCTATGGTTCTGAAGGCTATTATTGACATCCTCTGCTGACTGAGGCCCTCCTTGATCAGCAACAATGGCAGCTTTGCTTTGCTGTGCATTTGCTTGGGCTTTCTTCTGGGCTGCAAAAAGTGCCTGCTGTGCATAGACCTGGGCTTGGACTTGTTGATTTACAGCATGGGCGGCATCCGACCCAATATGAGATGACAATTGCTGCTGACTTGCATCTATGTACACTCTAGGTGGGCGGAGAAGGGATTGTGGGGGGGCAGCAGGTACACTGCCACTGCCACTACATACAGCACCTTGAAAGACAGGTCCTTGATAAGCAGGAAATTGTTCACTCGGCACGCCCTTGCGATATTGCTGCACATAAGGTCAGAGTTTTATTTTTAAAATCTTATTTGAGAAGAAATATCTGCAATTATGTGCATCTTTGTAATTGCAGATCTATCAGGACCTTAATTGCCAGGAATTGCTACAGGAAAACTCCAATTTTAATAGATAACCCTAATTGGGACAGAAAAACCCTAACTCGCACAGAGATCGAGAGGATGAATCAAATTAAAAAAGTAGATTTACTCAAAAGCGGTGGCGGTTATTTTTTTACAGTATGGCATAAATAGATCGAATCAGGCAAGGCCGACACCTGGAGATGATGAGAGGGTTGCTGCTGTTGTTGTTGCTGGTGTTGGAGATGATGCTGCTGCGTTTGCTGTTCCTGTTGAAAATGCTGCTGCTGTTGTAGCTGTTGTAATTGCTGCTGCCATTGCTGCTGCTGCTGAGCGTTTGCAAAATGCAGGCCAGGAGAGGACTGCTGTGGCTTTTGATGGTGCGGATGATGATGGAACTGGTGGAAATCGGGCGATGGGGAGGCGATGATGGAAGGGTTAGGGTCAGGGTAAGATTTAAGGTTAGGGTTAGGATGAGAGTAAGAATTAGGGTTAAGGTTGCGGGGGGATGGTGCAGGGGAAGACGAAGAGGTATGGGGGGAGGAGGTAGGGTTTCGGTGGCCTGATGATGAGGAGGAGGGAGCAGCTCCAACCCCTGCGGAGGGGGCTGGTGTTGGGGAAAGGGAAGCTGGGGCGGGGTTGTTATGGGATAATGATGGGGATGACCCGATTGCTGCTCCTGCTGCTTTTCCCCCCTGCAATAGGCCCTGGCCCTTCTGCATGCTCAAATCAAAAAAAACAAACTGCAAAATCTGGGTGCCCGCCGGCAAATAAAAAGGAGGAAATTTTCCCTACAGGAGGAGAGTGTGTTGTTGGGACACACGCAGAGAGTCTTTTCTTCCTTTTGGCTCTCTGCATCGATTAAATAAGCCACAAAATATATATATTTCTAAATACAAGTATAAAAGTATTTCTTTGCATTAATTAATTGCTCTTCTCAATTCGAAATTTTGATGTACTCATATCTATAAAAAAAAGAAAAAATTCCTTTAATCCAATCCTCGCCAGCCTTGCCTTCTCTCTTCTCTATAACTTTATATTATCTTAAGGATAAGTTTCACGAGGCTCCTACGTGTAAGAATTTAGAGACTCGGGCACACAATTTGGAGGTTCGAGGAGGGGTAAGCTCCTACCCATCGAAGACGAGTGAGGTTACTCGTTGTTTTTAAAACAAGTCTCGAGGAAGGTGCATGTATGCATATTATCTGAAGGACGAGTTTCACGAGGCTCCTACGTGTAAGAATTTATAGAGACTCGGGCACCACACAATTTGGAGGTTCGAGGAGGGGTAAGCTCCTACCCATCGAAGACGAGTGAGGTTACTCGTTGTTTTTAAAACAAGTCTCAAGGAAGGTGCATGTATGCATGGCTATATGTGTATGTATATAATGACATGGATGATTTGATGGAATTATTCTAAAATTCTCTTCTTAAATCTTAGGTGGCTTGCACACATTGATTTTTTTGTTCTAGAGTCACCTAAGAGTTCGAGAACACGGCCACCATGGTCATGCCCAATTCTATCATGTATTGTTATGGACCATCATCGCACTCAACACCTACTGACTCACAATATTTAAAAACCCTATGCAAGTGTCCATGAGCCTTGGCCCCGCTAATATGTCACTTCATGTCCTTGTCCATCCATCTGTGCACAACATAAGGGCCCATGGGAAATATGCCACCCTTTCCGTGATGACAACAATTTGGATTAACCAAATTACCATCGTGATTTGAAGAGAGCTAAGAATGTTTTGTATTTTGGCATGCTTCTTTGTTATTATTCAAGATATGATCATTGTCAATGGATGAGATACTGTTGTGACAATTATTTAAATTTTCGCATGCCCATGGAAAAAGTATTAGCTTATATTGTAATGAATCCAAAAGGTCTCTTGGCTTGAGGAGATAGTGTTGTGACATTTTTGTTAAGATGCCCATAAAAAAAGTATTGTTTATATTGTAATCAATCCAAAAGGTTTCTTTGCTTTTTCCTTAAGCATCACCTCAACCAAAGAAACCCACTAGTACTTACTATGCATGTGGTGCTTAATAAGAAAACAAATTGGTTTATGATTTGACATGCATACATAAAGAAAGGTACACGTATCCTAACAAAAACATAGAGACCTTTGTCCCTCAAATGAAGATGCAGGAAAAGAGGGATGAATTTTAAGTGGCAATGCGAGACCAAGTGTTGATCTATTGACATCTTTATCATATGGCGTACATGAAAATTACTTATTAGTGCTATTTGTCTCCCTGTGCAACTTCAAGGAATAATATAAAAATATGTCAAAATTCAAGGTCAAATTACAATTTTGCCTTTCACGCTTCATAAACATTAAACTTTCACAAAGCTTCTTATTGAATCTTATTCATACACTCAATTTAGGCATGTAACTTGTAAATGATAATTATCAAGCCAGATAACCTCGCTACCTGAGGATGCCCTTCAATTAAACAAAAAGTTACCTTCAATTCAACAATTTAAAAAAATATATCATAAGAAAGTGGTGCAAATTTTGATATAGATTGAACTCATGATAAGTTTATTGACTTTATCTTTTCTAGTGGTAAAATACCCAACATAGGCTTTTAAACTATAATTTTGACACTTAAGCATATATTAATATCTTCCTTGTATACTATTTGTGGTTATCTTGTCGAAGCCTTTCACCACACACAAACATATTGCCTTTATACCTAGTGCACACTCATGAATTTGTATAATTGCAACTTATAGTTGTAGTAGCATTAAGATCAACAATAAATCCAAGTGAATGACAAGGGTCTTTCTAGTGAGAAGGTTTCACCTTTCATTAGTAGATTCAATAAGACCATTCCTTTGGTCAAAAAGGGGGGGACAAATTTGGGCAATAGTTTCTCGATTGATTGAGATTTACCATGGAAAATTCTAAAAACAATCTAAGAACAAAGCACTCAAGTTTGTATATATGAGTATTGTTCCATAATTTCTTGTAATCATAGGACATGCTTGTATTAGTAGATGATCACGAGTATTTTAACTAGCTTTCTTGGAGCACACTGAGCTATTGCATATCCATGCAACTCCTTCATGTTGGATAAGACATTGATGTGTTTGATCGTGATCATTATACTTTCGTCATCCAATTCCCTTGGCATGTTGACTATTGGAGCCGTGTTCCACTACTAAGAGAAGATTGGTAGTAAAATGGGCACCCTAGGTGGATTGGCATACATGCCCCAGGGATAAGATTCATTGGCCTTTGGTAAAAGGCTTTTGATATTTTACCTAAGATTATTGTGGCCCTTGTTAGTTGCCTTCTAAGGTTATTGTGGAACTATTAGTTGCCTTCTAGCTCCATACATTTAAGTCTAGATGTCATAGATTTCAACTTGATTGCAATTTTGGCAATAATACTTCTTTGCCCTTGAGGGCAATCATTCCCTCCATGATTACCTTAACATATTGAACACCAAACATAATCATGCTGAACTATTGTTGCATCATCAACTTTGACTCCTTTACCAGTTTCACTCTACTACTTGAACTTGCTTTCTACTACTTGATCTTGATGTTAATGAAGAGCTTCATCCTCATCGAGAGCCTATCTTCCATTGTGATGACAACAATGTGGCAAAGGCTTCCACTCCCTCCATCTTTTAGACCTGGCCTCACTTTGCTCCCAATGCTTTGCATCCACTTATAGAAGGGCAATGCCCTAGAGAATCACAGAGTTGGCGATGTATGCATGGTGAGATTCTTGCCACATGAAGACCCATCCCATGGTTGTCGACCTTCTTTGTGTGCCCACTATGCTTTATGTTGTGGAGGTTGAGGCTCTCCATTTGTTTGCCTCATAGGCATAAGCCAATATCTCCAAATTTTAAGTCCTCTTCAATTAACAAGGCACCATTAAGTTTGTCGCCACCCGGGCCTTCAGCTTTGCCAATCAGCTAATAAACTGCATGCCTCATGAAGAGCTATCCTTTGACTTATCCTCTACGACTTCTTTGACTAACCCTTTTTCTTCACTTCAACCTAACCCCTACGACTTCCTTGACTAAACCTTTCCTCTGCCACTTCTACTTGTAGGCACTCTTATTGGCATCACCAAGATGGTGATTAGAGTACTTGTGGGCCACTTGTAGAAGGATAAATTGTTGCCAACTTAGGCATCCATGTGAAACCTTACCACCACTTCAACTTGCCTATCCCAACTTATTCCCTTCACATGGCATAGAAACCTCACTCTCACCACCTCTAACCCATTCTCTCATGCGTGCACACCTCTTGGATAGCCTCGTATGCATGCACACCTCACCACCTTTAATGGACCTACATTGTAGGAGGCATATGTTCTTAAGTTCTTGGCGGCCTATCCATGGGCTGAGTGGAACCTTTGTTGGCCAGCAGAAGAGGCCCGCAGTCACACATGTATGAAAGTGCCTACATAAACAACAAGTTTCAGCCTATCATGTTCGATGAGGGGACGTCTACAAATGTGTCATCTTCCTCATCTAATGAGGAGAATACCTTCTTACTAACCTCCCCTCAAAAAAGGGGGGCAAATAGATCCTGATCATCTGCCTAAAATACCCAAACCCAATCATGGAGAAGAGTAGGCTAAAGGCTACTCAAGATCTAGTCAAAGAATTCCAAGCTCAATTGGAGGAGGAATAGAAGTCCTTTGATGTTTGGCATGAAACTGATCGCTTAAAGCCATGAGCCAGATAGAGGAGGCTAAAAGATCCCACGATGTGAACCCTAAAACATCTTATGATGGTTCGACTGAGGTTAAGGACATCAACCTAGCAAGTCTAGGTGAGGATCCGAAATCTGCCTATATCAGGAAAGACCTCTCCGCAGAAGAAGAGAGAGTCCTTACTGACCTACTCATCACTGAATTCCAATTTGGAAGTACACTGATATGAAAGGTGTACCTCGTGAAGTGGGAAAACATACCATCCCCGTGGGTGGAAGGGGCGAGGCCAGTAAAGCAAAGAATGTATCCTATGAATCCTAAATGCTCCAAGATGCTCCATGAAGAGATTGATCAACTTATAGATGCCAGATTCATCTATAAAATAGAGCACATTGAATGGGTATCACCCATCATGATAGTACCCAAGAAAACGGGAAAGTTAGAGTGTGCGTGGGCCTCAAAAAGGTTAATGCATCCATGATACAGGACAACTATCTGTTACCCTTCACAAAGCATTTCACAAAGCATGTGCTGGAGCGTGTTGTAGGAAAGGAGACCTACAACTTCCTTGATGGATTTTCAGGCCACAGCCAAGTGCTGATAGACCCAAAAGATTGTGGGCCTCAAAAAGGTTAATGCATCCATGATATAGGATAACTATCCGTTACCCTTCACAAAGCATTTCACAAAGCATGTGTTGGAGCGTGTCAAGTGCTGATAGACCCAAAAGATTAGCATAAAATGGCTTTCGCTGATAGAATGGGGCACATATGCATACCGCATCATGCCATTTGGTTTAACCAAATGGAAAGCACATCTCTGGTGTTTGAGAAAAGAGCTAGAGATCTAGATGTAAACTCTACAAAATCTCTCTTCGTCCTTTAAAATGCTAGTTTTGGGTTCGACATGCAGTGATCTTGGGACACATTGTCTTAGAACATGGCATTTCCACATATGATAACAAGGTGCGACTCATTCTCGAGTTGCCACCTCCTACCAACTTCAAGGGAGTCCATCGATTCATATGACATGTCGGTTATTATCGCATCATTTCATCTTAATGTATGCCAACATAGCTTGTCCTCTTTATGGACTCCTGGTTGTTTTTGAATGGACAGAGGAATGCCAGCAACAACCATATGATACTCTCAAGAAAGAATTGGCAAGTGCTCCCATTTTGAGATCCCCCAATTGGGAAATAATATTCCATGTCCACATGGATGCTTCAGCTTTTGCAATTGGTTGTATACTAGCTCAATCCAGAGAACATAACATGGAGTTTCCTCTTAGCTTTGCTAGTCTCCAGTTGAACGAAGTAGAACAAAATCACACAACCACAGAGAGAGAAGGGTTGGCCCTGGTTTATACAGTCAAAAAGTTTTGTCATTATGTTGTGGTGAATAAATTCATTTTCTTTATAGACCACCGAGCTCTTATGAATAAGCCTTGCACCATGGGTAGAATCACAAGATGGCTCCTAATTTTATCGGTGTTATGTGCACATCATATTATGTGCATATACTAGGAGGCTAACCCACCCTCGACATGTGAGCATAGGATCATGGGAACATGCTCTAGTGGGACAAGGGTTAGACCTAACCTTGGGTTGGGGTTAGGGTTAGGAAACCAAGGGTCACACATGGAAATTGAGAGTCAAGAGTCACTTGAGAGCTCTCCTATATAATAATAGCATGGGGCACTCTCAAGAGATGTTCTCTTGTGTAGAGCATAGTATCTACTCTCTTGCCATTCAATACTAGAGCTACGTACTACTGGATTGAAGACATACCTCTGGGTGGTATGGGACACCAAGGTTAGGTATGTGGTTCTTCATTACTTTGATGTATGCACCCTTGGGCAGGTGGATGAGTATATGCCTGGATTATGTGTGTTTATGCATAGTGCTTAGCTAGAGAGATCTATGGGGTTTTAACAGTGGTATCAGAGTGACCTTTAGTTAATTTTTGGTGTTTTTTCTCCTCTTAATTCTCTCATTATATCAAAATTTTAGCATTTTAAAGTAAAATTTAACGTTTACTAAGAAAAAAATGTTATTTTTTGGTTTGTTTTGGTGTCTTATACATTGGGAACATCAATATGGCGGTCGAAACGTGGTGCTTCTCGACTTTCGTGAGTGAAAATGCTATTTTCTCTATTTTTATGGTTAAAATAAACATTTTATAGATTTTTTAAAAAACCAAAATACCGCACATTCTATTGTGGGCATTTTTTGGTAGAATGGATTCCCTACATCTCTATTAATTTTAGGGATTTTTTCCCTGATTTTTAGAATATTATTTGAGAAATTTATGGTAATTTAGGCTTTTTTAAAATGCTTTTTGCGAGTTTCCTGCAAGCATGTTGGCTGCAATATGCAGTTTTCTACTGAAAATCAACAAAGATGCATTGCTCCAATCCGTCGGGTTCTCTCCCGTATGCATGCGGGTGTCTCTCTCACTCTTCTTCAGTTTTTTCCCTTATTCCCCTTCTCCCGTGTGTGAACGCCTCTTAGTGGGGTGGAAAATGACTAAGTTTTAATCATGTGATTAAATTTTAATTACTCTATTACACAAAGATTGAGAGAAGAAGGGGAAGATGAGGGAGATGAAGAAGGTGAGGATGTTGATGGAGGAAGGAGACGATGAAGGAAAAGAGGGTGGCTCTTACCCCCCTCCACCATCTCATCACCGCGCGCATGGGGGGTTTTTTTTTCCATGGCCGACACGGCAGCTTGTGCCCCCCCCCACGATGATTTGATTTTTTTTAAAAGCTTTAAATCAAAGCTTTTTAAAAAATCATCATTTTTATTATTTTAAAAAAAATCATCTTGAACCCTTTGACCTTTCAGGTCCAAATTGTTTTTTGACCATTCGCATTCTAGGAGTTTCATCTCCTTTCATTTTCTGCATCCGTTGGCTGTCTGCATTCCGAGATGGCTGTTCAAGCTCCGAAAATTGTGTCCATTCAACCTACTCACCTGTGAGACTGCAAACTGAATGTCCGGCCTCGTAATGCATACATGAATGAGGCAACCAACAGCTGTCTGATAGAGTGTGACATCAAAGTGATCTCCAGCATCATGAAGACTCAACTTCAAACCTGTCTCCATTGGAGTAGCAATAGGCTTGCATCTTCAAGGCCAAATCTTCGCAACAATGTCTCAATATTCTTTGTCTGACACAAAGCAATACCTCCATCACACTGCTTAAATTGTATCCCCAAATAATGATGCAAATGCCCCAAATCTGACATCTCAAAAGAGGCATTCAAATCAGCCTTAAAATCAGCAATATGACTCTCATTTGGTCTTGTGAGCAGCATGTCGTCGACATAGAGAGCAATGATTAGATGTACACCATCCACACGTTTAACATACAAAGTGCTTTCTGTTGGACTATTATGAAACCCATGTGCAGTCAAATATGCATGTATCTTTTCATACCAAGCTCGTGGAGCTTGCTTTAAACCATATAAAGCCTTTTTCAACCTGCACACTTTGTTTTCCTGCCCTCTTTGAACAAAACCACAAGGCTGCGATACATACACCTCCTCATGCAAATCTCCATTCAAGAACGCAGTCTTTATGTCCAGCTGATGTACATTCCAACCATTATGAGCTGCCAATGCACAAATGCTACGAATGGTAGTCATACGACAAGTGGGAGCAAAGGTCTCATCAAAATCAATGCCCTTTTCTTGAGCATAACCCTTTGCAACAAGTCTAGCCTTATAGCGATCAACACTGCCATCTGGCTTTCGTTTCAACTTAAAAACCCACTTACATCCAATGGCCTTTTTACCAATAGGCAAATCACACAAAGACCATGTACCATTCTTCATTATAGCATCATATTCACTTTGCATTGCAGCCAACCAATTTTCTGATTTTTGTGCCTCATCAAATGAAAGAGGTTCTTCCTCTTCACACATACTAGACACAGCCAAAGCATAACAATCTGATGCATAAGAGGCATGCTGAAAACCTGAACGAGTACGACTAGATATAGGTGCATCAATTTTACTATCACGCAAGGTTTGCACCAGCCATTTAGGCATACCTCTAGCCTGCTCATTTTCAGCCCTATCTCAGAAATTACATCCTGTAAATCTGCATCAGAAATAGGCTGATCTATGATGTCGTTTGAAATCTGCATAGGCTGAATATTTGCCTCATTAGGACTTACATTTGAATTCCCACCTGTAAACAGAGGCAACAATGTATCAAATACATCCCGTGAGCTCACACCTGTTTCTTTGGTACATGATAACAAAGGCTACACAGCATCTTCCACAAAAACAACATCTCGACTAATCAAGATACGCTTTGACTGCGGATGATACAATCTGTAACCCTTGCTCTCAGCACTGTAGCCAACAAAAATGCATTTGACAGCCTTATCATCCAATTTTCTGCATTGTTGCACAAGCACTAAAGCATAGGCCAAGCAACCAAAGAAGGCTTCCTGCCATGCCAAGCTTCGTATGGAGTAATAGACTGCAAGGCCTTAGTGGGACACCTGTTGAGTACATATGTAGCACACATGACAGCCTCAAGCCAAAACGCATGTGGCAAAGCTTGGCTCTTGACCATACATCGTGCCATCTCCATAAGTGACCTGTTTTTCCTCTCAGCAACACCATTTTGCTGAGGGGTATATGGCACTGTACATTAGTGTTTTATCCCACGACTAGCTAGAAATGCATCAAACTCTTTAGACATGTACTCCCCCCCTCGATCAGAACGGAGGGTGCCCACAGTACAATTGGATACATTTTCAACCATAAGAAAAAACTGTTTAAAGCACAAAAACACTTCGGACTTTGCCTTCAGTGGATATACCCATGCATGCCTTGAGTAATCATCAATGAAAGTCACGAAGTACAAGTGTTTACCAAATGACGGAGTTTGCATAGGCCCACATACATCACTATGTACAAGTTGTAATTTGGGAGTGGCCCGCACAGAACCATCCTTTGGAAACGCAGAACGCTGCATTTTGCCCAAAATACAGCCTTCACAAACATGTTTCAATGGTGCCTCAAGAGGGGGCAATGAAGCAACCATATCAAATTTTTGCAAACGCAGCAAACTAGCAAAGTTCAGATGACCAAAACGAGCATGCCATAGTTTTGCATCTGAAACTGCTGGCGGTGTAGCCCTGGGAGCCGATGCCTGCTCTGATACCAATTGTTGAAATTAGGGTTACAGGAAAGCACACAAAGCTTGGAGAAGAAGAAGCAAGAATGCACACAACACATAATGTATTAGATTGTGTCAATGTACAAAAGATAAGTTAGCCCTAGAAGGATAGGCATATATACAAGCAGGGGGGAAAAACCTCCTAAAGAGAGAAAAAGTGCCCCGGCGGTCCTAAGTGTGTTCACACACATCACTGCCTATATATATATATGGCAACATAAGAAAAACTTAGAATCAAAAGGTTCTATATCATTATGAAAACCGTAGAATGAGAAGTTTCCATCATTAGGAAAAACCTTAGAATGAGAAGGTTCCATCATTAGGAAAACCTTTCAAGAAGAAAATTTAAGAAAACCTTAGGAAATTTACACCGTATAATGATTAAGGGAAAGTTAACATGGTTAAGATCCAATATATGAATGAGTGTATATACCCCTTAGAAAAAGGTATATACAAACTAGAAATAATAAAAACATTATGAGAACTTGAAAAAATGGATTACAAACCATTACTCATATCTAAGAGAGACATTTAGGAAAAAAGCACACAAAAATAGCAATAATAAGAAAATACCTTAATGAATCTTCTAATGTCCAAATGAAGTAGGTAGATTAGGAACCTTTAAACCAAGAACAAAGACAACAATAGAGTTTCAAACCTTAGTTTCTTAACTCACCCTAATTGTCAACTCGGTGAATAACATCACATGCTCTTATGTTGTGCCTCCTTCTTGAAGATGATGCTCACGATTACCTAAAAGGGTAGAATGCAAGAAGGAAGGACTCATGGTACCCTTAAATAGTTTTTTTAAAGTTTATTGACTCTTGTCCTTCTCCTTGCCTCTTCCTTTACATGGTTCCCTTAAATAGATTTTTTTAAAGTCTATTGACTCTTGTCCTTCTCCTTGGCTAGCTTCCTTAACATCTACCACTTCGTCTTCTTGTTCCTATAGTAGCAAGTAAGAAGGAAGGACTCATGGTTTCTAATGGCTATCTTTAAACTAATAGGCACCATATTATGAAGGTTTTTAATCAATAGGCCATCTAGCTTTAAGGTTTTAAACTAGTATATGCATTGAGCTCATTTCCTTGGCCTTTTAGATAATTCAAGAAATTGCTTCCAAGGTCATTTAAGAAGTATTAATAACCTTGCAATGCAACCTCGTTTTGAGTAGAAACTCTGGTATAATGGTTATACTATTTAATCTTAAACCATATACAATGTCTTTTAGGTACTATTTTGTGTATGTGCCTTGAAAAAAAAACTACTTCTTAAAGCAAAGGCCCATGCTTTTACCCAATTGGTGAAATTCTCATTTATAGAACCATTATAATGGCTAATATCATTACCCAACAAGATTTTGGCTTTAAACAACCAAAAAATACCATGGCTTTAAGGTATCTAATCATAGGGCTACCAAGCTTTAGGGTTTCAAACCAATTTGCATTATGGTTTTTTTAGATAATCCAAGAAACTAGTTCCAAGGTTATTATAAGAAGTATTAAAATTGTTGCAAGGCTAGCCACCAATATAAGTAATAATCTTAACCAATACAACCAAACACAATGGCTAATGAGTACCATTATGTGTGTGTGTGTGTGCGGTGTGCGTGTGCGTGTGTATGTTTTCTTTAGGCCATAGTCCTTATTTAGAGAATCAATTAATACCTCGCTCATGTGGGAGGCAAGAATATGTCTTGTCATCTAGTATCTTGTATGTGGTAAAGTCACCTTAAAAGTGTTTGGTGATCGGATCATGCAGGATCTCAACACTATAACACATTGTACTTGGTTTATTTAAATAAGAATAATGGTAATGGAATGAACATCAATTTTTATGAGCATCTCCTTTGTGTCTAACTATTAAGTACATTGCCATTTTGAGTATCTCCAATGAAGATCGACACTGCAAACTTTGGCAATATGTGGGGAAATAAGAGCTTTTCAAGTATAATGTGCAAAAACCACCACATTCATTGTGACCCATAGCTAGACATCCCTATTGCATTTGATTTTAACACTGCTTGACATGGTGGTTATTCCCTCTTCCTCACCCCACCTTATCTCTATACATTGCCACCTCCCTTGCTCGAGATGGTAAAAGCATCCATCCCAATTCTAATCTATAATCCCCCTTTTAACTTAATTTAAATTGATTTATGACTTCAATTACTAAGAAATCTATTAAGACATTTACCTTTCTTGTTATATGTGGGAACCTTTCATACTTGTCTTTGTATCCTTGTGTAGTGTGTTTTTCTATTAAGAAATTTATATTTCTTGCTATATGTGAGAACCTTCCATGTTCATCTTTGTAGCCTTGTGTAGTGTGCAGTTCCAAGTGTAAAGAAATACCTTTGAAGTAAACATACCATACACACTTTATTTCTCTTATGTAGTCATGGATAGGTAGGAGGGCCAAACAGCCTTGAAAGTTGAGGTTTCCAAAGTCAAAATGTATATACTGATCTTGGCGATGTACATACCCAAAAGTTCATATCGTGATGAGTCAAATAATGATTTTTCATCTCTCTCTCCTCAAAAGTAAAGACCTGTACTCCTTTATTTCAATGTACATAATATCATCGTAATACCCTTGTTAAGTAACTAAAGTTTATTATCAATCCATCCATTAGGAACAAATGTGATTACTACATGATAGGAACATAATTACCAATATTTTCCTAGTGTAAGAGGTTATGTGGGTCCTTATTAACATGTGAAAGAAGGTTGGGCTACAAGCTTCAAAGGGATCTTGTCAAAGCCTAGAAACAAATGAGTGAGAACCATCTCAAAGTAAAATCCCCCCAAGATTCTCTCTCTCTCTCTCTCTCTCTCTCTCTCTTTGTAATAGAAGATATATTACTGAAATTACTTTACAAATGGCCACATGGCCACCATGTGATGTACTAGCTTTCCCTCACTAATTAGTCCGAGAGAGACACAGGTGTAGCTCGGAGTACCCTCATCCAATATATAGCCGTGTCATTCTCCACCAAATGAGCTGACCGCAACAAGGAAGAGACTTGCCATAATAGTAGCCCTTTTATACCACCTATGTGAGCTGTAATACCAACTCTTGCATCAAATATGAAGGCATTCCTAGTTAACTAGATATGCCACAAACCTGTCCATCTAAAAAAATGAAAGAAAACTGAATGTTCTGGGTTATCTGGCCCATTAAAAATCTTACAAAAAATCCAATATTTAACCTTTACGAACCTATCTGTCAGCAAAGTCCATATGCAAGAAAGGAAATCCTACACCTTCTTTGCCACCAGACATGAAATGAAAAGATGCGGGCATGTTTCCAATCATGTAGTACAAAACACACAATTACCAAAAGCAATCCGGTGATTTCACAACTCATTCCCCAATGGTAGGCCTCCAACTAACATGCGCCTTCCCTTGATATGGAATCTTAGCCCACTAGCCTTATAAGATTACTTCCTTCCACCAGGCCCTACTCTTCTTGATGTTCCATACCCTATTAGCCTTCTCAGTGATCCAGTGTTTTATCTTCCACCATCATACGGTACACTTGATTTGTTGTACGTTGGACAATGTCTTGAGGCTTTTTAAATGCCCAATCTCACCAAATGGTGTAAATGCTACCCTCACCTTCTCCCATAACTGTACATATCCACGTGGAATCCAAAAATATTGATGGATTTTTTGAAAAGACAATAAGCGACCTCTACGTGGGCAACAAAGCATCAAGAATTCTCACTAATCCCAATCGATCCATTCTATTGAATTTTGGCTGCTCAACAAGTTTGTTAGGCCACTCCAAAAGTCGTGAAGTAGCCAACACCTCCCTTACCATAGAATTCAACTGATATCGTTGCTGATTTGGAGGCTTCCATTTAGTGTGTGCCAACACCTCCTTCTATGAGATAATCAAATGAGAAAGGAGAGGTGAAGCCACCACTCGAACCTAATGGGAACTATTCACTACATCCCACCATGTTCCATCAATCCTAGTATTACCATGCACAAGTGCGACCTCCTCTATGAGGGCCTTAGCCACTCGAACCTGTTGGGAACCATTCACTACATCCCAGCATGTACCAGCAATCCTGGTATTACCATGCACAAGTGTGGCCTCCTCTATGAGGGACTTAGCCATTACCACCCATGGCTCTTGAGATACACACATATCTTGCAAACAATAAAGTCCATCTCCTAGCAACCATATGTAATCTAACATCTAATAGGGCTGCCCTCCTCTCCTCTTCGGAGGAGCAACATGTTCCCAAGAAATCCACGTCTCTACCCTCGCTTATTTCCTACTCTTTTCCATAGCATAAATTGAATTGGTTGTTATATTTGATGCAAAGCTTTGCCCGCTGTCCATGGCAATAAAGGCAAGAAAAAAGATATCATGCTAATCATAATTAATTATGCCACTTTGAGCCGAACATGCATAGGCCAACCCTGTGATTTCTAATACACAAACTTATCATTTATCCTTGCAGAAATCCATGCCAACAAAGCCTGTGAATCAACATCAACTCCAATCGGTTAAACCAAGTGGCGTGTGATACATCCCCTTTATATGACCTACCCATTGCAAATCGCTCTCGGTATAACTTTTTAGAGCAAATTTCTACATATTAATGCATAACCCTGAAGCAAGACCAAAAGTATCCCAAACAGCCATAGCCTTCTGAACATTATCTCTTTGAGCCTTAAGGAACATGAAAGAATCATCTACCAATGCCTGGCCGACCATCTACTCTTCGCTTGGAAGTGTAAGCCCTATAACTTCACCATCCTCCGCTAACTTATCTAGTCAAGATAAGATTGGATATGTAACAATTGAAAACAAGAGAGGGCTAAGTGGGCATCCCTTCCTGACCAATCTCGTCACCCCACCATTAATCATAAGCTTAGCCACTGCATGTTGGCTAATAATATAAATCAAAGAAGACATGCGAGGGCCAAATCCCATAGCCTGCATAAGCTATGAAAAAAAGACCAAGTAACGTGATCATAGCCTTTTCAATATCCAGTTGAATCATAACCACCTCTTGCCTCAAATCCCTTGCATAATAAATTCTAATTTGTACATTCAGTATATTATGCAAAATATTTCGACCTTTAATAAATCCATATTGCCTTAGATGAATCAAAGTAGGAAGGAAACAGTGCAACCTATTGGCCAAGACCTTTGTAAATATCTTATACATGGCCCCCATCAATGTGATTGATCTCCATTGACGTAGATTAACAGGGGATGGAACTTTAGGCAGTAAACGTACAAGCCCAATCTTCCAACTTGCAGGCATATACATGTATTCCACACCTCCTAAAAAATAGAAGCAAGAGGGACCTTCAACTCATCAACATAAGCTCATTGGGGAGCCCATCCCATCCTAGACTTTTCCCTTTAGGCAAATGCTTCAACACAGCTTCCACCTCATCCTTAGAAATACCTCTTTCCAATTCATTTGCAGAAACATCTGATACCTAGTGTGACGAGCCAAGTGAAACAAAGACTCTCTAGCTGCAATGACACCAGGAGATATTACCTCATGTGAACCCAACAAATGGTGATAAAAGTCCATACATACATCTAGAACACAATCAAGATCAGTAATCAATACTCCTTGCATATCTTGTGTCTTGAGAATATTCTCATGTGCATGCTTTTGCTGCAAACGAGAAAAGAACGTATGTGATGAGCAGTTAGAATCCATTAGGGCATCCATTTGATCCATAAGCTTATATCTCACATATTGATTCGCATGCAATGTTGCAACCTGATGGGACAACCAATCAATAGCTATCTCAATGTCACGGCAAGAACCGTCCTCTTGAACCACCTAGTTCAAATCAACCAATAACAATTCCAATTTTCGCAACTTCTCCCTAAAATATGATGCATTATGAATCCCATACTGACGAAAAAGCTTTTGAATATTGAACATACAACACTCCCAAGGTGACACCCCAATAGAGATTACATGGCCTGAAAAGTTTTGTAACACCTGCAACATAAATTGATGAAAAACAGTATGCTCCAAGAAAGTCTGGTTAACATTAAGAGGAGCCTTTCCCAATAATGGCCTATAAGCATCCACAGAATGGCTATGCATCTCCAATACCAAAGGGAAATGATTTGAAAAATCTAATTATATTCCACCTACATGGAAAATATCTCTGGTAGAAACAAATCATGCTAGCAAATATACATTTGGTCAAGACGAGCTCTTGTACCCACATATTGTTGAGAGGCATATGTAAATCCTCTCTCATGCGGGTGTAGCCATGACCACATATCTTGTTTCAAAACTTGATTGGCAAACACATTCCGCTGAGCCTCTCCGGCCCATCCATAATAGAGTGAGGTGTAGAAACATGCTCCGACAATTCGCATACATTAAAATCGCCCAGCGCAAAGCCAGGCTTAGTGTTGCACAAACACAATAAATCGTCCCATAATTGATGACATTGTGCAGCACTATTAGGCGCATATAGCCCCACAAGCCATAATGTTTCATCCATAAACTCCACTTCCACAACAATGAATCGCCCCGAGACATCCAGCATAACCAATGATGGCTTAAACTGAGATTTCACCGCAATTATGACCCTTGATTGTGTAGTGGGGTGCCCACTATAAAACACATGAAATTCCTTGTAATCATATACTTGTCCAGCCATGGAATGTTGTTTATGCAACAACACAAAACATATCCCATTGACCTTGAAACATAGTACACCACATGCGATAATTCTTGGACGGTGAACACACACCTTTTACATTCCAAAGAGCAATCTTCATAATCCATCAAAACAAAAATCCAATCAATGAGAGGTACCACCATCGGCCTCTCTTTCCTTAAAATATTGCACAGGATCCTCAATGCCTTCTCTCTCCATCTGTTCCCATACTCTTCGCAGCAAAACATCCACACGTTCCTTCTCACCTAAAGTGTACGGGCATCACTAGGTGATGTATCCTGTCTCCACTTGACATCTAGATACTTCTTGTCCTGGGCTGAGACCATAGCTCCTTTTTTATAAAATAGAAGAGGAAAATTTACCTAATTTTCTTTCATAACTCGAGGTCTCAAATTATATCGAGAGTGTGATACCATGCCTTGGTTATCTTTCTCTCAAGTTCTAAGTGTCCCATACCACTTAGGTACCTTCCACATACAAACACTCGCTGGTGAAAGATAGAAGACATAGATACGTCTAGGGTAGGTATGTAAAACCAATCTAATGTCCCATACCATAGATTAATTCCACACGACACTACCGTAAGAATAGAAGTTTGAGACGGAGTAGCTAATTCCCTCTGAAACTTTCATTCCGACATAACTTTTCTCTATCCTCAAAATTAGACTACAAGTCTTATTCCAAAAATGAATTAGGTCGAAATGGAAATTCTTATCAACTTAGAATTGAAAAATAATCACTTACATTACTGTCATTATGAAGAGGCACCATGACCGGCACCCACATTTTGATTACCACTAAAAGTAGTTGTCTTGCGCCCCTCTCTTTGCCACCACAAGCCAAGGTCTATCTTCTATATCTACCAAAACTTGTTTACCTTTACCTGCCAAAACTTGTTTACCTTTATCTAACACTTGCTCACTTTGTTTTTCTACTTGTTTCCCTTCTCTATATTCAAACTAGATGGCAAAAGAGGAGCTAATGTATCCTTATGAGTCAGACCATCGGACACATTCGGTTATGGCTGAGCATTCACCTCGTCTGGATGCTCTGAAATGAAGTGACCCATCTCCTCATAACGGAAGCAATGGCATGCAAACGATCCCCACGTTAATTCAAAATAAAAAGAGTCAAATCCATCCACGCATAACCTCAATTATCGAGTTCGGGGATTCCCGCAACATGCAAACCTTGTTTTTATTCTTGGATGACATTCTGGGCTCCACCAACACCTCCCCAATAGTACGCATGGCCAACGGTAATAATTCCCACATAGTTGATAAAAAGTATACAACCTCCACACCCAAATAGGACATGCTTGGTGCAACATATCTCTATACTCTGTCGTAGGGCGCTAGGGAACAACATGCACCAACTGTCCATCTAGAAATAACTAGACTTTCTGCATAACCAAATCTCAAACTTCTTTGGATGAGAATGGGACCTCATAGAATCCTCTAGGATCATCAAAGATCTTCTCCACAAAATTACCATCTAATAAATCATGTAACCAATATGTGATCCTATTAAAGAATGGAATTCGTCTAGTAAAAAACAAAATTGTAGCCTTGTTATTAAAGGATTCCACTTGTGCCACAAATCGCCATGTTTCCACTCGGGAATCTACCACTTCCTTTGTTGGAACCTTGGTAGCCCTAACATGATTTGCCATCACATATGGCTCCAAAATGTGATTAGCTTGTGCAATGCAAAAGTCAAAAGCCACCTCAAGGTTCTCTTCCTGAGGTGCATCAAGAAACAAAGCATCCTCCTTCCCTCCATATTCACCTCCGATCAATCTCTGCCTTTTAGCCTGATCTTCAAACTCTGGCTCTAGCCCATATCTATGGTTCCCTGACTCATTTCCACTGCTCGACATAAAAAATTAATGCTTCCACTAGGAGAAGGAGAAGAGTTACATTTCATCCCTGCAAACAAAGAGGAGAAGATCCACTGCCCAGATGGAAAATCTCTCTGCATGAATGTCTCCAAAAGGGGGGGTAAAACCCTAGCACAACTGATGGAACCGCTTCAGGCTCACCACAGAGAAATTAGGGCAAACACAAACACTGTGCAAGCTAAAAAACTGCGTGCAGCCACGATCACGAATTCTCCACTGCCCAAATAGAAAATATGTTTGCATGAATGGCTCCAAAAGGGGGGTAAAATTGCAGCACATTTGCACAGGTGGTGGAACCGCTTTAGGCTCATCCCTCCCCCCCCCCCCCCCCCCCCTCTCTCTCTCTCTCTCTCTCTCTCTCTCTCTCTCTCTCTCTCTCTCTCTCTCTCGGTGTGTGAGTTGTACGAGAAAAATGGGCTGGATTTTTTGCCACCCATCACGGGGCACATTGCCTAGCTCGTCAAACCTTGATTCATGGGTTTGAATATTATTTTATGTTTTGGATAATCGTTCCAGGGTTCTTGGCATAGTTGCTATGATGTTAAAATAAACTTCTTTTTCTTCCTTCTCTTCTACCCTTCTTCCTCCTCCTCCTCCTCCTCCTCTCTCTCTCTCTCTCTCTCTCTCTCTCTCTCTCTCTCTCTCTCTCTCTCTCTCTCTCTCTCTCTCTCTCTCTCTATATATATATATATATATATATATATATATATATAAAATCCATATTGTGAATAGAACCATTTAGAACACTATTACAAGCAAAAAGAGTCATATTTCGTGCATTTAGATACTCGGGAAGTAATTATTCTTTAACGTGCATTTTGTATGATCTAAAAATAAATCATATTTATTTTAAGATTCTTGCTAGTTAATTAAAAATTGAAACTAAAATAACTAGAACATACGCACATATTTAACAGTATGCGAGTTAACAAAATTTAAAGTCATATCTATACACCACTTGATTCAATTGAAAGTAAAATAGAGAAAATAGATCATTATGCCCAACATAATGCTAGTTTTGGAGAGTGGAAATTTAAACAAGTGTTGATATTTGTAATCACAAATTTACATTATAATATCTAATAAAGTAATAAAAACTTAATGTCAAATAGATATTAGCTTAATAGTGTCTCTCTTATAATTTTTGGGTATTTCAAAAAAGGAAACTAAAGAAGTGCTTTTTACAACAAATCTATGAAAGATTTAGAGAACATTAACATTGTCCTTCCCACAAATTTTGAGCTCAATTGGGGAAGATATCAACTTTGCAAGTAATCATGTAGACATTTCAGGTTATAGTTTTGCCAAGTTTAAATATCTTTTAGTTGTTAAGGCATTTAGCTTGTAGAAATTAATACTATGACCTCTCTTTTTTGTTAAGAGTAAATTTAACAAAAAAATGTTAGAATTTTTAAACTTTTTAATCTCGGTTGAGAACCTTTGAGTGCTTTTTAATTTTAAAAAAACTAATTGATATTTCAAGACTTTTGTATAGTTATAGCCATTATAGGTTAGGCTCAACAAATATGTATTTTGTTACATATTTTGGAGTTAATTTGAAATGTGTTATGTATTCTCTCCTCATTTTTTTATTTTACTCTATGCTACTTTTATATCTTGGGGATAAGTTTAGCACTTCATTATATCCTAGGAATAACTTCAGTGCTACTTAATTGTATTCTTGCGATAAGTTTAGTATTGAATTGCATGTCAAGGATAAGTTTAATACTTAAGCATATCTTAAGAATTATTTTAGTGCTTAATTACACCTTGAGGATAAGTTTAGTGTCTTTAATTATATCCCAAGGTAAGTCTAGTGCTTAATTATATCTCAAGGATAATTCTTCATAGTATCTTAAGGATAAGTTTAATACTTTATTATATTTAAGAGATAAGTTAATGTCTTAAATATATTTTAAAGATAATTTTAACATTTAATTGTGTCTTAGTGGTAAGTTTAACACTTCATTGTATCTTAAGGATATGTTTAACATTTCATTATATTCCACATATAAGTTTTGCACTTAATTTTATCATAGGGATAAAGTGGTTCATGATATCCCAAGGATAAGTTTATGACTTAGTATACCCTTGAGATAAATCTAGCATTTAATTTTATCTCAAAGACAAGTTTAGTTCTTAAGTTTTATCTCTAGGGATAAGTTTAATGCTTCTTTATATCTCAGGGACACGTATAATATATTCCACAAATAAGTTTTGCACGTAATTTTATCCTAGGGATAACATTAGTGCTTCATGGTACCCCGAGGATAAGTTTAGCACTTAATTATATCCTTGAGATAAATTTAGTGCTTGATTTTATCTCAAATATAAGTTTAGTGTTTAATTTAGTTTAATAGTGGTTAATTATATCCTTGAGATAAATTTAGTGCTTGATTTTATCTCAAATATAAGTTTAGTGTTTAATTTAGTTTAATAGTGGTTAATTATATCTCGACGAGAATAATAGTAACGTAATGAGGATAAAATTTTGTGAGCATCCTTCTTGTCTAGCTATTTTGGACATTGCAAGTTTATTATGTTGCTAAGGTGATTAATGCATCTCACTTTTGTTGATTAAGCCTCATTAAGCTTCTTTCATTATCTTAATCTCTCATTATGAATTTGCTAATTTTTCTTTGATCCACCACAACTTTGTATTAATTTTGATTGAATTGGGATTAAAAAAGGAATGTTAGGCTTTTAAGGGACTTGATAAATCACAACCTTGTTTAGTCTTACATAACCTAATTCATACACTATACACATTTGAAATTTCTTGCCTTTCATATCATTTAGAATCTTAAAACCACAAGAGCATGCCCTTATAAGATTTGTTTAGCCAAAAAATAAAAAACTAAAAAGAACAATATTATTTTGTACATTTTAAATTCGTCATATTCACCTTTCAAGGGACTCTTTTAGTAGCTTAGGTGTCTCATATATCCACCTTGTGCTTGACAGAGTGAAGCTTACTAGGAAGGGCATAGTTTCAATCTATTGTAGACAGTAAATTTTCGCACATCTAGTTTACCCCACCTTCCAAGTGACAACCTCGCTTAGGGGTTGCCAATCCACATTCAACTTAACCTTAGCAGTATTTCATAACGTTTCATGGAAAGCCATGATTGGCTAGTGCGAGGGCCCTTATAAAGGCCATGATCCACCCGAGTGGGGCAGATTGGCTAGTGCGAGGGCCCTTATAAAGGCCATGATCCACCTGAGTTCAAGTCCCACGGTTGGTCATTTATGCCCTCGTGTTGCATTCTATCAACGTTAATACCTCTCTCTCTCTCTCTCTCTCTCTCTCTCTCTCTCTCTCTCTCATCCAAAAAGAACCTTTTTTGTGAGTAGGAGAGCCACCAATGATCGTAAATGTGAACCTTGTTGGTTTGATCAGGCTACCAAAAGCATCATAAAAGGTGGCAAGGATGGAGGGCTCATGATATTTGAAAATTGATAACATTATGTTATGGTGTGCCCTTTATGCAAATTAATAAAGTTACATACATTTTGAAACTATTGACCTTTTTTATTTGTCTAAATCAAATTTAAACCCCAAGGTAATTATTCCTCATCCACATTGTAACCGTTTTACTCTTGATGAGGAAACTCACCAAGTGGGTTGGGGGGGTTTCCATTTTTGAGGGACATTATGAGATCCCTTGACCTCCACTTCTTGTTTGGTGTCTGAGAGTTGTTGTAATGATGTGAGGGAATGTGTAAAGGCTAGACCTCCCAACTTCTAAGACCAAGAGTTTTTTGGGTGGGAAAGGATGCTTTTAAAAGGGGGGAAATCAGAGGTTTAAGATATAGAAGTAGTGCCAGATATTTGATGGCAAAGTATCCTATAGTATGGCATGTAATTCATATGAACCTATAGCCTTGAAAGTCATGGCATTTACCCCAAAAAAATGCATTGGTTCTTAAACAACTAGATGATTTTAACAATTAGGTGTATAGAAATATATTAGAGCTATTCTTACCCTTTCGAGGTTGATTTCTTTTTACCCTACTACAAGGTTGAAGAACTCTTTTATTACTTCACTTTTTTGAGTTTTTTTTGGGGGTGGGGGGATTGAGGGATATGGAGCCTTAGAAGTTGCAACAATAAGAAAATGTACAAGGAGCTTTGAACTCCTTTTACCTTAATCACTCCACATGTTGGTGAACGAGAATTGATGGGACCAATAACAAACCCAGCTATATTTTCTTAGAGTGGTGTGGCTTCATTAGGAGACAAAAACATGTATGCATACTCATCAATGCAACAAACATGTGATGAATTTATCACAAGAGAAAGCCTCAATTCCTTAAAGCCCATAATAAACTTTTCCTCATAGCTTCTTATAAAACATTAGAGAGAGCACAATTATGATTCCCTACTATGTCTAAAACTGATTATTGATGTGCAAGGATTACTTTACAATGCACCATATACTTTTTTAAAAGTCATCACACATGAACGAGTAAAGATTTTAAAACATTAGAGAGAACAATTATGATTCCTTGCTTACTAATGTGCAAGGATACCTTTACAATGCACCATATACTTTTTTAAAAGTCATCACACATGAACGAGTTAAGTTTTTAAAACATAAGAAAGCACAATTATGATTCCCTACTATGTCTCTAACTATTGATGTACAAGGATACCTTTGCTACAAATGTACCTTAGACTATCTTGAAAGTCATCACACATGCATGAGTCAAGATTTTTAAAGCATGAAGAATGTTTCAATCATAACAATCAATATATGTCTAGAAGATATAACCCTTCATTTGGATTTGTGTTCTAGTAATCATGGCTATATTTTAAAAAAAACAAACATTTCAAGCTTAAGACTTGTGAGAGTAGTTAAATATCTAGTTAATAAGGCCTTATGTATGAGAACCCCTAAAGTATGATTTTAGAAGGAAGATAATTTGGTTTTGGAATAAATTCTACTAGATTCAGCAATTTAATAGCTTAAACTCGGCTCACCTTCACACTGTCTAATATTTATCATCACACCACCTTTTCAAACCAAAGACTAATCTATGTATTAAAGCTTATGCTTGATGCTAATATCCTATGATTTAAAGGTAAATCATCTTATTTTTGAAGTTTACATATATCTATCATCCTTCTTCTACGCATACATGAAGAAGCTAGGTAGTCTTCACATCTAGCTAGTTTTCACTCATCATTACATGTTTATGACATCTCCATGTGGACCCCATGTTGATGCCCGCAAAAAAATTGATCCCCTCTCCATGTGGATGCCTCCACCTCCTGCACCCCCTCCCTTCTCTCTCCCTCTCTCTCTCTCTCCGTGTCTCTGCATGCACGCATACATGTGCATGCCGCACTCGTGTGTGTGTGTGTGTGTGTGTGTGTGAGAGAGAGAGAGAGAGAGAGAGAGAGAGAGAGAGAGCATGTAGGTGTGCACACATGTGTATGTACGCCGTGCACACATGTGTGTGTGTGCGTGAGAGAGAGAGAGAGGGCCACCCATGCCCATCAAAAAGCTAATATGTTCTAACATGGTCCTATGATTTGGGGGTTTTGTAGGGGATGGAGGAGCATTGGACCGGATGGGGGTCCCCTCTACCATCTCATTTGATGCTCACCATCCTTTTTATGATGTAAAGACTTGTAACTTCAACTAACACACTTTAAATCGACACCAGCTTCATGACTACATTGTTCCTTTGTGACCAACTCCTCTTTGCCTCGTCCTCGATTGAAATATAATGTAAACATGATGACATGAACTAATGGCCAAATCAATCTGCCTCTCTTATGGGAAACCATGCAATCTAAGTTGAAGATATGAAGCTCTCATTTTTATTTTAAAGTTTGCTTTTTTGCGAAGGAGAAACACGCATACTCTTTCACCCCTTTGTGGAGTGAGAGGGAGGGGTGTGGGCTAGAATCGAACTTCCGTCCTAAGAGGAGAAGGGTGCCGCCTTGACCACCCGGCTATTGTCCCCACCCCCTCTCGAATGATGTGTGTGCAAACGAGAATCACGACGATTGAACTCCTCTGTCGCAAACCAAAAAATGATCAAGAGAGACACAGAGAGAGTAGCATGAGATGAAAATTGGATATAGCCAAAGCTTCATTCGAGACTAACACAATAGCATTGCATGCTATAGCCGAACTAGAAATTGGCCGAACCAGAACCTACATATCGACAACAAAGGAAAAAATTGTTGGAGGAGACAAGGCACATGCTAAAAACAGAGAGCCAAGGGAGAATCTTCAGAAAGGGATGGAAAAGAATTTGGTCAATGAGGAGAGGGTAGTGCTTGAGATTGACACATATTCCATAAATTTCTAATGAAGAAGATTTCAAAGAACTTAGGGTGTTTATAGACTACGGGCCTGCCCGACGAAAAAGGTTGAGAGATGTGGGCAAGCACCTTTTTTATAAACAATTGTTGGGCGACAATACCCTGTACAAACCATGGGCATGCCGACGAAAAAGGCATCCTGTAATTGAGAGTTGTGGGCAGGCTATTCCGCTCGGAAAACTGGAATGGTGGTGGTTGGGGCTCCAGTCAGCAAACACATCAGCGCTGAGGGTGCGTGGGCGTGGTCACAGTCTATAAAGAAATGTCAGACGGGTGGGTGATTGTGGTGATGTGGCAAAACTTTTTCGTGGGCTTCCACCCAATTGTGTAAACACCCTGAGAAATGAGCAATGTACAAGAAAGAAAGAAGGTATGGAAATTTATCAATCAAAATAATTACATGAGCATTTGGGTGCCCTATATGATTAAGTTATTAGTAAATACCCAAGGTGGATAAGAAAGGAGGCTGTGCGGTGGCGAGATATTTTGGAGTACTCGCCGAAATGCCCCCGCCGTGTGAGAGAGAGAGAGAGAGAGAGAGAGAGAGCGGGCTTTTTGTTTATAAATTAGGCGCAACCTTTCACTGAAATCTGCGCATGTCAAGTGACAGTTGAGTCTTGCAGAAATTACTAGGTTTCTGAGCCTTCTGTTGAAGGCGATCTTAACCAGTTCGAAATTCCTGCAGTGCATTCGGCGATTTGGGTTGTTGAGAATGTGTCATTTCAGGGCTCTTAAGCCCCTTCTTGTGGGTGGCTTTGGATCTTAATTAGCAGAGCAATTGCCTCCTACCTCTCTGTTTGTGGGTAGCAGCACTTGGGTAGGCAACTGGGGGTGAATTGGGTTTTCGACAAACTCTCTTTAGTGATTGATTAAAGGCGCGCGCTCAAGCCTGTTTCTGGGTAATTTGGGCGTTTAAATAGCCAGGAAAATTAGTCTGCTACACCTCTCTGAAGCATTGATCATGGTTTGCAGTGAAGCTGCTTGTGCTTAACTGTGGGCTGCATTGTTCGGTCCGACTCTGTGTTGTGGTGAATAAGCTAACAATGCATCCCTTATGAAAAACCCAACACAACGTGACAAACTAAGCAGTCTCATTTTGTAGCATTTGGCTAGCTACCAAGGCTCTAGAGGCCAAATTGAGCTTCATGGTACTCCAATGCCGAAGTGTGCTTTTAATGCTCAGGAGCACATGAGCGAACTATTGTGTAGGCAAGATGTTAATGCTAACCTGATAACTAAGGTATCTAGCAGTGCATCCTCTCTCAATCTAAGTAAACCCCACATCCAAACCCCAATCTGTCGATTGTGGAGAGTCACTAATCTAGAATCCCACTGATGTGCCAATTAATGGTGGTGCTTCCTGCCAAACAAAACATATCCAAGGCAGTGCGAAAAGCATAGAGGCATCCATGTGAGGACTCCAAAAATATATCAGTAGTATCATCTGCTAACTCCCATCCTAGTAACTCTTCCTCTATGCGAAGAGGGATCCTGAGGCCTGAGACCCTTGGGGTAACTTGAGAAACCTGCTCATAGCCTCCACTACTATAAGGTAACTAAGGGGCATCCCTAACATCCTTGCCTCACAGAAACAGAGATCTAAAAGCGCTCACCATGCCCCCTGTAGAAAAAAACTATGCTATGGGCCTCCCTAAACATGCAAGAGACCCATGTGATCTACTCCTAGGAGAAACCCATCTGTGCCATCGTGCCTTCCACAAAAAGTCCCAATTCACTCTATTATAAAAGCCATCGTGTAGATGAATGGCAAAGAGTTATTGGCTAGATTTAGCCCACTCCACAGCTTCAAAAAGACATTATAAAAAACACTCCTTCCTTGGGGTATGAGGCTTTAGTCTTCTTCAGAGAGTTACTCGTGATATAAGAGGTAATTGTGATAATAGAATTCTTATGAGCTCTCTTCACTCTTCTCCCTATTCTCTTGCATTCTTCTCACCTCTTGTGAGATTAACTCATAGTGTAGGAAACCTTCTTCTCAACTCCCTCAAGCTCTTACTCCACACCCCATGGCTATGGAGCTCTTTCGTATAACACAATGGAGTGAGGCTCTAGATGACAGGCTAGCCAACCACAACTACAAGAAGTTTCATTTCACTGCTCTAAGGAAAATCTCCCAACAACACATGTTTCAACAAGGCTAGGTAAGCTTTCAATTTGAACATACATGACGCCACCCTCAAGGAGTAGCCTTAGAGCTTGCATCCAAATTTGATATATTCTGAGCTTTTGGGATTACCAAATTTTTCTCTATGTCTATTAGGAGGTCACACTCCAAATGGCATACGGTATTAGAGCACCTTTGCTGTGCTGTTTTCAATCTTGTTTGCATTAGTTTTTAGGTCATTTGATTTGGAGGTCTTAGAAGGGGAACCCCTGGTTTTCTTGGCTATTTACATGCTTTTTAGGCCTAAAAGGCTTGAATTTGATTGCATTGAGTCAAGGGATTGCCTAGCCTAAGTGAGCAAGATCTTCCTTATATATTATGTACATCAATCTTTGAAATATTATTGGGGCCCAAAAAAAAGTTGTAATTCTCCTTTCTTACTATTTAGGGGTAAGATACACTCCACAAACCTTGGTTATTAGAAGGTCCAATCTTGTGGATTAGAGTGTGGAAGTTGTGTTTTTTATTGTTCTTGCATTGCATACATTTTGTAGGAAAGAGCACATAAAATCAATGGAATTAGGAACATAAAAGCACGTAAAACAACCATTAAGCATTTCACTATTAGGAGTAAGAACCTTACACACCCCCAAAAGTCAACAAGACCAATGAAAACAAGAAGAAAATCCAAGCTATTCAACTTAAACTCTTCTCTCCAATTCTTAGAGAACTACTCATGAATTTTTATGGCCTTGACATATCTTAGCCATTGAGCATCCATGGGTTTTCTTCTAAGAATGGCATTGCGATTGCACAATAATGCTTCTTCGTCATCCATCTTCTAAGAATGGCATTGTGACTGCACAATAATGCTTCTTCGTCATCCATCTTTGAAACTTCAACCTTGTAGCTGAATCTGAACTTTCTTTCCCACAATCATTTTCAAAATCTTGCTCTTCTGAAGAGCTTCCATGATTTGTCCATCATAGACAGTCTCATTATGCGTATTGTGATAAGTGTCATTTCATTCTCCCAATTTGGCTCCACATACTTTGTCCCAGTCTTTCCTATAACATCAATGGTTTGCCAGTACATGCATCCAATTTTCACAAAAATCATCATTCAAAAGTGGAGTATACAATACGTCCTCTTCTTGTGATAATCTTGGTCATTCATTGGTTGCACATAACTTTCTTGAGATTATCCTTTCCATGATTTCAAAATCATTTCCAAATAACCCTCCCTCCATGGGACGAGCTTTCCATGTCTGCATATCTACCTTCAGGATTTATGAGTCCTCTCGTAGATATATGTGTCATCCTAGTTGAGACATGAACTAGCTTAGCACTCCTCATAAAAGGTTTGCCTAGTATTACATCGTAATTCATGTGTCTAGTAAAGTTAATGACCATAAACATATAGCAATAGCGAAATAAGAAGACTTTCATCTTTAGGTTCTACAAAACCCCCATAGGTTGCAAGACACGATATCGTCTGCCATTTTCACACTAAGGTTTGTTCGCTCTAAGGTTGGTTTTTTCCACTTTTCCCAACATTTTTTCATGATGATGCTCACTCCTACTCCACCATCAAGGATCACAAGAGCTTGATAACCCTTATGCACCACTGGAAGTGTTGTATTCATGTTATCACTATCATAATACTTTCCCATTTGGTTGACTGGAATATAAACTAATTCTAGTAGGTCCTCCCTTCCTTCAACCAATTCCAAATCTTCCTCAACAAGTAAGGGTAATTCTTCCTTGGTTGGTAGATTAGCTTGCATTCTCCCTTTTACCCAATCTTTCAAATCAGTCCATAGTTGGGGGTTTCCTCTCACCCAGGTTCCAATTGGTTTTTTTTTTTTGGCAGAAACAAACATTGTTAGCCTTGCTACATCTCTTAAAGTTCTAGCTTGACCAACATCATTATCATAAGATTACACGTTAGAATTTATCGAGTCATGTAGAGGATAGTCTCTTCTTTCCTCAAACATCCTTGAGAACAAATCGTTCTTCCCCTCATCTTCAGAGTCGGTCTCGCCCTCCGTTGTGTTCTTGCATAGGCTCTAGTACATTCAATTGTTTTGATTCCCACGTAGTGTTTCATCTAGGATAGACCATTTTAGTAGTGTGGCTAGCTTACAACATTCATCAAACTTCTTCTAGCTTTCCTGAACTAGGGATTGTACAGCCTCCATTTTCTCTATCTTCTTTTGAGAATTTGGGTACTCAACCACCCCTCTTGGTGTTCTGGGTTAAATGGATGGGTTGGCTTCCTCTTACGTCACCACTTTCTTTCTTCCTATCACCACTCAATGGATGTAGTATCGATTGTTCCCTCATCAGAACCATCCTATATCACCACGATAGAGTCTCCTCTTTCGACTTTCTTAGTCCTTCTTCTTCTCCTTGATGTGCGAGTAGAAGTCTTAGCTAGAGGTTATCCATGGTTTCCTAGGGTCTTTTGAGCTTGCACACAAGTCATATCCACCACCCTTGATTGCACCCCAATCATTTGGAGTCTTATGGCTGGGTTGGTGGTTGTCAAAGTTTCTCCTATGCTTCTATAAGGATAGTCCTTAATTAGGTGGTCAATTTTGCATTTCACACAACTCAACATTGGGTGTGTACTAACTTGGGTAGTTTACAAGTTCATTGTATTGATCTTGTGAGGACACTCAGCGTTGATTCAAATATCTCGAGGTGCTATATGACACTTCCATCATCTCAGAATTTAACAATAATATTTTTTGTAAAAGAGGTGTAACAAAACTTTAGACACAAGCATGGGTGCATGGGTGAATATACTTGATGATGCTAATAATCTACTTCTACCATGTTAAGCCAAATTTGGACTTTATAATCTAGATGCACTATCTACCATAACATTCTTGATTAATGTAAGATTTTGACTAAAATTATGTATAAAATTTGTAAAGACATACATTTGGTGCTACATCACTATGAAGAACTCCACAAACACTTGACAAATGAGAAAGAGAAAAAAAAGGATCTCTTTCACGAAATCAAATTTGGTAAAAGTATAATGAGGTGTAACCATTTACAGAACTATCTTAGGGGGGTGCATGATGAGCACAACTTCAAAAACGATGTAGGTGGTTGTCGAGTGTATGATGACATGTAGGTGGGTGTCGGGTGTATGATGACATGTAATTCATCGAGCTTTTTTTGTGGCCAGCTTAGTAATTCCCTGATGCCATCCCCCTTAAACCACACTTATTCTAAATGTAAATACCATTATTGCATCCATCTCCCTTAAATATGATTATTCTAAATATAAATACCATTATTGCATCCATCTCCCTTAAATATGATTATTTTTGCTTGTATCTATCTCCCTTAAATACCATTATTACATCTATCTCCCTTAAATACTAAACTTATTTGGCTTATAGTCTTCTCCATTAAACACCAATAATTATTGCAACTATCTCCCTTAAATACCAAACTTATTCTGACTATAGACACCATTATTGTAGTCATCTCTCTTAAATACCACACTTATTTTGACTGTAAACACCATTATTGTAACGATAACTGCAATATGCATAGTGCAAATCTATTCTAATGTTGCGACTTCACAAAGGAAGTTGTATTAAAGGCTCATCCCTCATTGGTAAAACATGACACTTTCTTTTCACATAATGTATGTCACATACTGCGTTGGTTCCCCATTTACATGACATGTCCTAGTCCTTTGCATGTCACTTGTCACATTTGTCAAGTTGATCTTGTTTTGCAAACCACTAAGCTTATTTCATCTATCATAAAGTCATCACCACACTGATTTTCTTTACATGTTGTGTGTTGCACTTTTCTCGCTAATTCACCTTTGCGCTCAACAAGTGTCACTATGCATGCATAGTGTAGTTAGGTGTTTGTCACAATGTCGGTTTCCACTCCATGTTGTGACACTCTTTTTTTGTTGGTTCCCTTTGCTCTAATGTGTCACTACATAGTGTAAATGGATTTCAATATTCAATAATTTAACCCTCTGGTTTTGTGTAATTGTTCATATAATTAGGTTTATATGGTTATAATAAAAATTTTAATGTAATTAGTTTTTTGTGGTTGGTTAATAAATTTTTTCACGTAATTAATTTTTAGTAGTTAAAAAACAATTGGGTTTTTCAATCATCGTGCTTGTTTAGCTATTAGTTTTTCAAGACACCAACTACCTAGTTCTTATTAACCAGCAAAGCAGCTCACTAAACAATTTCCTAGCCAACCAACTAGCTGTCTTTTTTAAGAACCTTGCAAAATAGCTATTGGGCAAACAATCTAGCTAGTTCTTCTCAGCTAGTAAAGCAGCTAGCTTGCCAATTGCCAACCTGGAAGCTAGCTAATTTTCTATAGCCAATTAGTTGACTATAGAGAATTTATATAAAAATTTAAGTTAGCTAATCAAGTGGCTAACTTAACTCATATCATAAACTAAAATTTTATAAATTTATAAATTTTATAAATTTTATAAATTTATAAATTTATAAATTTTAAACATTAAATTCAAAAGTAAGAAAAATTTAAGTCGTGAAAATTATACTAAACAAAAACATTTAAAAGAAAATTGATATTAAACAAAATAATATTAATTTTAAGTAAAATAATGTAAATTTTAAACTTTAAATCCAAAGCGAGGGAAATTTTGAGCTATGAAAATGCAATTATTTCATTACAAAAGTATAAACATTGGCTCTCGAAGCCCACAATAATCTTCACATTGACATCGAGGGGAGAGAGAGAGAGAGAGAGAGAGAGAGAGAGAGAGAGAGAGAGAGAGGAACGTGACGGTAAATGGGGGCTGCATAAGCTCAGCCCTCACACGCACTGAACCAAGAAGCACAAGAGAGCTTCCAAGGTTTAAAAATAATGACTACATAAAAAGGCCGCGTATGCCCTCATAAATGTCAAACCGCACACTGATAGAGGTATGAGCTCGTCAAACCATCCACAAAGAAGAATTTTGAGCATTCAAATTGAGACAACCTTAAAGTTGTCTCCTTGAGATAACCTTAACCTTGGTACAAGTTACTAATCCATATTGCAGATTGATACTCTAACAAGGTAACTTGTGAGAGGAAGATTGAGCTAGATGAAAAAGGAAATGGAAAAGAAAGCTTAGACGGCCTTAAAGTTGTTGTCTCCTTGAGACAACCTTAAACTTATCTCCTTGGTATAAAAAGGTACAAGGTACCGATCCAAATTGTAGACGATATTATAACATGGATACTAAGCTAAATGAAAAAGGCGTTTAGAAAAAAAAATCTTAGACAATCCATGGAGACATATCTAAGTAACCACTTAGTAATCCATCATTGAAAGTTAGTGGCATAGTCCTAATTATTAGATTTGGCATTATATTCATGCTATAGCACTGTAAACCATACAGTTGGGAATGCAGTTCTACCCCGATGTGTCCAAGTCATTCACTGTGCTGAATTAAATCCCTATGAAAAAAAACCTTTAGAGAGGTTATATATACCTAAAGAATGGATTGAATCCCTAATGCTTTGGTTACCAAAGCGACATACTAAGAGGATTCTAGAACTTGACCAATCAATTATCCAATTATTTGGGAAGAAAATTGGGATGGGGAAGGTAGATGCAAATAGCTTTCCCATGCTTAGATTTAATAGCAATTAAATGCAAGAGAAAGCCTTGCATTCCCACACTGTTTTTTTGATGCCATGTTGATCATAATAGCCAATTTTTAGATATTGACACACAATTTAGGAAAGCTTGACATAGTTCACATAAAAACATTTTTCCCAAAAAATAAGAATATTTGTAGATATTTTATGTTGAAATATAACTAAAGCCCTTAAATATTGAAATAAAATTTACAAGTTAAAACCAAAATTGTTCTTGATGGCATATTTAACTAGCTCGATTACAAGAAGAACAATCCCAACAAAACCAAACTCTTATGTGTGTGGGAGATTAGGCATTTACTACCAATCAAAAAAAGTAAAGGAAAAACCTTCTCTCTTAGAGGGTGGCTACAAGCCAAAGGCAAAATCAGCCAAGTCTTTCATCAAGGATGCCAAGAAGGGGGGTGGTAAACCTAAGAAGAAAGGCAAATGCACCTATTGTCGATAGTAGCCAGGCCATTATATCAATGGGTGTAAAAAAAGTTCGGAAGAAGGAGAAGAAGAAAGAGTTGGGCATGGTCGTTGGTTGATGCATCAACTCCAAGTGTTGAAAAGAAAGAGTCAGCAAACTATGCATAGGATGATTCGGCATTCATTGTACATTGTAGTTATGACCCTTATGTCCATGATATATTCATGTCAGTGATGACAGAGCAGCACGTCCTAGTATTTTGACAGCGATTCTTAGCGTGGTTTATTTCCTCCCTTTAGTTTGCTCCTCAAGGAGGCATGGTCACACGTGTAAACAACTCCTCATATTCAGTGAAAGGAGTTGGTAAGGTTGTGCTCCACTGTTACAAATGGTGGGACAATCACTCTCTCAAAAGTCTTATTTGTGCCAATCATTAAAAAGAACTTGCTATCACAATCTATGCCATTGCTAGGGCAAGCATACACATTTGTTGATGAGATAGGTGTGTGCAATTCATGACCGAACTGATGGAGACAACACTATAGTATTCGATACTCTAAGCCATGAGCTTTATAGGTTAGAAATGTATGAGAGATTGGCACATAATTCTTATTTAGTTTACTACCACACGTGCTATGAGTGACGTGGAGCTGTGGCATGCATGCTTTGGTGGGGTCACTTGAATTTTGGCAGTTTGTTGCTCCTTAATGGTGTCACAGTTACCATAGCTTGAGGCCCCTTTTCGAACATGTATGTGAGGGGTACATTTTGGGCAAGATGATATGGGCATCATTCTTGAAAGATGGATCAGTAAGGGTTATCCAAAAATTGCAACTTATATATAGTAATGTATAAGGATTCCATTGATCAGGGGATATGTCTACTTTGTAACTGATACTGGTGACTACTCCAGGCACACATGGGTGAAGGCAACGTCAAAGTTTTTTACATGATTTAGACACTTTCTTTCTATGGCTAAAAATGTGTCTCTGTATAAAGTAAGTTGGCACCCTTCATATAGATCAAAGGGGGGAGTATATGTCAAAGGAGTTTCATGCATATATGGCTAAAAGAGGCACTTACACACCTCAAAAAAATGATGTGATAGAGAGGAAGAAAAAGTATCTCATGGAGATGGCATGTTGCATGGTTAAAGGTCAGGCCTCATGTTTTTTGGTTGGAGACAATTATGTGTGTCATAAGCTAAAACACTGCGATCGCCTAGATTAGAGTCTCATCACATTGCTTGAGGGTGGAGACTATGGGCAAGCAGAGGGCATTTCCATGGAGAATAGACTTACCGATTCTCTTCACTAGAGCTCGGGGATGGAGGAGCACTATTTTTTCAAATACCCAGTGTATTATAAGATACGACAGAGGTTTCATTCCCTCTTTAGGGGTGGGGATTTTGGGTGACTATCATTGGTCATTGATTTCCCAGACCAACAATGCATGTGACTCTATCTATTTGACTGCGTTATGCCACACCACAAGGATTAACTATGCAGAAAGGCACAGAGGCATACCCCAAGTACCTCACAGCCCACCATCACGAGCATGTTTCATCGAATAGAGGTCCTCACTAATGGCCATGAGATAGACCCAACCCAGATGCCCCTATTTCACAAGCTAGTCAACAACGCACACTAGAACAACATATGTGCCACATGTGTCACCCCGCTTCTTAAGTGTCTCCCTAGACACAACAATCCAAGTGCAGTGAGCTTGACACCTAAGACCCACTAGATTGAGGAGATGCTTCACCCATTCAGATATGAGAGATCCTCCAAAGATATAAGAGTGCCCCTCCAAAAGAAATGGATGTGGAAAGCCTCTATATAGTCATAGATGTTGAGGACCCACTTTGATCCCCTCACATTGTATCATTGTATGCAACTTACAAGGCTATTGTTTTTTCTCTCAGCTCTAGTTGGGTTTTTTATCACGTTTTTTCCATGCTTTGTCACTTCATGGACACATTATAACACTTTTGGTCTCATAGACCCTTTGCTGTTTTGTAGATGTTAATA
Source organism: Cibotium barometz (assembly GCF_041138505.1). Lineage (NCBI taxonomy): Eukaryota > Viridiplantae > Streptophyta > Polypodiopsida > Cyatheales > Cibotiaceae > Cibotium > Cibotium barometz. Next base: position 35,025,848 of record NC_141076.1, read on the forward strand.
GAACTCTCTCTTTTGGTACATAAGGTTATGGTACAAGGACTAAGGACCATAGGGGTCACTGGTGCAAGGACTAAGGACCATAGGGGTTACACAAAAGATTGGGGTGTTGAGCACAACAATGGAGGGAAGAGGAAGAGGATATTGTGTTGGCATGCCCTGAAGCCTTGTATATATTCTAATCTGTGTGGCTAAGTAGTAAAGCAAAGCTTTTTATTATTTAGTAATACTAGTCGGTAACTTGTTCTTCTGAGACTCCAAATTTAAATTTTACCCAAACTTCCTCAAACCTCCTCCTCCTCTTCCCGAACCTCCACAATCTTGTGACGTGGCAGCTAAGTTAATTGATGAATGGTAGTAAGGAAATCCCATTTATGCTGCTTAATTTTAATGGTTTTTATGATTTAATTCTTCCTTAAGATAATATAGAGATATAGTACATCGCATTATAGTTTTTTCGTTGTCCACGAGATTTCAAGACGTCATTATATAGAAAACTATTTTCAATCAGATATGTGGTTTTCCTCTCGTATATAGTACATTTCAGTATCTATATAGTTCTTCCTTCTTCAATCTAGTAGGAAAGTTGGGTTTCATCTAGGAGATTCAAACATGTGTTCCAACTACTATATACAATTGTTTTCTCTCAAATTGATGCTCTATGCGAAGGGTAGGCAACCTTAGGTTATTACATAATCTCGAGCATTGTTAGGTTATTACATAATCCCGAGCATTGTTTAAAGAATCCTCTATGGACATTCAACTTAAAAACCCACTTTGACAAAGTTAAGAACCCACTATGGACATTCAACTTAAAAACCCACTTTGACAAAGTTAAGAACCCACTATGGACATTCAACTTAATAGCCCACTTTGATAAAATATATATTCTATTAGGTTATAACTTATGATATAAAAGCCACCATCATTAAGGGTCACTTTTATGATATAAAATCCTTTGAATGCCATTGACTTATAGAGGTACATATCTAGTTTTGTGATGAAATCAAAGTTTTCACGATTACATGTGCCACTTAGTCATGTATGCACACATGCACGCACGTGTGTACGCACATGCACATGCATGTTCATGAACTTTATACACTTGGCATTGATGGGGGCAGTAGTGGAAAATGAAGGATCTCATGTACTTTATACACTTGGCATTGATTGGGTAATGGAAAATGCACGATCTCATTGACTATACACACTTGGCATTGATTGGGTAGTGGAAAATGCTTATTATGAACTTTATACACTTGCCATCGATGGGCAGTGGAAAATGTACGAGCAGGGTACAATTGCATTAAGTGTGTAAAGTTTGATCATCCTTAGCACTTGTGCTAGAGAAGCTTATAGTAGGAGGTTCAAACGGATGCACGTCCATTATGTGCGACAAAAAGCTCTAACATCTAATGGTGGGCGAAACTAGGATTGCCTTGTGATGGGCCTCCTTGCCATGTGAAAAGGTTAAAACTAAATGCCTTCTGTGATCTATGATGTAATTGAAAACTAAATGTCTTTTAACACCTCTGCCAGCTTTTATTGCTCTTGCAACTTGCACATCACAATCAAACCCTTTGACATAATATTAGGTACATGGGCCTGTTAAAAAACACCTGCTAGAATAAAGATGCCTCCACTTGCATCAATGGTCCAAAAGTGGATTGATTAAACTCTATTAATAAAACAAAACAGTTGAGGTGTCTCAATCCGATTGGCTAAAAATTTGTCATAATATTGGCCCTTTGCGAAAAATATTACTTCTTGGTGTGACATTATGGGGGAAGTGGTTTTCATGGTTCTTGATTTTATTTTCTTACCATCTCTTGGAAGTTGTATGCTTACATTCTTTCGTGAGTGATCGTGTTTCTTTTTTTGAAAACGATAAACCGGAAGGCCTTTATCGGAGAGGCCCATTGAAATTTAGGGTAGGTTCACAAGAAGGCACCGGGGACACCATTCCAAAAGGGTCCATGCTAATCAGGTCGAGTATTTTTGCCAACCCATTCACATCAGGTGAAGGACATGTGGAGGTATAGCCGACATGTACTGCCACCGTGAGGATAGCTTCGCCATCATTTTATTGGGTTTCCCCATGGGACAATTGCAAGCTTCACCCAATATAGATTGTGCCACTCTGTAGTTGACTATTGGACAGCTACATCCACATGTGTAGTTGTTCGTTGGCTGCTCTGACTCCCTTAGGTAGATGTCATTGAATAGTCCCCTCTACCCTAAGGACACCCACCCTTAGGACATGGGTTCTAAATAGTCCCCTCTACCCCGAGGACACCCACCCTTAGGACATGGAACGCACAGCCTTACTATCCTTATCAAAGTTAGCATTTTAGTTATTTTTCCTCATGAGAATCTTGGTTGGAATATTTTCTTTCCTTTACATAAAAAACATGGTTATAAATTATAATTATTGAGGCAATAAGGCCACCAAAATCTTTTTTTTATAAAAAAGTGATATAATTACTGGCTAATACTAACTTTATGGGAGATTGGATTACAAATCGTTTTTTTTTGAAGGTTGTAGCTTCATCATGGGTATCTATCTATCTATTCACGCAATAGCCAAAAAACTGTGAATTAATAAAATGCCACAAGTGGTATCAAAAGTCAAATTTAAGCTTTAATTAGGGATACAAACCCTGCTTTTTGAGAGAATTATTCGTGATGGTGGTGATGAGTCATGAGTCATGACTGCACGTTCGGACAAAAAGTACAGCTGCATTAAATAGAGGCTGTTCACACGCAGCTTCCCTGGCCACCTTGACCGTACGGTAAATATAGCCCTGGTCGTGCTTGTACTGGTCTAGACTCTACACTCCAAGGCTCAAGGCACAAGCCCCTCCCACTACCTGTAGCCTTCAAGCAGTAAAGACGCTCCCACCATAGCCATCAGGCCCATAGCTTTCGCTTTGCAGCAAGCAATGCCCACTTTTAACCTTAGCAAGCAATGCCTACAGCACAGCCACAGCAAGCAAAGTTTAGCTTTAAGATTCCATGTATTCTGTAGCCATAAGCATCTGCAGAGAGTCTCTCCTGGCTAAGCACAGCCCCCTTGCAAACTAGCCATAGCCATAAACCAAGGAATGTTTGCTACATAGAGAGCATCTTCCACTAGCTTCTCCAAGAAGCAGCCAAATCCTTTACAAACAAGAAGAAGACATTTTTTGGGTCACCTTGCCCTCGAGGCTGGAAGGATGCCATCTCTGTCTGTAGCAGGAAAGCAACAAACAACGCACGAAAAACAAGCAAAAAAGGGCACAGAAGAATCCCTGAGTAGTGGGTCATGCTGAATGATTTCTCCTTCCAAGCTACTTCTGTTTTTGCCACAGTGGATGTGATCATGTGGCCCGAGCAAAAAAGGGCACAGAAGAATCCCTGAGTAGTGGGTCATGCTGAATGATTTCTCTGTTTTTACCACAGTGCAGGCCCAAAAGCCACAGCGTTGCAGAAGGTGAAAAAGTGCAGTCCATATTTTGCATGTGGCCTAAAACAAGAGGGGAAATTTGAAAAGGTTTAAGGTGCTCATCATAGCTCGTCTCTTTCAGTATGTCACCTCTGCATAAGACATACTTGTCTACCATCTCTTCAGACATCTCCTCTCCTGCAGTAAAATGCAGAATCTTTAACCATTACACTTTGCAGTAGTATCTTTATTGTCGCCTGCACTCCATCAGAGGCTTCCAGTCCCTTTCCTTCATCTGAAGCCAACCCTTCCATTCACATTCTCCTTCCATCAAACATCAAAGGAAGGATGATTAGATCCATGCTTCCACTCAACACAGCTTCTGCAAGTGACAAGCTGATTCCCTGCCTGCAACAAACCTCTCTGGCCCTTTATATGTTCTCTTACAGTGGCTTTCTCCTGTCCAAGCTTTCCCTGTGGAGGATCACACATATACTGCCTTCATCTTTAATGCATCAGTGAGCTTGTAAATCCTCCTCTGATCGGCAAAGGGGGAAAGCAGGGTTGTGAAATGGTGGTCAGACCTTTCTACAGGTTGTGCCATACTGTTCTCCTTTGCACAGTGCTGCTGTGCTTTCTTCTCAATTTGGTAAGCACAAAGAATGTTTCAATCTTGAACATAGGTGCTTTAGTTTCTTATGAAACTGTCATCGGAAGAGTGGCCAAACAGGCTATAGAGATAGCTGTGGCTGACATAAACAGAAACAATAGCTTGTTGAATGGCTTGAAGCTTGTGCTGCACATGCTGGACACCAATTGCAGTGCCTTCCAAGGGGCTGCTGGTGGTAAACCTTCACACCTTATGCTACCCTCTATTTAAATTTTTTCATGATAGCATCAAATGTTATGGCTAATTGTAAAGTTTAGTGTGTTCTGATAGAACTTGCATAGAATAAACTCTCAGACTTGTGTACCTCTTGGACTGCCGTGCAATTATGAAGTTTGTATTGTGATTCTGTTGGTGTTTGCAGCAATGGAACTTTTGAAAAAAGAGGTAGTGGCAGTGGTAGGCCCTCAGTCTACTGCCGTTTCTCACTTTGTGGCACACATGGGAGGTGCTACACAAATCCCCCTTCTGTCATTTGCTGCAACAGATCCGGCTCTCTCAGAGTCCCAGTACCCATATTTCTTTCGCATAGCACATTCAGATGCTGTGCAGATGGAAGCCATAGCATCATTGATAGGAAATTATGGCTGGCGGGAGGTGGTTGCCTTGTACACAGATGACGATTTCGGAACTAATGGGGCTGCTGCATTGAGTGATGCCCTCGAGCCTGTAGGAGCTCGGCTTGTGCAAAAAGCGGCTCTTGTTCCTGGCATCAACAAGACTGGCATTGGCAACATCTTAATAGATCTTGCTGCTATGCAAACAAGAATTTTTGTGGTTCACATGCCCCAGAACCTTTCATTTGTGCTGTTTTCCGAGGCCAAGTACCTTGGTATGATGAGTGCTGGCTATGTCTGGATTGTTTCTGATTCAATGGCTGGAACATTGGGCTCTACAGAGGTGGATGCTAGTGTTTTTGACACACTACAAGGTGTAGTTGGGATACGGGGCTATTACGCACCAGATTCCCCTCAGCTTCAATCTTTTCTTTCCGAGTGGAAAAATCAGTCATTAGGGAGCAATGATACAGTTCAACCCAATCTTTATGGGCTCTATGCATATGATGCAATGTGGATGATTGCCCACGCCCTTGACAGCTACCTCAGGGATGGTCTCAACTTCACCTTTAAGGACCCTGTCTTTCCACCAAGTGATGCAGGAGGTGCTTCGGAGCTGGCTCAACTGAGGGTTTTCGAAGGAGGACCATTGCTCCGAACCCATATTTTACAGACAAAATTTGCTGGCACTTCAGGGCTTATACAAGTGAACTCAAAGGGTGACCTTATCCGATCCGCATTCGAGATTGTCAACATTGTAGGAGGGCAACTGCATGTGCTTGGGTACTGGACAAATGAGACACAATTATCCATCTCCCCTCCTGGGAGTGTGACTGATGCAAGCCTTGACTCCCTTGTATCTTTAGACTCTCAAGATTTTTCCTTTCAAGTTGTCTGGCCTGGAAATTCTACCGATACACCTCGGGGATGGGTTCTTCCAAAAAATGGCAGGCCTCTGAAGATAGCTGTCCCAAACAAGGCAGGCTTCAAGCAGTTTGTAAGCTGGTCCGGTAACTCCAGCAACGTCACATCATTCCATGGTTTCTGTTTAGAGGTCTTCCAAGATGCTCTCAAGTACCTGCCTTACAGTGTTCCCTACACCTTTGTCTTGTATGGGCATGATTCTACACCGGTCTATGATGATATGATTCAGCAATTAGCAAACAAGGTATGATTTGATTGCAAAATTTCCAAACCTTCTTTTTAAGGTTGAGATTTACTCAAGTTTGTATGGTTAGATTTTACCTACACAAGTTTAGTAGTTTGTCTTAGGTATGTGGTTGAATAGGTTGATATATCATGTTGAGAAGGCTGAAGCCCTTTCTTTGAAAAATAAAGCTTCTAGTGGATTATAAACCATCTTCACTTCTAAGTTCTCCTTTCTTCTGTCTTTTTTTTCTTGAGAAGAAAAGAAGAGAAAATGATTTTGTATGAAGAAGATTACAAAGCATTAGCCAAAGGGTAGATAGAGTGATCGGACATAGTTGAAAACCAAGAAATCACCCTACATGGAAAAGTTGAAGTAAATCCTCAAGGCAAATGTTGAGTTGATGCAAATCCTCGGTTTAACTGTTGCAAGAGCAGGAAGAAGTCCAATTGCAAATGAGTATCTGATTGAGCAAAGGTTGGAGCATAAAGAGCCAAGATTCCTTACACTGCATGAACGCAGGTGCCTGAGGAGATTGGGGGGAGACTGTAGAAGACTTGCTTATTCCTGTTCAACCACAAGTCCTTGAGAACCCAGCATCTAAGAAAAGCCAACTGGATTGGGCAGCAAGGCCATACTCACATGTCTGTCAAGCAACTAAGATGTCCAAAATAACTAGTGCATAAATGTGATCGTGGCCCAGGAAGAGACGTGTCATCAGAAAAGTTTAATGGTTGGACAAGATCACATAGCCAGGGAAATCAAAGAGGAGACCACCACAAGAAATACGCATTAATGAATTACTCGTCACTGCATTAGAGCCCTCCCAATGCAATAAGGACACCCTAAACCCCAAAACATTGTGCAGGACAGGAGGACTAATGATTTCTAAAAACATGGAACAATCAGCAAAACATTGGATGAGCAATTGAGACCCATCCAAAAGGAAGACACTGAACTCAGTTATCCCTGGCTGCTTGCTCCAAAACAACAATCAAAGGATGAGCAATAATGATAAAGAGTAGGTGAGTAAGTGGGTAATCCTACCTGACAATGATAAAGAGTAGGTGAGTAAGTGGGTAATCCTACCTGACAATCTGCACAACGGAAAAGAACCCACCACTTAGCTGTTTCATTGTAATCATTATCCACAATTGAGCGGGCCTTATGAAGCCATATTGTGAAGGAGAACACTTTTTGAAGAAGATGGGTCATTCTCAATGCCACCACCTTACAGAAAGCAAATAGCATTGTGATGGCCCTCCAATGAGGAAAAGTGGAGCATTCCACTCTTTAACATGCTAACTATGCGGAAGTGTAATTAATGACAATTAATGCTAAGCTATAGAGATTAATGCTAATCACATGCGCAATGATGACACAAAGAAGTAGAAGAGAGAGACTCTTTACCTTGCCTACTCTCACTGCATATAACTGAAACATAATGCATATACAATGATTGTTTAGATCTGTAGTAGATTTGGACACACTTGAATGCTGTGCAAAAGTACCATGCTATGCATAAATGATATATACTTGCTGTCCTCCTGTCGTGCGTTGATGAAACGCTGACATGGAGGCCCTCTGCTGAAGTAGATGTCAGGCTACTGCCTAGGGTACTGTGGCTGCAAACCACTATGCTCCTAAATGACCCTCGACATGCCCATTTGTAGGCTGCTACAGAGCTGGTCGGTTGGTAGGATTGGTTAGGGTTGTCCATTGGTTGACCCACAACCCAATAAAGTGCAAATATCTGTCCACACATGGTTGAGAAGAGGAATCAAAACTAGGTAGTGGCACTTTGGGTGCTGGCACCAAGAGAGAAAAGAGAGGGAGAGAGTCACCCATCTTCTGTACATCCATAATCGAGCGTGTAGTTTTTGTTTTCTTGAGCTTCACAAGCCCTTTTCTTTCCAATCAAGAGATGCCATGTGGCTGAACGTGCTTGCATCACATTTTTAAGAACGTTCTTATGCTGCCCAATAATATTAAGGTTTCATTTCTCACAAGTGGATGCGCAAATTGGGCCAGCCAGAAATGGGCTGCCCGGGCCCAAAACAAGCCTATTTCACATGCACTTTGCATGGCCTTTGTCTTGTGGGCTGTGGGCTGCCCACGCTGTTGCTGAAAGAGTGCACAGAGTGGAAGCAAGATATAGAGTGTAGTGATCTGAGAAGTGCAAAAGAGAGAGAGAGATATGAAGCAACTATGCTGAATATACTACAATGAAAGCAATCCCGAGCAAGAGACAAACTAGTCTCATAAGTGAGGGATACAAAAGACGACCAAGCTATGAAAAAGTGAGGAGGCAAGCCCACCTATAAATAGGTCATGAGGGCTGGCCGACTGGAGCAAAGCAACTGGCTAACTGGACAAACAAATGCTGGCTGATTGGAGATAAGTCACCTGACCTGGAAAAAATACCAGGAAAAATAGAGGTGGCCAGCCCACATCCAAGGGCCATAAAAGGGATCAAAAGGGGACACCAAACATGGGTAGAATTTGGAGATGAATATGCTAACACCCCCTCTCAGCACCAGATGCTGAACAAACTCCGAGAAGCCAAAGATGAGGAGCCAAGGAAGCCTGAGAAACCGGCTTAGTGAACAAATCTATTGCATTCTTTGTTGAAGGACAATACTCCAAACGCAAATCTCCAGCAAGAACCCGTTCACGAACATAGTGATATTGAATTTCAATGTGTTTCGTACAAGCATGAAACACAGGGTTCTTGGTGATAGCGATGCAACTCTAATTGTCACACCAAAGAAGAGTAGATCCAGTAGAAGGAAAGCCAAGTTCTTCCAATAATCTCCGCAACCAAATCGCCTCACATGTAGCATAACAAACTACAAGATACTTCGGCTCTGTAGAGGAAAGCGCTACAACAAGTTGCTTTTTATTGCTCCATGAAATGGCTCCTGACCCAAGTGAAAAAACACAACCGGTGGTCGAACGGCAAGTATCTGGATCTCCAGCCCAATCTGAATCAGACCATCCAAGAAGAGTGCACCCTTGGCCATAGAAGATGTCAACGTCCAAAGTACCACGCAAGTACCGAAGAACCTTGAGAGCACATCGCCAATGCTGCTGTACTTTTGCTGAGAGAAGAAAATACCCTTAGGGGTCTGCCAAATCTCAAAGCTAAGAAAATAATGCAAAAGGCCAAGATCCGTCATCTCAAACTCCGTCTCCAAAGCGTCCATGACTAAACGGATTCTCACAGAATAAGAACCTGTAAAAATGAGGTCATCAACATAGACCACAATGATGACAACTAACCTCCTCTCAAGGAGGATATAAAGGTTTATTTCTGCATGAGAATGATGTAGGCCAAGGTTCTGAAAGAACTCATCAATCCGCTGGTACCAAGTGCGCGGAGCTTGCTTCAGACCATACAAAGCTTTCTTCAGCCGGTACACGTGATCTTGTGTGCCTGGAACCTCAAATCCCGGCGGTTGATCAACATACACTTCCTGTGTAAGCTCTCCATTTAGGAAAGCCGACTTGACGTCCATCTAGAATACAGGCCATCTATGATGTCCTGCAAGAGCAAGAATGGTGTGAATAGTAGTCATCCGGGTCATTAGAGCGACGGTCTCATCGAAGTCGACTCTTTGCACAGCCCTTGGCAACCACCTCACCTTGTGCTTGTCCAAGTTGCCATCAGCTCGGTACTTCGTTTTGAAGATCCACCACACACCAATCACTTTACGTTGCTGTGGCCTAGGCACCAAAATCCAAGTGCCATTCCGTTCAATAGCATCGAGCTGTGCTTGTATAGTACGACTCCAAGGCTCATGTAAAAGAGCCTTGTCCATAGAAGTGGGATCAGAAGGACCATGAATAATAGAGGACATAAGAGCGTAGTTAACAAACATGTTGCTCTCATGAATTTGTTTGCCTGAAACTCTGGAAGATCGATGCTGAGAGAACCAAGCAAAGGAGCAGAAGGAAGCTCTCGTAACCCAGAATCACAAACTATAAAAAAATACCATCTAGGCACCAATATGCTCGAACTCGTTGAAGGAGAAGCAGAGTCATCATCATCATCATCATCTGATTGAGAATCCACAGCTGGAGGTGTAATAGAAGTAGGGGAAGGAGAAGGAGGTGGTGGAGGAAGAAGAAGCTCACCACCCCTCTCAAAAGATGCAGGAGTCTCGTCAAACACCAATCTGCAAGCTGCAACACTTTACACCAGTAATTCTGTACACTTTCTTGAAACAGCACCAAGATTTTACACTGCAACCTTCTTCTTACAATATTCCTTCAAGAACTCAAAAATTTGACAATCTAGGGTTTCTAACTTGAAGAAATAAGGGCTCTAAGGATTAATCTTTGAAAAAGTACGCTCCCTAGGTAAGATAATGCAAGAAATCACTCAAAACTGGTTGCTAAAGTTTTTGTAAATCCTAATTTTGAAAATGAAGAAAATTTTCCAGAAATCAAGATCAAGAAATTCAAAAAATCAAGCAGGACACGGAAGTGTATCCGAGAAAAGTCATGCGTTGAGACGTCAAGTCCAAGTTGGAGCGATGCTCCTTAGGCACACTTACATACACTGAGCAACTAAATACCCGCAAATGAACAACAGAGGGCTTCTCACCATGGAAAGTCTCATATGGAGTTTTATCTGGAAGAGCAACATTAGGAGACCTGTTCTGAATATAGACAGCAATAGAAGCCGCCTCAGCCCAAAAACGTTGAGGTAACGAAGAATGCTCAAGCATAGCACGGGCCATCTCCATGATGGTCCTATTTTGATACCATGAAAGAGTGCACAGAGCGGAAGCAAGATAAGCACTAGAGTGTGCCGATTCGAGAAGTGCAAGAGAGAGAGAGAGAGAGAGAGAGAGAGAGAGAGAGAGAGAGAGAGAGATACGAAGCAACTATGCTGAATATACTGCAATGAAAGCAATCCCAAGCAACAGACAAACTAGTCTCACAAGTGAGGGATACAAAAGATGACCAAGCTATGAAAAAGTGAGGAGGCAAGCCCACCTATAAATAGATCATGAGGGCTGGCCGATTGGAGCAAAGCAACTGGCCGACTGGACAAACAAATGCTGGCTGTTTGGAGAAAAGCCACCTGACCTGGGAAAAATACCAAGAAAAATATGGAAAAATAGGACATCCAAGGGCCATAAAAGGGATCAAAAGGGGACACCAAACATGGGCAGAATCTGGAGATGAATATGCTAACATCTGCCCACTGTGCATAATCTGCTCGTCTCTTGCCCTGTATGGTGCCCCATGTGCCCGGAACTTGGGCATTCAGCCCTAAATCTGCCCTAGGTATTCTAGGCATGGGGTTGTATCTGAGCTGCAGGACAACGCTCGACTTGACACCTCAAATGACCTAGACTTGAGGGCAATGGCAACCCCTTCTTGGACTAGGGCTAATAACATGCCTAGTGCTCAGCTGTACTCCTTTAGTGCTGTCTTTGTGGCACATTAGTACAATGGGTGCACAAGACACTTGTCCACACTTGCATGTCTGCCGAGTAACCAATGCAGCTGATACTACTGGAATTGGGTCCTTTCCAGACCAAGTAGCACAAGGAGCGGTAGCAAAAGGAGGGGTAATACCATTACCCATGATCTAATGATTATCCAAATCACTTCTGCCAGAGTTACTTGACATTGGTTTCAGAGAATTTTTAGACAGTGGTATCTCAAGCTATAACTTTGGACCTTCATATCCCGCATGGTGTATAATCACCTCAAGAATAAGTAGAACCATATAGGAAATAGGGTGATCTGTGATGCTGAGCAAAGGAATGAACTTTCCTTCTCCAAAGCTGCTGAAAGTCCCACAAGATGAAGGCACTGACAATTGCTGTTGAATGCTGAGTTTATGGGATGTTTCATGCGACTTCATGGGATGCAATATGTGTTCAAAGGGGGCTGCAGGGATACCGATTCAAGGAATGCTCAAAATAGGGGAAAGGGGGCCTTTTGTTTTGACATTTAGTAAACCAGCAAAAAAGGGGGCTGTTGCGTCTTTGCAACCCTTGTGAGCTGCTTCACCTTGGCAGCCCTGGGCTGTGTGAGGGCAAAAGGACAAAAGGACAAAATGTACGAGAGATCATAGCAAATCAACACAAGATGAAATGGGTGAATGAGTGTATGTATGATGGTGAATGAAATCATGTACAAGAGGCCCTTTGATGTGAGGTGACTGAGTAGTAGACCGGTGGAGAAGCAAAGACACGGTTGGTGATGAAGGCTCGCGTCGATGTGAGGCAAAGGCACTCCGAGAGGTGGTTGGTGTTGAAGGCTCGCGTCGGTGGATGTAGAGGCACTTTGAGGTGGTAGATATCGATAGTGGGCAGCGGAAGGTGAAGTGGTGCAGGCTCTGGTGGCAAGGGTGCTGCGATACCTGAGGGGTGATGAGGAGCAAAGAGGGCTGCTGTCCCGAACGGTGCAAGCTTTGGTGACGAGTTTGTTGCAATACATGAGAGGTGGTGAGGAGCAGAGAGGGCTGCCGTCTTGAGTGGTGCAGGCTCTGGTGATGAGGTGCTGCAATACTTGAGTGGTGGCGAAGAGCAGAGAGGGCAGCCGTCCCGAGTCGATGTCGAATTAGTAGAGAGGGCTGGCGTCCCAATGCCGAATGAAGATAAGCAGAGAGGGCTGCTGTCCCAATGATGTGAGATGGTGAGCAGAGAGGGCTGCTGTCCCAACGATGTGATGATGATGAAGCAGAGAGGCCTGCTGTCCCAACGATGTCGAATGAAGATGAGCAGAGAGGGCTGCTGTCCCAAGTCGATGGAGGATCAGGAGTAGAGAGTGGGCTGCTGTCCCAAGGTAAGCTACAAGAGAAAAGCGCTGATGTGACGGATGCAAAGAGGGTTGCTGTCCCAAGATGTGTTGCAGTAGGAAAAACGCAGATATGGTGAATGCAGATAGGGCTGCTATCCCGAGCTGTGCTGAGAGTAGAGAGGGCTGCTGTCCCAAGATATGACCTGTCCTCACTACACTCATGTCCTCTCTTACTTTATAAATAGGGTTCATATTGGCCTTATTATTTGCAAACCCTAACTTCAGTGTTCCTCAGTAGACATGGCACAAGCATCTGCCAATGCACTATCAGTATTAAGGGCACCAGCAAGTGAAAGGCTCTCCCACTTTTAGGTTTTGGTTCTCTATAAAATACGTGTATTCACGTGTTCTAGGATTTTAAGGCTTGTTAGGTTCACAAAAAGATTGGTTTAATGGTGCATCAAAAAGGTGGAAATGTCTTCTTACAATGGAGCCTTCATACATGCTGTGCAGGTGTATGATGCAGTGGTGGGCGATGTTACCATAACAACAAAACGAATGGAGATGGTGGATTTCACGCAGCCTTACACAGAGTCTGGACTTGTGGTGGTTGTGCCCATCAGGGATTCACATTCTAACTATGCATGGGCATTTCTGCGACCTTTTACACCAGCTATGTGGTTCACGACTCTAGCATTCTTTATCTTTACTGGGGTCGTAGTTTGGATGCTTGAACACAAGAAGAATCGGGACTTTCGAGGCCATCCCAAAAAGCAAGTTATAACTGTTCTATGGTAAGCTGTCCTCAATATTATACTGCAAAAACGCAGGGCAAATTGTCCGATTGCATTTTGCATAACTATGGCTTGATGGCATAGCTGTTTCTTTACATCATGCAGGTTTACTTTCTCAACCCTCTTTTTCTCTCAGAGTGAGTGCACACTTATCCCCCATAAAAGGTCGAAGTGGTTCTATAGAAGTGCTTCTGTAATGGATCTTATCTTGACATGTCTAACAGAAGATATGGCTCTTTTCAGGAGAGAAAACAAATAGCACATTTGGAAGGTTTGTCATTATTATATGGTTGTTTGTGGTTCTCATCATCACGTCAAGTTACACAGCCAACTTGACCTCAATCCTGACAGTGCAGCAGCTCACTCCTACCATTCAAGGTATTAGCAGCTTGCAAGCTAGCAATGTTCCCATTGGCTATCAAACTGGGTCCTTTGCGAGAGACTACCTGATAAGCCTCAACATAGCAAAAGAAAGACTAAAGCCTCTTCCTACAATGGCTGCTTATGCTGAAGCCCTTAACTTGGGTCCCAACAGAGGAGGCGTTGCTGCTATTGTTGATGAGCTTCCTTATGTGCAAGTCTTCTTGGGCACTCAATGTGGCTTCACCATAGCTGGCCAAGAGTTTACTAAAGGAGGATGGGGTTTTGTAAGTACTTGTAGTCGCTTTCTCTGCAAAAATTTCCTGAATTCTGTTTTGTCAGTCCAATAGGGGCTGTTCCATAGCTTGATTCTCTTTGATCTGTTTATCTGATATGTTTTTGTCCACACAGAGGTTGGTATATTTACACTCGTTTTTTTTCCAAGTTTTTCAATAATCAGAAAAAATCATTGTTTTGGAGCCAGTTAGCTTTGGTTCTGAATATACAAACATCCATTGCAGCCTCACCCAAGCTTTGGATTGGTACTCACAATAGAGTGTCCCGTGGGTTGACACTCTGTATGTAATATACTAAGTTCTCACTATGCGGAAGTGTAAAGAATGATTGCTACAGCTGACAGGCCTATAGGCCATGCCCAGCCAGGCAGCAGGTAATAGAGGCTGTCCCACAGCCATGTGCAAGCTGGAACAACAGTCTGGACAGCAGCCAGCACATGTGCAAGGTGGCCAGCCGGTCAGCAGTGTGAAAAGCTGCTTTATTAGCATTTAATTCAGGTTTGACCTGGTCGTGGGGTTTCAGCAAACAGGCCGACCCCTGTAGAGGCAACTGACCAGCAGTTTGAAGGGGTATAAATACCTAGCATAGAAATCAGTCATAGCATCTCATTATTCACAAGTGTTGCTGCGTTCCAAGGGCCAGGACAGCCACGGTGAAGAAGTGCACGTCAAGAACCAGTCTTTATTTCCAGATTTACATCATTCTAATAAGGCAACTACACCATTCATGGTGGGGGGCCTACAGAGGGTATTCGGGACCCAATTTTGTCCTCTTCTCCCTCTCTCTCTCTCTCTCTCTCTCTCTCTCTCTCTATTTTCCGCACATCTTCTTCTATGTGGTGTGTAATATTCATCGTGAATGATTGCTGAATTCTGAACATTGAAGTTACCGATTCTTCAACCGAGATTCCACATATTACATTGGTATCGAAGCCTTCTTCAAGTGTGAAGATTCAGCCAGATTCACATCATTCTAATAAAGCAAATACACCATTCGTGGTGGGGGCCCCACAGAGGGTATTCGAGACCCAATACTGTGTCTTCTTCTCCCTCTCTCTCTCTCTCTATTTTTCTGCACATCTTCTTCTATGTGGTGCGTTATATTCGTCGTGAATGATTGCTGAATTCTGAACATTGAAGTTACAGATTCTTCCGCATGTTACACCTAAATACAACCTTGCTATCAAATCCCTATATAAAGGCAAGTCAAGGGTCATTCCAAGCATTTAAAGACAGAGATTGCACAGCCAAGACCAAGGGCATGTAGTCACAACATTTGGATCGGCGAAGTACACCTCCTGTGGAGGAACAGTAAGGCAGTAAGCATGGTGTTCATCTATAGCATTCACAATCCATAATTTACTGTAATTTCATTCATTTAGTAATGTAGTAGGTTAGGTAAAGAGTCTCTCTCTACTTTTCAAGTCATTGTGCAACACCATATTTGTTGGCCCCTTGGGGTGGCACAATGTCTACCCCTTGCCCATTCAAGGGATGGAACATCCCCTTCTTGGGATAGCCGTAAGGGCTGGCCGCGTCCTACATGCAAACTACATGCAATTCCTATAGACACCTGGTGTCTGGTTGCAAACCCAACACTCAGATCATTTGACATCATTCCAGAGGGAGACTCACAGTATGGACTGGCACTGCTTCATGCGCAAGACAATGCACACTTGACCTCGGACGCATAGAGTGGAACCCTAGCTGACTCGTCCACAGGACTGGGCCCACGTGGGACCAATTTCCACTCTAGGTCTTACATCTTCTTGTTCAGATATGTCCATGTGGCATCCAAGCGTGGGATGCACGTAACATCCCCTTTTGCTTAACTTGACGGAAGCTGCATAGCTTCCAAATAGTCTGTCAATAAAGCTGGATAGTCTTCAAAGAATTCCTTGTTAAGCCATACTGTTTCGTGGGTCCCTCATTTCTGAAACTTCGTGAGGTGCTGTCCTTGTCTTCGGCTTGAGCCATGCTTGAAGCGGTGCAAAAGGATCTGTTCTGGAACCATCACTTCAGTTTCATCAACTATGTCTAGTTTCACTTCGTCTTTCACTTCTAAAGGGATTGGACCTACATATGGTTTTAGCCAACTGACACGGAACACATTGTGCATAGTTTGGCTCGGAGATAGCTTCAACTTCATTGACACCTTGTTGATCTTTCTTTGGATAGGAAAAGGTCCGAAGCTCTTGAATGATAATTTTGGGCATCACTTGCCCACTTGTTTTAGTCTTTGCTTCATAAACCCAATCTTCTTTTGATAACTTCACAAGTGTTCGGTCTTTGTTGGCCCATCGAGTGTAGGCATCTTGCGCTTTAGTCAACCTGTCTTTTATTGATTCCAAAATCTTCTGGTAAGACTCCATTCTCTTCCGGTATTGAAGACGAGGTTTTGGTCAATAGTGGACTTAAATGGTCTTCCAAACATTGCTTCATATGGAGTCCTGCCAAGAGCTGAAGAAAACTGCTTGAACTAAAGGCAAATATGATTCCCACTTACCTTGCTGATCGTGGACATGACACTTAAACACATCAAAGGTCAACTGGTTGTAGATTTCTATTTGGCTATCAGTCTGGATAAAATGCACCGGATAAATTCAGTTTAGTACCAAAATTATCAAACAATGCTCTCCAGAAATGATTGACACCATGATCCTAGGGATCCCGCTAATCGAGTACCAATCTTGAATAAATAAACGGGCAACGTCTTCGGCGGTCACATTGGCCCTGCCTGGATAAGCATAACAAATTTGCTAAATCTATCAACAATAGTTAAGCATTGCGTATTACGCTTACCTGGATTGGAAGGTAGATTTGTGACACAGTCCATCGATATATCTTGGAAAGGTCCTTCGAGAATTGGTAAAGGCTGTAGCAATTCTATCTGCTTTCCACGAGGAGCTTTTACTTTCTGACAAATGTCACACTGTTGCAGATAAATGAACACATCTTGCCTCATTCTTGGCCAATAATATTGCCTCTCTAGCTTCTCTAGAGACAAATTCATGTCCGAGTGACCTCCAATGATAGCATCATGGGCGCCATGGAGAAGAACTGCCTTGAACGACTTCATGACACAAAGTCGGCCTCTGTAGGAAAGCCAACTATCTCGTATCAAAAAGTCGACTATCTCGTATCAAAAAGTGGCATGGTCCTTCGTGTGCTTCATGTCATCTAGTCTCATACCAACAAGGTGTACCCATCCAATGCATGTTCCCACTGTGTACTGAATTTCTTGAAATTCGTGTGCTTCATGTCATCTAGTCTCATACCAACAAGGTCGAGTCTAGTGGTCTGAATCAATGTCACTGTTTCTCTCCTGCTCAAAGCATCGGCCACGAGGTTGGCCTTTCCTGGAAGGTGCTTGATCATACCACCAAATTGTTGGAAGATTTGGCTCCAGCGGTGTTGACGGTCACTCCACTGTGCACTTGGCAGCATTGTTTGAATCTAGTGTAATGCACTGATAGTCAGTGCGAACCTCAAATTCACAGCCATAAAGGAAATGCTTCCAATGTTTCAAGGCCTGAATAACTGCTAGGAGTTCTCGATCGTAGATCGAGTAATTCTTTTTCGCAGACAGTGGCAATAACTTACGAGACATGTAAGGCTACTGGATGACCATTCTATTGTAACACACCTCTAATCGCGAAGTTACTTGTATCGGTGATTACTTGGAACGGCTTGTTCCACGAGGCAAGTGCTAGAAAAGGCGCTTGTGACAAAGCCACCTTGAGGTTCTTGAATGCCTCCAATGCTCGTAGAGTCATTTGGATCCACTGCCTTCTTGTCTTGACACTCTTTAGCAGATTAGTGAGATCCGCCGAGAGGTCAGAAAATCTATCTATGTGGGTGGAGTATGCTTGGCATATACCTACAAAGAAACTAATGACTTCCCAATTGACAATCTCGGTCACCTTGGCTAGATCAAGTTAGATGCCCTCAGCATTGATTATATATCCAAGGTAGTGAACCTTGAACAAATAAAATTCCGACTTCTTCTCATTGACGTGGAGCTCGTTGCTTTCCAGCAACTTCAAGACTTTCTTCACATCAATGTCATGCTACTCAATCGTAGCTGAAAATACTAGTATGTCATCCAAAAATATGAACACACACTGTCCAATCAAGTCCCTGAAAATATGCATCATCATGCGATTGAATGTGGCTGGGATGTTCATCAAGCGGAAAGGCATGACCACAAATTCATAGTGAGCCCGTTCGTATGGAAGATTGTCTTGGGGATGTCCCCCTCAACAATTCTCACTTCGTGGTACCTACTCTTCAAATCTAGTTTCAAGAACACCTTGGCCCTATTCAACCTCTCGTGAATATAATCTATTCAAGGTATCAAGAACTTACTCTTGGTAGTTACCTTATTGAGTGTACGACAATCGACACACAATTGAGAAGAAGCATCCTCTCGTGAATATAATCTATTCAAGGTATCAGGAACTTACTCTTGGTAGTTACCTTATCGAGTGTACGATAATCGACACACAATTGAGAAGAAGCATCCTTGGAAAAAAGTGCCTTGGTCCATTATCAGCCTACGTCCACACATCACTATCATATAAATGGCTAGAAGCTGCCTCCTTGAATTGCTCCTCCGAATTGGAATAAGTCTCCTCCTCGAATTGCTCCTCTAGTTCTAAAGATCCCTCCTCCTTGGATTGCTCCTCCAAGGTCCTCGGACAATCCTTTGCGATGTTCTAAGTGGAGTCACAATAAAATCATTGTCTAGCAGCCATCTTGGCACGATGCTCTTCAGGGGTGAGGCGAGTCACCGAGGCTCCCTATGTTGCCTTGTCCTTAACATCCTTGGCCTTGGATAGATTTGTGCTTGCATTCTCAATACTCCCCCTCAAGCTCAAATCTATTTGATGGACTCCCATTTGATGTCTAAAATACTCAAACTTGTCCTTGCCCAATGCTTTGGTGAAAATATTTGCCAGTTCACTTGTTTGCACATAAACCAAATCAACATCTCTTGGAGTCACCTTTTTCCTCTATGAAGTGATGGTGAACTTCTATGCGCTTAGTCCTTGCATGAAACACTAGGTTATGTGCTGATTATTCCTTCCATGTCCTCTACCTCTTTGGCCTTCTCTTGACCTGTCATCTTTGTCTCTGTTCCCCATGACAAAGGGTTGTTCTCCAATGGCTTGTAGTCTTTGCCAAGACCATGCAAGGTGACCAAAACAAGGCCATCATCATCTACAAACTACATCAATGGATCCTAATTGATCCACAATCCTTTTAATTTTGAAATGGTGGGTAGTTGTCCCTCATAGATATGGATGTCTCAAATGGCTCATAGTCTTTGCCAAGATCATGCAAGGTGACCAAAACAAGGTCATTGTCATCTACAACTACATCGATGGATCCTAACTGATCCACAATCTTTTTAATCATTTTTGCACAGAGAACCCTTGCTACTTTTATGCAGTTCTTGCTTCAGCAGTAACTTCCTTAGCTTAGAAGAAGAATCAAACACGTTGGCCAATGCATTCCATGTATCTTCAGGAGTGTCTACAACTTGTGTGCGTCCAATCATTCCAACCCATCAGACACACTAATGGATATGTAATGTAAGCCGTAACACTTGCATCAATCTGATACCCCCATGCTGTGTGCGAAACACTAGACACTTGGTTTTGGAAAAAAATCCAAAGAGTCCCTACTTCTAGACTGCATTCGAAGGCTTATGGGATCACCCTTAACATTCAGGAAGCTTTTAGGTGGAGGTTGTGGCACTCGTACAGGGAAATGAAGGTATCCTCTTTTATCTGGCCTTCTCTACATGGTGGACTTTCCACCAACCAATGGAGATCTGTCATCGGCGCTAGCCCAGCTTGTCCTAGATGTGCAGGAGCTTCAGAGACAGTTTACCATTGCTTATGGTAGTGCAGGGAGGCACAGATGATCTGGACTACAATAGCACACCTTTTTGGAAGGATGAGGAGAGACACCAACATTTGTTTTGGTGCTAATGTTTGGTTGACATAGTTGGGCCCATAAATCAGGTTTGAAGGGAATGAAAGAGATATGATCATGCGGGTTACCCAGGGAGTGGGTCGGCGGTGTCATCTTTAGGACATGCCAGAGTTAGGCTACGTACCTCCAGCACATAGGTTGGACATTGCGTGAGAGATTATTGCTAGCATCACAACGTGGCACATCTGGAAGGCTAGATGCACTGAGGCCATGGAGGGCACTTTGGTTTATGATACCCAGTGCATTTGCACGATTTGGTCTGATATGATCACACTCATGACCACTTGGGCCAAGATTCAGGAATCTTCGAGGGCTGCGGAAAGAAAATGTGGCTAATTTATGAGAGAATGGGATCATGGCATTTTTTTGCACTTGATCTCATATGGGGCCTTGCTAGCAACACAAGGCACTTGATTGGTTGAGATTTCTCCCTTGCTTGGTCTAAAATCTTCCTTTTTTGTAAAAAAATTTCATACTTAATAGAAGTCTCTTTTTTGGGAAAAAGAAAGATCTGTCAACTTCCAAAGATGCCTATGAGAAACTGACACCACATAGAGGCCGGAATGGGCCGACCCCCCCCCCCCCCCTCCCCCCCCACTTCCCCCCTTGGAGTATTTTATT
The DNA here is from genome assembly GCF_041138505.1 of Cibotium barometz. Taxonomy (NCBI): domain Eukaryota; kingdom Viridiplantae; phylum Streptophyta; class Polypodiopsida; order Cyatheales; family Cibotiaceae; genus Cibotium; species Cibotium barometz. The sequence continues at coordinate 35,046,479 of NC_141076.1, forward strand.
ACCCAAGGAGAATAATATCATGTACAAGCTTTGAGGCCCTTACTCTCCCCACGGAGATGCCGGATTATCCATATACAAGTGCCATAACATAGCCCAACACGAGACTACCAAGCCGAAAGATAGGTTGTAGAAATGTCGGGCCAATACTATAATCTATATACCTCCGTGTGGGTATTGATTCTTCCCCAAAAACGACGGGTCTTCATGCAATAGAGTTGGTACAGCAAGTACAACGCTCCATTCAGCGTGGTTGGTACAGTGGTTGGTACAATCGGTACGATGGTTGGTACAGCAGGTACAACAAGTACAAATGTTGGTATAGTAGGTACAGTGGCTGGTACAATTGGTACAATGGTTGGTATAGTAGGTACAACAAGTACAAGGATTGGTACAGTCAGTACAATGGTTGGTACAGCAGGTACAAGGGCTAGTACAACAAGTACAAATGCTGGAAATCATAATAAATGATTAAATACCCTTGTCTTCAGTATTTCTTCGCGATGGAAGCCTCCAAAACAATCCTCAACAGTCGGTATTCTTCATGGGCAGCCTTCAAGAGAGAGAGAGAAAGAGAGTAGCCATCATTAGGGAAGCCTGTAACGGTGGTAGAGGCTAGTGTGTAGCAAGAGAGCCTCTATTAATGAAGAGAGGGCTCCAATTTATAGATTTGGGCCTCCCATGAGCTAAAATGGCAAGAGAAGGCTACAATGACAAGTGGAGAGCCACACAATAGCTGAAGTGACAAGTGTGAGGCCACTTGTCTCATTTTGATCCACTTTCTAACAAGTGTCAGGCCACTTGTTTCAGTTTGGTCCACTTTCTTGCCACATGTCCCAATCTAAGAGATGGGTCCTTCCATAAACTTTACCTCTAAAAATATCCCAACTAGTAGACATTCTGTAATAGGCACTTTCCAACTCTTGGTATCTGCTCAATTTGAGATGTAATGACGCGAACAGAATTTTCATCGGAGTTGGGCCAAAAATAGCAACTCTCCTAAATTTTAGGAGTGTGGTCTTTTGTATTCTAGGATAATCTCCCATTCCCAAAGCTTGTACTTTTCAAATATTTAGACATCCTGGAGTCCACTAGACCCCTTTCATATTGGGAAATGTCCAGGCTGGTGATAGGTCATAACCTACTTCAAAGAAGAAGGGCGGCGGATCAAGAACAAAGAAGAAGGGGGAGACAACTCCTTCACAAAGAAGAACTTCAAAGGTATAAAGTGTGCCCTTTGTGGTAGGACTAATCATGCAGAGAAGGATTGCTATTCCAAGAAGTCGTGCAAACATTGTGGGAAAAAACAATGAGAAGAGCTGCTTTCACAGAAAAGGCAGATGCCAATATCATTGAGGAGAAAGTGCTTTTCAAAGAGGAAGCTAACTTGCATGAAGAAGACTCGGCCTTTAAAGTCCATTGTGTGTGTGTGTGTGTGTGTTTTTATGTTGTGTGTGACTTGATCCCTTGTTTATCCTTACCCATGGGAGATCCCATAACTGGCTTGTGAAACTAGAGCCATGTGATTTATCCTTGACTAGGAAAATTGGCATGAGAAACCATGAGCCTACATTTATCCTTGACATAGTATGAGGTAATCTGTTGAGGGAGGTTTGTTGGGAATCAAGGTCTTACTTGTGTGTGAACCCACTCTTATGAGTGTAACTATTTATTTGTGTGTGCACGACCTCTTAGGGTATGAATAATATGGAGATATTTATCTATGTGTTTGACACAAGCATTGATGTCATTGGGGCAATCTTTGTAACCTATAAAGATACTTATACTTCATTGAATCTCTAATGCATTTGTACTTCCCTTCCTCTCTAGTGCATTTGTACGTCCCCCCCTCCCTCTCTCATTCTCTCTATCCAATGCCATAGCCATGGCCATGGCCCTGTACCCCTTCAAGTCCCCATAGCCCAATGCACTACTCTCCCCTTGTACCATCAAGCTCAAGTGGTAGAGATGTTTGATCAGGACCAGGAGGTCTTGGGTTCAAAGCCCCACATGGTTCTTCCTCGGCAGCATTGCCTATGGGTAGATAAAAAGCGCCTACAGGGGGGCGCATACGAACAGTGAAAAATGGTAACAACGAGAGGATCCTTAGCCTTACAAATGTGTGAAATTTACAGACATGCTTACAAATGTGACATTGGTAACAAGTGGGTAAAGGCAGTGATACCTGCCTACCCAACAACACCTATGTTCTACCTAATGTGTTTTGTGAGATGGTGGTAGGTATCAATATCACCCCTTCACATTTGGAGAGTGTTGATCCAATTGCAGTGCCAACAATTTGTCTACTTCACTCTTAAGTCCTCTTTATCATGATTGCTACTGTATGTAGTACTGCAAATGGTCAAAACTTGAACCAGTACAATGATGTTGTCATAATGAACTGGGGTTTTGGGTTTGCTAGCTTATGCTTTACTCTCTGGATATGCTTCATGATAATACTCAGTAGTGAGTTCTACCATTGTATCTGTGTGCAAACCTGGTCTAGCATTTTGAGAGCCCAATGCACTCCTCTCCGCCTTGTACCATCGAATGAGCTGTGTAATTAATGTTGTTTAATAGCTTAATGGATTTTGTGTCAAATAGGAGGTTGCTGAAGCTGGCACCTACATTGGATAGGGCCAATTTCCACACGGGGCAGTTTTTGGGGTGGTTGACAACCAATTGTTCCAAAACAGCAAGCAAATCCTATGTGTTTAGCTTGCAATTACACAATTGTGGGTGATTTTGTCCTCTTAGAGTTTATATCTCTTCAAAATTGAAACTGGTTCTGAATTCAAGCATTCGTGAAAAATGGGTCATAGTTGTGAGTAGGGGCTGACTTGCATTAATACCCAACGAGCTTCATTGCATACATTCAATAAAAGAAAATTTTTCTGAGTTCCTTAAGCCAAGGTGGTTCTTAAGTCAAAGGGGTAAATAAGGGTTCATGAGTATAAGACAGAAGTGTAAATATTCTTAGTGTAAATGTACAAGTAGGGGAGATGTGAAATACCCTTAGTGTAAATGTACAAGTAGGAGGGGTGTGTGCGTGTGCGTGTGTTATCAAACGTGCACATGCTGCTCCTCTGTTACTCCTGGAAATTTACTTTGGAATCACAAGTTTTTCAAGATCACAATTAACATGCTATATGAAAATTTCAGGCTTTCCCGAAGGACTCTGAGCTGGCTATTGACATGTCAACAGCCATTCTCACCCTGTCAGAGAATGGACAACTGCAAAGGATTCATGATGTATGGCTAACAACAACTCAATGTGGCTCAGATGGCAGTCAAGTTGAATCCAGTCAGCTAAGTTTGAGCAGCTTTTGGGGCCTCTTTTTAGTCACTGGGTTGGCATCAATAGCAAGCGTTCTCATCTACCTAATCAGACTACTGTTGCAATTCTCCCGAAATGGTGCTGCCATTGATGGACCTAGCAGGTCCTTGTCGTCTCGGAGTGCAAGGTTCATCAAATCTTTTGCTTCATATGTGGATGAGTCGGGGATCCAAATGCCTGACCAAAAAGGGTCTGCTCATGTTCAGAAGAAAAAAAAGCAGAAGGTTGCCCATCATCGTCCAGATCAGACGACTCTTCATATAAACACTCAAGAATCCCAACATGTGTCTTTGTGATAAGGGGTGGTGGTTCCCATCAATTTCTCCATTCTCTTCATTTAAACACTGATTCATGATAAGGGGTGGTAATTCCCATCCTGTTCTCCATTGTCAACCATGGATACATGTTGGCAATTGTTTATTTCAGAGAGTGTTTTACATGCCAAACTGGGTAAAGCACTAACTGTACTCAGAGGAACATACACCATTCTTAGGTACTACATCAAGTTTGCATCACACCAGTTGATACCACCCACTTCATCGCCTTCTCTGTGCCACCGTCGGCATGGGGCCGCTTGATAGATCTTGGAGGGTGGATGATTGCTTCAGGGGAAAGGTGGAAGGAACCTGAAATCATATAATATAGTATCTACTGGATGTGTACACAATAGGTACTATCTAGGTTTACAAGGGCATAAGGATACTTGCACTAGTTGATACTATTCACAAGGTTTTGCAGAAGAATCTTCAGCAAAGTATGGAACAACACATAGCTTGGTCCATTGACATAGTAAAACTGTTCATATATTTGCTTGTTGACCCCTCACTTAAGAGGAAAGTGATTGCCATGTTGGTAAGCTGCCAAATGAGCAGCAGCACTATGCCATTTTTCCCATCATGACAAGAATTGTTAAGTAATTTGTTGCGAATTGGAGGTTGGTAATTTGAGGCTGCTTGGGGGGCAGCAGACCCTTCAAAAAAAAGGCATAATGTAAGGTTCTTTTACAGGAGGATGATCTGTAGCTGGTTGATAGTGTTAGAAAATCTAATAAGAATTGCAATAAATTTAAAGTACAACTTATGACATATAATGAGTATAAATTTGTGACCCTACAATTAGTCTACACCCTAGATTGACTGTCAAGAATCAAGGTTGAAGGATTTGTAGTGGTGCTTATAAGTTAAGTCAAAAGAAGGAAAGGTTTGTATTTACATATTTTCAAATGATCGCTTTTTTACTTTTGGGTCCCCCTCTAGTCTCTATATTATCTTAAGGAAGAGTTTCACAAACTTGCCATGTGGCAAGAATTTGGAGGTTTGGGAAGGGGGGGAGGAGGAGGTTTGGGTAGAATTTGATTTTGGAAGCCTCAAAAGACATGCGAAACACGGGTTCCCAACTAGTACTGGTAATGCACTCGCTAATAAGTACTGTTTTGAAAATGAGGTGGTTTTTTTTGCTGTTAAACGCAAAAGAGATTTGTGGCAGGAATGAGTTTGGGGAAAGGTTATGGTAGATTTTAGATTTATGTTTACAATGACATGTATACTTGCATACACAGAATTCAATCCTTGTAGAATGAATAATCATGTGCAATTGTAGTCAAATTCTATAGTAGCAAAGTCTCACTAGAAGATGAGTATCAACTTATTTTCTTATAAATGCTTAGCTAATGAAAAGCAATGGTGTAGAGCAATGGAGCCAAATGTAAGTTGTAGTGCCAGTACCTTTGGGACTACTTGATAGTGAACAAGTTTCAAGGGGGATCTTGTGCCTCTTTATTTCGGCCAGATTTTTTATGATGTTATGCTTGTTTTTGGGCATTTTGATCATCAAATATTGGTGAAATTTGAGGGCTAACGTCATAAATTACATAGATGTTGGTAAAAAACTTCCAAAAAACAATTCAAACTTTGAGGGCTTCCATCATAAGTTACATAGGCAACAGTAAAAAACTTGCAAAAAACAATGCATTCCTCTCAAAATGAAGGATGAGGGCACCCGTCAAAAAGCAACCTTGCTAGGATCTATGATATGGTTTTTATTTGATTCTCACTCTTTGAATGACCATGTTGATAGTTGTCTCACACTTTGAATGTCCATGTTGATGGTTGTCTCACCAATCTGGTGATGCCAAGTCTCCAATCCTCTTCAAATTCTTTGACAATAATCCTTCTGAAATGCTCTTTCGGTACTCCACTTTGTTTCTCTCTCACAAATCACCAATGAACTCTAAACCACTCATAAAAACCCAACAACAAGAACTACAACTTGCACCCTCTTCCTCTCTATGCAAGCTTATGCTCAAATACCATGTTCAGGAATGAGGGGTGCAAGGAGTTCTTATATATGTAATCCCAGAAGAACTCGAGAGACAGATAAACACACAATTGATTCGATTCCATGACCCAGTTAGAGAAATTAAGGCAAAATTGAACACCAATTATGATTGTAGAGAAATCAGCTTATGATAATGATTAATATAGAATATATATGACGAATCATGTGAATAAGGGAGATTTGCTCAATCCGAAAGGTGGATGCCTTCTAAACACGATACCCAGTAAGCTAATTGCATTGTAAAACAATTTTCCTTAATGCTTGATTATAATGGGTTTGTATAGTGAAGCAATACTGTGATGGACTACAGTGTAGGGAGTAATTAGATAAAGTTTCAATAAGATGAAAGCCATGTAGGAGGAAAATAAATTCTCTACATGCTAGGAGAACAATTCTACAAATGATAAAATACCCTTGGAATGAATACACAAGTAGTTTGAAAGAATTCCATTAATACTTAATGGGGGATTTAAAGTAAATATCATCTCTATTGTAGGTGGTGAATCTCTCTCATAACGAACACCTACAAAGATACCAAATTAAACAAAGGGTCTCACAAGTATAAGTCAAGGTTGTAGGGCAAAGTGTCACAATTTCATTTGCATTTCTATGAGATCTTGAAGTCTATTGAGCCTACAAAGCCATTCTTGGTGGTCCATGGTTGCGCACACATCATGTCTTGTCTTAGAAAATGAACAGTGTGATCAACTTACACCTTGATCTTTGGGAGTAGGGATGAAATGATCAACTTACACCTTGACTTATCACGAAAGTTAAACCATCATGTACCCTTTGATTGATGATTAATCTAAACCACTAAACCAAATGAGGTAATGACTCTTGGTTTTTTGCAATGTGAGGAGGTGGTTAATTGAAGGCACCTCCTAGCCACCATTTACTAGGCATGATAAATGCCTTAGTAGAAGAGAATGTGAAGGGCTCACGAACTTCACATAAAGGAAGGAAGTTACTGTGAATGCCTTACATTGTAAAGAGAAGAAGAACTCATAAGGAAGAGCCCTATGCAGATGATGGTGAAACTACATCTACAATCCAAGAATAGTGAGGAACTTATTCTGATCAAAAGCCATGCCCACCACTATCATCACATCAACTAAGCCTCCCTCCTCATAACAAAAAGGGCTTGAAAAGCCATGCCCACCACTATCATCACATCAACTTAGCCTTCCTATGGAGATGATGGTGAAACTACATCTACAATCCAAGAAGAGATAGTGAGGAACTTATTCTGATCAAAAGCCATAGCCTCTCTCCTCATAACAAGAGGGGCTTGAAAAGTTTCATGCAAGAGAGAGGATGAGAGGATGGAACACACCTTGAAGGTGGTGGACATGGATGTCACCTCTTCAGGAGGATTGAACTCTGGAGATACTCATATGTTTGCCTGTGTTGGCCCTGCAGATCTCGTGGTCACTGCACCAGCTCTGCTCACCTACAGCAACACATCCAACTCTTAGGCAGAAAAGAAGGCGAGCCTGCTAAGCAGCTGCAGGTGCGGTGGGTGTGGGGGTGTCTCTCTCTCTCTCTCTCTCTCTCTCTCTCTCTCACACACACACACACACACACAAAATAAGCAAAACCAAACACTCGTATCTCCATCCATCACATCACCATTATCACAAATCTAACGGTCTTCTTTGCTGCCCGTGGACTGGTTTTTCACCTTGAAAACCCCAACCCTTGTGTGAAAAGGCTTTATTAGCCTTTAAGGCTCAGGGTAACCACCCTACATGCTTCAGCCCTTGAAGGTTCCTATCCAATAAAGCCAAAAAAGGAAAGTTTTGAAGAGGGCTTGCTTGGTCCACCATTTCTTGTGGAAAAAAAATGAGGTGGTGATGGTTTTCACACATGGCAAGTGAAGGTAAAGTTTCTACTTACTATATGAGAGAATCTTTGGGGAGAATTATGAAGGGAAGCATGTCCTACCGGTGAAGAAGCATCACACTTGGTAACAGAAAGATGAGCGTGGGCGTTCTATTTGTAGCAACTGGACTATCCAATGCCTTGACACATCAAATTGCATCCATTTGATGCTTGGGTTACACTTTAGACACTATTTTTGGGACACAAGCCAGACATTCAAGCCTCAATAATATAATCTTTGGGCTTAAAATGAACATCTAAATTCATAGATTGGACACATGGAAATTAAAATGTTTGAAAATGTATGTCTACAAACCTTGGGCCTAAGCTTATCAAGGACGAAATATGAAACCACTTGGATGATGTTTTAGTCTACAAGATTGCACACACACACAATAGGTATTACCTATTGTCGTGATACTCAAGAAACATTGAAAATTTGAGTATGTGTCAATTTTGAAAATGTTTATGTAGCTATAAAGAGGGATCACTATCTGTTACCATTGATGGAGCATGTCTTGTAAAGAGTAGTTGGGCTTTAGTGCTATAGTTTCTTGGATGAAATTTTCATTTATAGTGACCTCTTCATTAATGCCAATGAGAGATACATGACTACTCTGCAGCTACACGGGATATTTTTGCATGCAAGAGCTAAATCTTTTGAGTAATCTAGAATGCTTGACATCTTCAAAAGCTACTTCTTTTAAGATTCAACTTATAGGAGGTCATCATGGATGGACTATGTGTCTTTTTTGATTGGCATGATCATCTCCACAAGCCAGAAAAGGCTTTTATCCATTATAAACTTTATCATCTCCCCCAAAATGCTAGTTTATGGTTCCACATAGTACTATCCTTGGATACATAGTATCTTTCCATGGGACAGCCAAAGAATCTAACCCTCCCAAAATCTATAAGGAATCTTAAGGCTACATATGATACTTATCTATCATTATGCGAAGATAGGTAGGCCTATTTGTTGAGTGTCAATATGGAGAATGATCTAGAAATCCCAAGGAATCGTTAATTTGAGTTTATAGAAGCAGCATCTATATGCCCACATTGATTGATTCAACCTTGCCCTTGGAAGTATACTTACATAATCTAGGAAAGGGAACCTAGAGTTTCCTATCTACATTGAAGCAAAAAATTAAACAAGGCATAACAAAACTATTCAAGTACAAAAATTAATCTATGCCCACATTGATTGATTCAACCTTGCCCTTGGAAGTATACTTACATAATCTAGGAAAGGGAACCTAGACTTTCCTATCTACAATTCAAGCAAAAAATTAAATAAGGCATAACAAAACTATTAAAGTACAAAAAAGGGGAAGGCCTTGCAATGATATAAGAAAAGAAAATTTACATATAGATTTTTTTGCATTTCTATGTGGATGATTGAGCCCTTCTTTATCTTATTAACAAACCATGTGCAATCGAGAGTGTCTCTAGGTGACTCATAATACTTAGTAAATTCGACTTAAATGTAGTAGTAACAAGAAGAAATTAACACATCATGGTTGATCTTCCTTCAAAAGATCACAACTCGAGACAACTACTAGAATTAATGATAATTTGACTTGATGCACTTGTCTTCCTAACCCCTTTGGAGCAAGGGGATTGGTGAGTTCTTATTTAGTAGACCCATCGATTCTCCCTAATCAAAGATGGAGCTAGAAGATAAGTGAAAACAGTAGCACCATATCTTAGTGGCATGACAACTTTGCATCCTTAGAAAGGATTGAATCCAAAGGAGATGTGTCAAGAAGATGAGATGCTGAAGGCATTTCCTCATGCTAATCAAGGAGCAACCAATGGACACTTTGCCTTTGTCATTACTACCAAAATGGGTTAAAAGTTGGATATGACAGCCAATGAATGCTATTCAAAGAGACTGTTGCACATTGCAAGTCCTATGATGTCTGCCATAACACTTAATCAAGATAAGATGTCATTACATGCTACTGATCACAAGGAAACTATCTTAAATGGGACATCAATTATGTTGGTCCAATCCATCCTATGTTAGGTTTGTTACACTCAAACCTACACAATTGTAACTATTGATTACTTAACAAAGTGGCTGAAACAATAGTAAGAAACAATTGTGTAGGTTTGTTACACTCAAACCTACACAATTGTGTAGGTTTGTTACACTCAAACCTACACAATTGTAACTATTGATTACTTAACAAAGTGGCTGAAACAATAGTAAGAAATGCAAATAATTGCCGACTTCTTGGGTGAGGAAATCACTATGGGTTTTGATTAGCCCTAGCCCTTGGAGATAGTATGATTGAAGAACTCACTCTCCTTAGTACAATATTTAGTAGTCGATTAGAAATCATTTCTATACCATCCATAGAATGGCCAAGCTAAACCAACACAGTGCTATATACAAAATCATCACAAAGATAATGAAGATAAGTTTGCAGAAAATTGTTTCCCAGCTATCACCCACTGCTAGCTACCTACAAACTTGCATCCCCTTTTACCATTTGATTTCATATCTTTTATTAATATATTGGGCACTCACCCTTCACACATAGAAAAAAGTGTACCCCCTGCCCATGCTGACATTAGAGCCCATCAAAACGGTAATCTTAATGGTTGGACATGGATGGGCAAGCTAGAAAATGACCAATCAACACAAAGCCCTCTTTTTGGAAGAAAGGAAAAAAAAAGTTCCATTCCCACTTCTTTTTGAGAGCAAGCTAGAAAATGGTTGTGTAAAGGGTGCTCGACCAAGTTACAAATTTATTTAAAACTTGAACACCTGCCTATAGAATAGGCATGCAAAGAGAATGATGGCTTGTGTATAAAGGGCCTTATTGAATCAATCAAAGACTCACTGTGGAAGTAATGACAATAATCAATGACTAACAGAAGAGGCCTCTGAGGATGTCAATGACTTAAGAAGGCCTCTGAGGATGATTCATTCTCAAGGTGGAACAGATTTGAAGAGGTAGATGAACTCGTGTTGCTAACATAAGGAAGAGAACGGGTGTCGAATCCAGCTGAGAAAATGAGCTGGTCGCCAGCAGTGTGCAGTGGCTTTCCCTGCCTCAGAAAAAGCAATGCATCTAGTACCTCCCTCATTGCTGGGCGATCCCCAGGAGCCTCCTTGACGCAAGACAAAGCAAGGACCAACATACTGTACATCTCATGATGCTTTCCCTCCGTGGCTTCCTCGTGGAGGGCTGGATCAATCACCTCCATCCAGTTCACAAGGATTGCAGACCGCACCCATACTGACAGGCTTGTGCCCTCAGCAAAAACCTCACTGGTTGGCCGCCTTCTTGTGAGCATCTCTAGGAGCACAATCCCATAACTATACACATCCACTTTGTCCGTCAAAGTCTGGCCATATGCATATTCTGCCACATGCAAGCATGCCAACAAGTCAATCGTCAGGGAAATCACAGTTCTTTCAGCTATCCGTTCCTCAAAAACGCATGGGTGCACGTGGGGGTGCTCGTACACACACAAATGCATGCACATGTACACACTCTTGTACGTACCATGGTACACATGCACAAGCGCACGCACACACCATGTGCCTTGACACACATGCACACATACACACACACCCCATGGTACACTGGCGCCCGTGCATACATACACACACACCCCACATCCCCCATGGTTACCATGGTGCAGGGGAACACGGTGCCCCCATGGTTACCTGGTGCACACACGCACACATCCCCCATGGTTTACCATGGTGCAGGGGCATACGCACCCCCCATGGTTACCTGGTGCACACACGCACGCACCCCATGGTTACCATGGTGTAGGGGCACACACACCCCCCATGGTTACCTGGTGCACACACGCAGGCATGAATGCATGCACATGCACAGACTCTCTTGCACACATGCGCTCACTCACCATGGTGCCGCACACGCATGCACGCGCACACACCCAATGGTTACTTACCTGGTGCCACATAGCCAATTGAGCCACGCAGAAGAGGTCCAGATACGGACCTATCCATCTTGGAAGTAATCAGCCTTGCAATTCCAAAATCGCCGATATGGGGTTCAAAATCCTCATCCAGAAGGATGTTGCTAGGCTTTAGGTCACAATGAAGTATCTGCCCAAATCCCGTCTCATCATGCAGATATACCAGTCCATGTGCCACACCCAGAGCAATGTTAAAACGGCAGCCCCAGCTCAAACCACATCCATCCTTGTACAGATGCATATCCAGGTTTCCATTTGGTATATACTCCAGTATCAAGCATTTGAAATGCCTTGTTGTACAGGTTCCCAATATTTTCACAAGATTCCTATGGCGTATTTGGCCTAAGGTGGTTAACTCTGAGATGAAACTCTTCTGTGCCTCAGGGTGGCTAAGCATGCTCAGTTTTTTGACAGCAACAATCATCCCATTATTCAGTATACCTTTGTATACAACGCTGAAGCCACCTCTGCCAACAATGTTAGCATCACTGTATCGTCTTGTTGCATGAGAAAGAACTTGTGCAGAGAGTTTGATCCTCTTATCGAATACTTGAACTTTGGGTTCCTCTGTGCTACCGTGTTGCCTCCTCTTTGAAATCGCATAGCATGCTAGAGCAGTAATTATCATGCCAGCGGCAACCCCAGATACACATCCTGCTATAATCTTGAGCTTCAGTGTGGCACTATGATGCACCATGGCTGCTTGTGTGTTGGGTACTGAGCACTCAAAAGCAAGTGGAAACCCACAGAGATCTGTGTTGCCTAGGTATGATTGACTTGTAAAGGAATTGAACTGGTTTCCTAACACACAAGAATTAAAACGGTGAACAAAGGGGACGTACAAACCTATGAAAAGATTAAAAAGGCAACTACATAGTACATACCTTTTGGGATTGCCCCAGAAAGCTGATTATTTGATAGATTTAAGACTGCGAGGGATGTTAAGTCTGTGAGTCGAGGGGGTATTTGGCCACTCAGCAGATTGTTTGACAAATCCAACGACTCCAGAGTCAGAATACTTCCGAGACTACTTGGAATGGGCCCTGTGAGTAGATTACGCGAAAGGTTGAGGTTGAATAGGCCACTTAGTGACCCAAGCTCATTGGGTATGACACCAGATATTCTATTTCCTGACAAATCTAAAGAGATGACAACTCCCAATATATACTTGAAGTGTGCTTCTGTGCCCTTCAGATCCAAGCTCACATCATCATTCCACAAAGTTTTCTCACTGTTCACTGTGCTCTCATTGTGTTTAAAGCCGTCTGCTTGGCTTATCTCTGTGGAGATGGTGCCCGAAAAGAAGTTGTTTGATAAGTCCAGAAGCTGTAACTGGTAGAGACTCCAAAGCCAAGATGGTAAGGAACCGTCGAGATGATTACTGCCCACACTGAGAACCCTCAAATTCTCAATCTGAGCCCAAGAGTCTGGCAGATGCCCACTAAAGCCATTGTGCTTCAAATCCAGAACCACCAAACTGCTATGGTTCGCGAAGAAGGCTGGAAGGCTTCCATAAAAGTTGTTATTTGCAAGAGAAAGGGTGTGTAGCTGATACAATAAGGTATACTCATAGGGAAGCTCCCCACTCAAAGAGTTATTGGCCATCTTAATCCACTGCAACTTTGTACAATCAGCCAGTTCCACAGGTAAAGTGCCTGAAAATCTGTTTTTGGACAAATCAATATAAACCAGATTTCTTAGTTTTCCTAGAGTGGGAGGGATGGGTCCGTTCATCTGGTTGGGGCTCACTTCAAAGTACTGGAGATTCCCTAGATTTCCCAATGTAGGGGGTAGGTTTCCGGAGAAGCCATTGTCACCAAGATATAGTGAACTTAAATTCTTCAACTCTCCCAGCTCTGCTGGAATGTATCCACTCAGGCGGTTGGAGAAGAGAATGAGGTTCTGAAGGTTCTGAAGCTTGCTCAGCTCAGCTGGTAATGACCCAGTAAGCTGATTGAAATAGAGATGGAGGTCTTGCAAGCTTTCTAGTTGACCCAGCTCGGGAGGGATCTCTCCAGAGAGACTGTTGCTAGCTGCATAGAGATGCTGGAGATTCTTCATATTTCCAATCTCGTTGGGAATGCTCCCAGTAAGATTGTCTTGGAATAATTTCAGCACTTGCAGATTTCTTAGCTGCCCGAGCTCCGGTGGGATGGTTCCAGAGAGCTGATAGTTAATTGAGAGGTCAAGCTCTATCAAATTTTGAAGTTTACCCAACTCTGTTGGTATGGTGCCTTGAAGCTGACAAGAAAGGCACCACAGGTATTCAAGGTTAGTGAGGTTTCCAAGATGAGGGGGGATGCTTCCCTCAAAATTATTGATGGACAATGCCAGGATATCAAGATTTTGGAGCCGGCCGAGCTCGGGATGAATGGTACCATTCAGATGGTTGATGAAAAGATAGAGCTCTTTGAGGGTGGCAAGGTTCCCAAGTTGAGGAGGTATACTGCCTACGAGGCTGTTGCTGCCAAGATAGAGGTATGTGAGATGAGTGAGATTTCCAAGCTGCGGGGGTATGGTACCTGTCAAGTTGGACAGGTCATGAAGCTGGAGCATGTAGAGGTTGGTAAGCTGGCCGAGGGAGGGTGGAATTGTGCCTGTAAGCCGGTTATGGCTGAGATCAAGCCATAGGAGGGAGGTGCAGTTGCCAAGTTCAGGGGGAATAGGGCCCGTGAGCCTGTTTTCCTTGAAATCAAGATGGGTCAGAGAGGTGAGATGGCCCAATTGGGGTGGGATGAGGCCAGAGAGGCTGTTGATGGAGAGGTTAAGGTGGGCTAAATGGGTGAGGTTGGAGATGAAGGGGGTGATGGTACCTGTGAGGTTGCTAGCTTTGAGGTCCAGAGAAACCACTCTGCAGTCTTTGTCGCAAGTGACGCCGGCCCATCTGCTGTCGCAGGGGAAGGACGCATTGGAGGCGCTCCAGGAGCTCAGCATTTGAAGTGGGTCTTGAGAGATGCTAGCCTTGAAGCTAAGCAGAGCCTGCTTTTCCACTCTGTTATCCATGGAGGCGCTGCAGGAGCTCGGTGGGTATTCAGAGATACTGGCCTTGAAGCCAAACAGAGTCTCCTGTTTCTTTTCCAGCTCCTCCATGGAGACGACCCAGGAGCTCACAGTGTGAGCGGGGTCTTGAGGGATGCTGGCCTTGAAGCTAAGGTCTGTCTCGGAAGGGAGCAAGAGAGCTTGACATGAGAGCAAAAACAAAATGAAAGAGATGGTACCTTGCCTGCGAGTTCGCAACAGCATCGAGCTCAAATTACACCTTCCTCTAAACGAAGATGAGATTTCTCTGTGGCAAATCCCCCGCTGCTTGCCACAAGTCTTCTCTAAAAATGGGAGGTCACCAAACATACCGCTCTCACGACCACCGACACGACTTAAGCTAATGACAAAAGCGTCTCTGACCCCAGCTAGAAAAACTTCATTCCAACTTAAAAATTGATGTCCACTCTTCTATATATCTATGTCTCTATCTATCTGGGTAGGAATTGGGAGGCTCGGGCACACATTTTTAGGAGATTAGAGTGGTAGCAGTCTCTAATACGCGTGAGGTTACTCGTAGTGGCAATGTAACCCCTTGGGAAGTGAATCATGGGTGGCAATTCCACTTGAAGCTCGGGCACACATTCAGGAGATTAGAGGAGTGGTAGGCTCCTACCCGTCTCTAAGACGTGTGAGATTACTCATAGTGACAATGTAACCCCTTGGTAAGTCAGTCATGGGAGGCAATTCCGCTTTCCCTTTGACAATCCGCCTTCAATAGGTCACCAGGAAGCTATTCCCCTTTGGTAAGTCAATCATGGGAGGCAATTCCGCTTTCCCTTTGACAATCCGGAAGCTATTCCCCTTTGGAAAGTGGCAAAAAGTAATTCTCCCTTTGAAAGCTTTGCCCTTGGAAAGCCGTGTCAAATATTCATAGGGAAGTAATGAACAAGGCATAGATCTTTGTGTGGTCATTGAATTTTGAGGTTCCTCTATATAATCAATATAGTATGGAAAAATCATATTAAACATATTTCTTCATGACAAAACAACAATGATCAATGCCATGGTTGGCCAAAATTCTAGAGCACTACATACTTCTTGGGAGAGATACAATGTGCTCCACTACCCATGGGTGGCCCACGAGAACTATCTTGAGCACCATGATG
Source organism: Cibotium barometz (assembly GCF_041138505.1). NCBI lineage: Eukaryota > Viridiplantae > Streptophyta > Polypodiopsida > Cyatheales > Cibotiaceae > Cibotium > Cibotium barometz. The sequence goes on from NC_141076.1 coordinate 35,062,151, forward strand.
TTTGAAAGTAAATTTGTCCATGAACTAATGTAAAATCTCCACTTCAAGAAGACACAATATTTATATAAGACTAGTCATGTACCTATGTGTGTATGTGTGCACATGTGCATGTGGAAATTATGGGGGTTAGAGGAGGGGAGCATATTCCTTGAGTTTTGATATTGTTTCATCCAGACTATACTTTATTTAAAAGTATCATGTAAATTAATATTGATGAAATTTTTTTCTTGCTACAATCATGTTTCAACAAACATGGTTGATAACAACTATGTTTCAACAAATTAATATTGAGATGAATTTTTTTCTTGCAATCAACCATGTTTCAACAAACACATGTATAGAAGAAGTCATTAAGCTGAACTTATCCCTACAAAAAGGATGAAGCGAATATCATTACTCCATACATTTCCTCTTATTCCTACTCCCACTTTACCAAGCTATAAAAGTAGGTCATTTCACACACGTATAGCCACATAAATAATTGAATGAAGATATCCTTAATACGTGATTTAAGTACACCAACCTTATTTAATCTACACATCAATACATAAAGAAAGTTGGAAAAAAATACAAAGAAATAATAATATACATTTATTAAAAAACTAAAAAATGTTAGCATAAAAAAGGATTAGTTGATCATTCATCGTCGGTGCACTAGTGAGAGGTGGCTCATTATCAAGTGTTAGAGCAATAAAGGTTGCACAAATTGGCACATGTGTAGGCTCCTTGAAGCTGGATGCTTTTGGATTACATTTTTCCAACCCATTAAAAAATGACGACTATCCCAACATATAGATTGTATTTTTGCACAAATTGGCACATGTGTAGGCTCCTTGAAGGCTGGATGCTTCTGGATTGCATTTTTGCAACCCATAAAAAAATGACTACCATCCCAACATATAGATTAGTGGTAATATCAAATGCAACATGCTGGCCCTAAGAAGATGTAAGCAATTTGGCAAGAAGATATGTACTGACAACAACCACTTAGACATCTAAAGGGAGAATTGTGGAATGAAGTCAACGAATTCCTCTACGGTCCAGTGATACATTTTAGTTGTTTATAATAATTTATATTGCAATGCACATGTAATACAAGTCCAAAGGAGCACACCCAAAAGTGGAGCTTGGTTCCAAGCTCGAATTTTGAGAACATTCTCTCATTCTATCTTACAAATCCCTATTGGTTACACAAGGATTTGAAATAGTGCATTGGCTGTAAAGGGAATATGGGTCCAAGAAAATATGCGGTTTCTCATGAACACAAGGGTAGCATGGCCAAAATATATGCTTGGCACCAAGTTTGAATTTTGATCACATTTCGTCCTTCTATCGTGGGCCCTCACTATGGCCATGAAATAGTGTTGATTGGTCCTTTTCCCATTGGCTCCTCTTCTTGTGTTTATAGTGATGAATTTAAAGAAAACATGCCCAAAAGTTATGGGTGTATTCTCCCCTTTATTTGACCTTTACACTCTCTTCTTCAACACAAACATAAATAACACCAACTTTATCAATTATAATTTTATCTTGAGTAGCCATGTGTGTTCATCTCTTGGATTTATCAACAAGTGCGTGGCCCCAAATATCATCTTTTATGATATTGGTCATGACCATGTTGGCTTAGCAAGCAATGGCCTACAAGGAGATCAAACGAAACATGCCTACAAGGAGATCAAACGAAACATGCCCAAGTGTTAACCACTTCATAGGTTAACATGGTTTCACCCACCCGACCTACCGTTAAGGTGCTTTGCCGTCTTAATGGTGTTGGACTTTATAAAGTAACCTTACCACCATGAGCTTATTAATGCTAAATAAATGCTAAATAAATAAGTAAACTTACCATGAGCTTATTAATGCTAAATAAATAAGTCACAAACTTCATGTATACACTTGCTTAAGGATAGAACTAGTGGTCAGAGACTATTTCTAAGTTATGGCCAGGGCCAATTATGAACACTAGCCGTTTTAAAGTTATGGCCAAGGCCAAGTGTGAACAATAGCAATACACATTCTATTCCCTTGCAATAGAATACTTGTGAGCTCTCATTCTTCTTAACTCTTGCTTGCTTGTAGTGTGTTGGATTCTTGCATGAATAGGATTGAGTGTAGGCTTTACTCTCTCCTCATGAATCGGATTGAGTGTAGGCTTTACTCTCTCCTCATGAGCTTCTTCTCTCTATTCTCCTTGTCAAGAGCTTCTTGCATGAATGGGATTGAGTTTAGGCTTCTCCCTCTCATGAATAGGATTGAGTGTAGGCTTCTCCCTCTCATTAGCTTCTTCTCTCTATCCACCTTTTATGAAAGAGAACCACCATGAAGGCTCTTCTTGCCCCCATCTAGGCAAAGATAGCTCTTCCTTCACTCCATTAGCAAAGGAAACATTCCAGTGTGACAATAGAATGAGGACATGATAGACGAGTTAGTGCACCCACATCACGAAGTTACATTTGCAGCTCTAAGGCAAGACCAAACAACACTTATTTCATCTTAGGCTAAGGTAATATCTTGACTTAGTGCCACACTTAGATGGAGACTAGTCTAGGGCTTCGCTCTAATATTCTGTCCATTCCAAGCTTTTGGGATTACACAATATTAGTCGGTGTTGTTTAGGAGGTCACACTCCAAAACCATAAAGTTTTTTTGGTAGGTTTGAATGTGTTAGATTCTTTATGTTTTATTTTATTTTTAAAGCTTGTTTGTATTAGGTCATTCTATTTTCATAAGAGAAAACCCGTCTTTCCTTGTTGGTGATTTGCATGATTTTGACGCTGATAAGGCTTTGATTTATTTATTTTTTGCATTAATAAGTAGCTTAGCATTTGCGAGTAGGAGTGCGATCCACTCATAAGGCTTTGATTTTGTTGCATTAAATAGCTTAGCATTAGTGATTAGGAGTGCAAAACATAAGCTTTGAGTGCTTTTTGGTGTGGATTAGAATGAGAAATTGAGAATTTTATTCATGCATTTCATAATTTTTCACATGAGCCCACAAAGCTTGAGGCATAAGCCAATAGACATGAGCCCATGGACGTGATGTGAGCCTATTAAGAATAAAAAAAGTCAAAAAGCTTAAAAAGGAATAAATTTTACTTTTTTCAACTTGGGCAGAACACATGTGTCTAAATCCATTCATACCTACTTTAAGAAGCACTACAGATCGATTCACTAGAGATAAAACCTTCGATGCAAACTTGTTCCATAATAACTGTTGAAAACGATTATCTAATTGACTACAGTAGCATCAAACCACACCTCCTCAAACCCACCCATCCTTCGGTCCCATCAAATGACCCGCATCACTTAAAATATAGTGCTCCCCTATTAAGAAGCCAAGACTCCTTTAAGAATCTACCTTAAGTAGAGCTTTAGGACAAAATGAGCCAATTAAACATAAACATGGGTGGAGAAATATTAACTGATTCCACGATTAGCTGGGTGGATGACTCTGGCATATCCCACCAATAATAATTTTCATGGCCAAAAGTGTTTATAAGTATTCTTGTAACCAACTATTCTTGTAATAATTTTGTAACCACAATTAGTTGGGTTGATGACTCTAGCATGTCCCACACCAATAATAATTTTCATGGCCAAAGTTTATAAGTATTCTTGTAACAACCAAGTATTCTTGTAATAATTTTGCAACCACGATTAGCTAGGTGGATGACTCTGGCATGTCCCACCAATAATAATTTTCATATAGCCAAAAGTGTTTATAAGTATTCTTGTAATAAATTTTCAACCAAGTATGCGTTTATCTTCTTATACCATATGCTCTGGGAGCCTACTTAAGGCCATATAAAGCTTTTCTTAACTTACATAGTTTAAATTCCTACTCATTCTCAATAAAGCCATGAGGCTGAGATACATGAACCTCCTTATGAGCTTGAGATACATAAACCTCCTTATGCGGTTGAGATACGTAATTGCTTCTAACAAAAAAAACCTGAGGCAAATCTTGGCCTTTAGCCATGTAATGTGCCATCTCCATGAGAGATATGTTCTTCCTCTCAGCCATATTTGGAGTGGTGAGAATATAAAAAATCCTTGCTTCTCCTAAGCCTTTCATCTTTTCTTCCATGAATTGTGACCTCACATTTGATGTTTTAATCTTTACCTTAACTCAAGGAGAGAAAGGGAGGCGATGAGGAGGCTGTGAGGTTTCATGCGTTTTAGATTCTAAGAAGTGACCAAAGTGAAATCCCCTAGCTTTATGTCACACTATTCAAAGAAGACGATGAATACACAAGGTACATCTATTGAAGACCTCCATAGCCTGTCTATTGCTTCTCCATCAACTTTAAATCACTCTAGAGAAAAATATGAAGAAAATATTTACACGTGAAAAGTCATGGTTTTTCATGCCTTGAAAAATATGAAGATTTTCACACTGTGTACAACATATTTAAAAGAAGTATATTAGTGGACGACATATTTAAAAGAAGTATATCTTATTTGTATATCAGTAAGAAAAGAAGTATTTAATAATATCTTAGTGTGTACATAAGGGGGAAATCTCCTAAGGAGGGAAAAACTTATTTGTATACCGGTAAGAAAAGAAGTATTTACTAATATCTTAGTGTGTACATAGGGGGGAAATCTCCTAAGGAGGGAAAAAGTATACTTCTTTTAAATATGTTGTCCACTAACATATTTAAAAGAAGTATATCTTATTTGTAAATACTTCTTTTATAAATATTTATTTGTATCTTATTTTTTTCCCTCTATTTGTGCATGCATGTCATAAAGGGACAACCCTCAAATAACTAATTGCTTACACCATAAAAAACTAGTTTGGTTTTTCACGCCACATCAACATATTAAGAGAAGCTAAATTTTTCAAATTAACTACATGTGTAGCCGATTGCTCATGTCAATTAACAAAACACCTTATATTTACCTCATCTTGTGAAAAAATCAAAGTTTTTCATGCCAGCTATTATCTGAGGAAAAGTATCTAAAAACTTTATTTTCTTAACTCTCATGCATCATAAAAAAAACTCTCATGCATCATAAAAAACTTTATTTTCTTAACTCTCATGCATCATAAAAAACTCAAAGTCTTTCATGCATAAAAATATAATTGTTTTTTCATGCCAAATGAAACGTACCCAAAAACTTTATTTTCTTAATTCTCATGCATCAAACTAACCACTAGAAGATGTAGGTGGGGGGTGGTTGTGTCCAACACCAAGATCTACCAAAAGACATCTAAGCCATACACACTCCACAATCACTGTAAAAGCTACCTTGTACTCACTTTCGCATCTCAATGTGGCTAGCATTGGCTGCATATACTGAGCTATGATATACATGAATCAGCAAGATAAAAGAAAAGGCCACTAGTGGACATTCGCGTGTATTAATACCCAACCCAATCGAAATCACTTAAAACATGTAGCTGAATATCCCCCCCGCGCATAAAATAGCCTAAGGTATTGAGAGCGCTGTAATAAGTATCAAACTACTCTTTGTTTCTAATGCTTATAAACATGTTCAACTATTTGGCCTTGTATTGCATAGATAGATGAGGCACCCAATAGCTTGCTTATAAAGTGATGCATGAAATGGTTCACCTGCATTGGAGACTGAGCCTAACACCTCTATCTACTAGTGTAGCAACATGCTTTTAGTCTTTAAGACCAAATCGTGTAAGCAGTCTCTCTCTCTATATCTCTCTCTATATACTTTGACCGTAACATCACAATACCATCATCACGTTGCATAAAATGTATACCCAAATAATAATGCAATAAACCCAAATCAGTCATCTCAAATGACGTAATTTAACCTTAATGGCCAAAATCTTCTTCTTATTAAGTGCAGAAAACTTAAAATTGTACAAAGATAGCTCAGACTAACACTCCCTTGGGATGTCTACGAAAACCTTACAACATATGAACGAGGCTCGAACATGCTTGGCTTGAAAGGCATAGGTAATAACACAATATAGGGTATACCTTCTCCACATGAGAGGACAACTTAATTTAAGATAACTAGAAGAGCAGCTCGAGGGGCCAAGAGAACTTGCTCAAGGGGGTGAGGGCCAAGAGAACCTACTCAATCTAAGATAATCACAAGAGCAGCATAAGGAGGTGATGATAAGGGGATAAGGCCAAGAAAACCTGCTATGATACTAATTATTGGAGTGGAGATAAAGATAGAAATACACACACATATGCAACAAGTAGAGATAGAGAGAAGCACAATACTCAAAGTACATTGATGAGAATGAGTAAAGTACATGTGAAGTGATATGATAAGGTCCCTTACACAGTCACTCACAATAGTGTGTACATAGGGGGGAAATCTCCTAAGGAGGGAAAAGGTGCATCGGTCTATTTTTAGCCTCTATGTTCACACATCACTACCATATAAACAATTGCACTTTGTCCTTCCATTTCTAGTTAATCTGTTGGGGCCAGTTATAGTGCTACAGTGTGGCATGCGTGGGTGTTATGGAACCGTGGTGGTGATCCCCTTGGGCCTTAGGAATGCTTGAAGGTGTCAAGGAAGTATGTGTGTAGCTCTGTTTGGGGTGCAAACTATAAAGTTTTTGGGTTTGAGGCCGTGTCTTGACTCTCTTTGACTTTGAAGATTGGGGTGAAGACTACAAAGTTTTTGGGACCTAGATAGAAGGGTTTTCATTGTAGAAGCCTTAAGCTTCTAACATCTTGATGGGAATCCATAGTTGTTGGGGCTCTAATTGAGGGTACACCACCTTTTCTTGAGACTCCCACTTGGTAGATTTATGCTCATGGGTTGGCTTCTAGAAAAGTGGTGGTTGCCAAGGTATTGTACATTCCTTAGCTAGCCATGGTAACTTTTGGTACCCAGACTTCCCTGAAGGGTTGTTGACTAAGTAGGTGGACTTTCTGGGGGAACTCTAGCTCAAGGTGAGCAAGTTCTACTATTGGTTCTATTTCAAATACATCTAGCATGAACAAGGATGTGATTTTGGTATGTCTAATCATGCAAACCTTATCCCAAGCTTCTATGGAAGAGTGTCCATGATCACCAACATGTGAATTTGGTCCTTGAAGTGGTTAGTCTTGAGAGGGGCTCTAATTCCTCATCTTCACCATCCAATATCTTCTTTTACAAGCTCTACATGTATCAATCAAAGTCGTATGAGATTTTGTGTTACATGCTCTATAGATATCAACTGAAGCTGTCCAAATGATTGTTTCATGCTTATTAGTGAGAATGCCTCTCATTAGGAAGATTCATTGCTAGTACTGCGGCTTGGCGCATTTGGAAGGCTAGATGTACTTAGTCCATTGAGGGCACTTTGGCACATTGCATTTGGAATATTTGGAGTGATATCATCCACACCCTCATTGGTCAATTTGGCTAGAATCCAGGGATCATCAAGGGCTACAAAGAGAAAGTACAACCAATTTATAGGAGAGTGGGATTATGGTATCTTTTCCACTCTCACTTATATGGAACCTTGTTGGCAATACAAGGTTATAGAATTGGTTGAGATTTCCCTATTGTTTGGTTTGAAATCTCTCTCTTGTATATATTTTCATACTTAGAAGTCTCTTTTTTTCATTAGAAAAAATAATGCCTTGACCCCTGAGATGATTCTTTCCTATTTTCATGTCTATTTTCAAGGATTGTTTACCCGTAAATATATAAATGTGATTGGTTTCCAAATTGTGAAGAACCAACCTTACTTCTTAGATATAAGGCCTTTTGGGTATCATGGTGTATGACTCTCTTGTGTGGAAATCCATCACCATGAATGTGTGGTGAAAAATTAGCCCCAAGGTCTTAATCTTTGCATCCTAAAAATGGTTTAGTTGTATGCTCATCTCAGTAAGCTTGACTAGAAGGCTTCAATCCTTGGTTGATAATGTTGACTCCAGCATTACCATCCAAGGTTATGGAGAGACCATGATTTCTTTATAAATGACAGGTAACACACCATTCATTTCATCACTTTTAAAGTTGTGTCCTAGCTTGTTTCTTTATAAATGATAGGTAACACGACATTTATTTCATCACTTTTGAAATTGTGCCCTAGCTTGTTTATGGGAACTTTTGGTTCCCTTAGTCTTGGATATAGAAGCAGTGTGCTCAACAACGTCGCACAACTCATCCTCCTCCTCTTTAGGTTCAAATGTGTGGGCTCTTAGGTTTCCAATCACCTAGTCAAATAAGTCTCTCCAATGCTAAGAATTCCCTTATAAAGAGAACTTATCGGTACTTGGACCTCCAAGGACAAGAAGACTTTGAGGCCTAGTATGTCCCATAGGCAATATTCACTTGGTTTATACTCACTCAAAGTTGGGCTTGGAGTTGCCAAGGTGTAAGGAATGTGCAGTGAGTTTACCCTAGGAGGTGATACCTTAGATGGGGTCGAAATGTAGTCATTGCCAATCACCTCAGAGAAAATGTTATGGTGGCCAACTTTTTTCCTCCCACTGAGTCCTCCTTCACGAAATCTAGCAATACTGGAGTTTGGGTGAATTGGTTCTAGAGGCAGAGGCTCTAGAATTTGCTCTTGATGCGGCCTCTTGAGAATGTCTATGGGTTTGGGTAAGACCTTTGGCACACTTTGATACTCCCACCTAGGTTCTATTATTGGCTTAGGGATAAGGTTATGGATACGCTCTCAAGAGAGGCCATTGGTTTATACTCGACCATTTTCTCAAGGGTTGTCTCTAGTTCATTTTCTCAAGGGGCTTACTCTAGTTCAGCCTGAACCTTCTTTACAAGATCTTGGCCTTGTTTCATTTGCTCCTTCTCCAACACTAGGTTAGGGTAATCTTTGAGTTTCTTTGAAAGGTTTGCATAGTTGACGAGCTTATTCTCTTTGGGAAAAGCTGGTTTGCATAGTCCATGGGCTTCTTCTCTTTTAGAAGAGCTGGTTTGAGCAAGAGATTGCTTGCTACCTTTGTAAGGGAGGAAGCTTTGAAGCTCTCGTTTTTCGAACCACTTTCAATGGTCATGATGCCGTTGTCCTTGATGACTAATCTTTTTTTTTTGCGTGTTCTTTGACCTTTTCTTCTTTTGGATCCCTAGTTACAATCCTTTAGCCTTTTCAAGGGTTTCAAGGGCTATCGTGGCCTTTGGGACTTGGCCTCCTTTGGGGCTTACGCTTTAGCCTCTTTAGTTGTTGTGGCCTTGAGGTTGAAGCTTGAGCTTTCTTCTTCTTTACTGCCTTGGATGTTTTCTTAGCAACTATCCTCGTCTTGGTTTAGAGCCTTGTGATGACATTAAGGGAGACTATATGAATAAGTCCTCCTTATACTCTTAACAAGTGAAGGCTTGTTGTTAAAGTGGCTGTTGCTCTGGCCACCACTAGGATGATTGTCACTCTATTGGGACAATCCTTGTATGCTTACGAGTTAAAAGGATTATAGAAGTGGTTGATGCTCTGGCCACTGCCATTGGGGTGATTGTCACTATGTTCGGACAATCCTTATATGCTTAACAACTTAAGGTTTATAGAAGTGATGTTGCGGCCACCATTAAGGTGATTGTCACTCTATTGGGATAATCCTTGAAAGCAGGTTTGAATCTACACTTGTAACACGTGCTTCTATAAGGAATGACTTTGGATTTTGATACTAAATTCGTGGATAGAGTTGGGGTACTTGTTGGTGCAATATCTATATGAGGACACTCAACAATAGAGTGCAGGCCCTTATCATGGAAACATTGAAGAGGTGGACTTGCATCATGACATGTGAATTCTCTTGCTCTTTATTGCACCATAACTTCAAATAACAAGGAGGCATATATAGTCAATGGCTAGGGGTTGTTTGGATATCCATAGGAATTATATTGCTCATATAACTCATAACTCTCCTATTCTAGACTCTCATATAATTGTATTGCTCATATAACTCATAGCTCTCCTATTCCACTCTCAGAGTCCATTAGCAAAAAGTTATCGAGTATTATTATACTGGTGTGGTTCTAGGAGGAACTAGTTGGGGTGGTAATAGATATGGGTATGGTGTTGGTGGGAATCTATACATACCTCTCAGTAAAGGGTTTGGATAAATAGACACTAGACTATGTACAAAAGCATCTAGTATTATGGCTAGTAAGTTGCATTTGGTATTATGGCTGGAAGGTTAAGTGGTTACTTTTAGCACCGGGAGCATCTATACATACCTCTAGGTTAAAGAGGTTTGATAAAACAAAAAGTGGACTATGCACTAATTAAGGAGCATTTAGTATTATGGCTAATAGGTTTAGTGGTTTCTTTTAGCATCCATAGCATGGGTTGTGGTGCCAGAGTCCACCCTACTCGATTTCCCTAGTACCAATAATGGATTTCGTGGTTCCATGTGGGAATGGCATGAGCACGATATTGTTGCTTTCTAAGCCGTAGCAATGCAACACTCCCCACTTGCATGGTTTTGGTGGCAAATTACACACCAAACCATGTCTCTCTTCTGTGGAAATAAGTGAGGGTATTCGCCTTTAAGAATTGGCTAGGGTTGGTTGGCCTTAAGGTTGTTTAACTTAAGAAACTGGTTAGGGGGGGGGGGGGGTCTTCCTTGGGGTTGGCCTTGACGGTTAGCCTTGGGGTTTCTCTTAGGGTTGACTCTCCCATTGCTAGCCTCGAGGTCTCCCTTGGGGTTGACCCTACCATTGCTGGCCTATTTCATTGAGCATATTTTCTACCAATTCATCCATGCTCATGTTCGTGACTACGACCCTTGCTTGTGCTCCTTTTTGCAGAGGCTTTGAATGATACATCCCCTATCTCTTGGTTTGGGTGGATGACTTCTGCATCCTTGTCTCATGAAGGGTGTCTACTAGGTCTATTGCATTGCTGGCAACACTCATCAACAATGTAGTGTCTATACCTATAGAGATAGTCATGAAGCCTCTTGATCTTGAGATCGATAGCCGATAAGTCATCCACTAGTCTTTTGTAGGGGATTGTATCTCATGTGGCGAAACTTGATTCTATTGACGTAATCCTGGCATTATCTCTCCTTCCTCTTGCTTGAGGTCATAGATTTGAGCAATGGGGCTTCATCTAGCTCCACTAGGTGAGAATCCCATGGTGAATGTGTGTCTCAAGAACTCATAGCTAGCCTTTTCAAGTGAGTTTAGAGACCTAAAACACTAGCCTACTTCGCCTCTTCAAGGCAAAGTCCGAAGGAGCGTTTCTTGGTGGGATCGTCAATCCTTCCCATGGCTTTACAAGCATGAATGAACTTCTCTAGATACTAAATGGGATCTCCAGTTACATGAAATTTGGTCATTGTTGGCACGTCCTTTTGTCTTTTATATGTGTGGAAAGATTATGGAGACGTTAGCCCTTTCCACTATAGGGTAGCTAGATCCCCATGACTACCACGAAGTGTCCTATGCTCTCCATGAGACCTTGGAGCATCTCCAAGAACTCCTCTTTTCTCTCTACTCCTCTTTGCTATTTGTTTTATCAATGCAATGTGGATTGGCTTTATTATGTCCAATTCTGAGCCTCTAGGTACTATGTTTGTGGTATTTTAAATGCTATCTTAAGCATGTGTTTTGCATATTCACATATGGCGGTGGAAAGTCCTAGTCCTCACATAGGTCTGGTGAGCTAGACTCATGTCATGGACCTATGAGCTCATGATCTAGTCAGCATGGACCTATGAGCTCATGGTTTGGTGAGTTATACTCATGTCATGGACCGGTGAGCTCATTTTTGTGGGGCTCACGTCTCTAGACTTACACACGTAGACTCACGCCTCTAGACTCATGTCTCTAGATTCACGTATATAGGCTCAAGCCTATAGACTCATGTCTGTAGGCTCATGCCTTTTTTGTATAAACTAGGCTTATGGATTTGATTTTTTATGATAGAATAGGCCTACCTGAGCAGCACAGAGTTTTATGAAATAGGCATACCTAAGCATATTTTTTTAATAAAATAGGCCTTATAACAGGGTTGGCGTGAAATCATAACAGGATTGGTGATAATAATTATACTTATTGTCCCAATAATTACAAAGGATAAGAATTTCCTCCTTGGAATTTAAAGCTATATGGTAGATTGTATGACAAGAACTTTTCTCCTTGGAATTTATAGCTGATATAGATTGCTTATGATAGGAAAATCTTAATTAGAAGAAGCTAGAATTAGGATGGTCACTAAAGTAGACACAATATATCCTTGAAAGCAAGCATCAAAACCCAGAAGTTTGAATTTGTGAAGCTCAAAAATAAGTTTAATCTTCTTTATTGGGCATTGGATAGTCCAAGATCTCAAGGTTATCATTTGTGAGCATGAAAGCTAGGTACACACAACTATTTAACATATGTCATGCTACCCAATGCAATGAGCACCCAATTTCAAACGTGTCATGTTGTCACTTTGTCTTTAGTCACCAAGGGTGAGCACCAAATATGGGACAAGGATAGTTTACGATTGCTCCCCTTATCCTATTTGCATGTTTGGCCCCTTGTGTGTGGGGAACCTTTTTAAGGCTAAGAATTCGTGACATTCTTAGAGAGCCTAGTCATGTAAAAATGTGCACAATGTTGTGCATCCAAGTGCATCCTGCCCTATGGCCCAACCAAGATTCAAACCCCCTAACCTCCCTCTTCACAATTACATGCTCTACTAATCGCACTAGCTTTCTTGCAACCTTGGGAAAGTTTTAAATATGGTATACATTTTGGCATTCAATCCCCTCAATGGCCAAAAAGGGGCCTAGAAGAGAACGAACCACGCCTAGATCTATCCTTAGCACCAAGTATGCAAGCAAGTTGGCTAGAATGGGATAGCCTAAAGAAGGAAAATAAGGTTGCTTTTTGAAGGGACTAGTTCCTAGTAACTTTGACCTCTTACATGACACTTTCATATCAAAGCCTTGCCGGTTAGGTTATCACTTCATGGGCTAAGGGAAATCAAAGGTGGTAGATGAAGAAAACTTACGAATTAGTGCTTGTTTTGCTGAGTGATTTGTGTGAATGCATCTACATTGCAAACTCTACAAGGAGAACCCATGATCCCTCTATCTTTTACCCTTGTTTAATCTCTATTTGTTGCTTCTTGATCTTTATTTTTACCTTTCCTTCTACGATTCTAATTTGAATTCCACCACCCAAGCTCCCTATTGTCTTTGGAGTCAAGACATAGGACACATCACTTAGTTCAACCTTAGTTCAAACTTTTGGTAAACGAGATATCAAACGGAGTTGTCAAAATTAATGATAGTTTTTCTTGAAACAAGTAGAGCATTGAAAACTTGATGACATTCATGTAAATATTTATTGAGGTCTTTTATATTATTCCTAAAATCTCTCTCTTCTTGAGGTCTCTATTACTAAAATTGATGTTGAAAATGTCATTAACTATGTTTTTCAAATGATACCTTGAAAATATAAAGGGAGTAGCCAATGAGTTCATGTTGATGTGCAGGTAAGAGGTTGAATGTTGAAACCTTGGCACCTTAGTATTACTACTAAGTCCCTCTCAAAAAGAAATTGAAGGCCGGTATATAATGAACCCTTCTCTTGTTTCACATCTTTGAATGTCCTCTTAAACACTCTTCGTTTGCCAATTTTTACCTTGGTTAAGCTAATTATTGCTTGACCTTGGTTCTATGATCAACTTTTTTTTAAATTCTCTCAATTAGCCTTTCACAAATTTCTATTGAAACCCTATCCTTCTTCCAACACGAAGGCATTTCGCAATATAGGCTTCTTGCCCCATACAAACTTAAAAGTTGCTCTCTAGCACCAGGCCTGAAACTTGAAGGCTACAATGGGCATCAAAGCCATTTTAGCTTTCAGGTGAAGGCTACCACTAAGAAGAAGCTTGCAAGTAAAGGCCATAAAAGTAAAATTTCCTTAATTGTGGGATTCAAATGGAAGCCAAGATAGCACCTAAGCCTTCAATTTTGAAGTCGAGGGAAGGGTTCCAAATTTCAAGCTTGTCTAGCACGATGCAACATAAAAAAACACCTACCAAGAAGTCCCAACAGCTACCGACACTAATTCCAATGTAGCAATAATTCTTAATGTAAGCTCACAACATTGCTGGCTACTACACACAAGTCAAGGCTTCTAATTTTCAAACATAAGGTAGGTTGTTCCGTAATATTCTCCGGGGAGAGAACTAATTTAGTAAAAATAGTGATGTTTTTCACATTTTAAAGACAAGTAGAGGGCCCTTATTCCCTCTTTTTGTGATGATGTAAAAAAGACTCTTATATGTTGTAATTTTTGTCTTTTTGAAGTTTAATATTATAAATATTTTTTTATTTTTTTATTTAGTGGATATAGTTTTTATATTCTAATCTATTATTATTATTTAGGGAGTTTAGGGAAGAAGGGTTAGGAGTGCCGCCAGAGCCGTGCCCAAGGGGTTTCGAACACAGACACACACACCGGAACCACCCGGATGGGGCTCTTTTGGCATTATAAATATTCTTTTTAAAAAAATAGTGCATGTTTTTTTTTTCACACTTTTACCTTATTCTCGACCAAGGAAGATTTAAGACAGGCAGATTTAGTGCCCTTTTTCAAGCACCAATGAAAATTCAGGACAGTCGTTCTCCAGCAGGATTTTCGAGCCGCGTCGCTCCACCAAGCAGGAGACGGCAACGGCTTCTCCAATGATAGCTTGGCACGGGAGTCTTCCCCGTCATGGTCGTGGGAGGAAGGATCTGAGCCGTGCAGACCACATGCTTTCTTCTGCCCAGCCATACAATAAGGAACTCTGCTGCATCTACTTCGTCCCAGACTTCAGGATCGCAAGAATTCAGTGCCATCCGGACAAGCTATCACAATTTCCTCGAGAATCCTGTCACCACAATGTTGCTGCTGTTCTGAAGAGAAACTGAGTATTGCTTCAATCAAGCTCAGAATGTTGCTGAAGCTCTAAATTTCCCTGCTCTTGCTGTCATGGTGTAAGGAATGGGCAACGGTAGGCCTTTCCAAGGAGGAAATCCAGTGAGTGAGGAGGCCAAGAATTGCCACTACAAGAGGGCACTCTTCATGGCTTCTAGCTTAAGAAGCAATAAGCTAAAGGAGATGGTGAGACCGTGCAAGCCGTCACTACAGAGAGGGTGACTTTAAAGGCTACACATAAGTTTCTCTCTTTGTAAGGTGTAGGATGTGTAGAGGAGGCCAAGATGGGCCATTACAAGAGGGCATTCTGCATGGTTTGTAGCTCATCAAGTCATCAACTAGCAGTGGCACCAAGTCGTCATCTTCTTCCATCTCAAAGGAATTCGATGCCGCTTCCCACTCGTATTCATCTTCACTAGCTCTGTCTGCTGCCACCACTACATTCATCAGTTAATTCAGGAGTTGACTTGGCACCTCAAGTAGCAACACTCATAGGCAAGTGTAACAATCTCATATTCCTAAAAAACATACACCAAATCTGTAGTACTAAAAGACCTTAATTTGTTACGACAATTCGTATGGACACTACCATATTCTTTCCACCACATCAGATCTCTTTACTGTATCCAAATACCGTGGATCACCAGTACACCTCCTCTTGCAGCAGCAAGTCTTACACGTTGATGAAAGGCCTAATTTTCCCTAATCCCTTGGCAATAGCCAACTTTGAAATTTGTACTAACGTGCATGTATCTGAAAAGTGGGGTCTAATGCCAAAGGCATCACCAGCACCTTCTCTTGTAGCAAATCTTACACGTTGATGAAAGCCCTATTTTCCCCGATCCCTTGGCAATAGCTAACTTTGAAATTTGTACTAACGTGCATGCATCTGAAAAGAAGGGTCTATAATGCGAATGCATCACCATACAAAGGAGTGTGCATCTACTTGATCCCATCGAGTCTTGGCTTATGCAAGAATCTGTGGGTGCCCTCTGTTAGAGAACTTGTCATATTCTGTTACATGATGACGATTAGCCTCTGCCATGAGCCAATATACTTTCCCAATTACAAACTTCTTAGTGTCCAAAGCATGGCAAAAGGCCTACAATGCCAACTATTTTGTCAACATTACGCCAAAATACCATTCAATGAATCGGGCTCATGCTTTCTAGCAGCTACGGCATGCTTTGGATTCTTTGCCACCCAAAGATCCCAACATCTGTAAGCCACCTTCTTGCAAGGCTGCACTAGAGCACGTGTAAACTAATGCTCTCTAATAAATTTTACAGTGTTAATTTTTCAATATCCTTCAATAACAAATTCAAAGTATAAACAACATAAAGAAACCAATGTTACTGGGCATGAATAGAAAGATTGATGCATTGCCCGAGACTAATGCTGTTACGTTCTTTGGCACTCACTGTAGCAACGGCCACCATTGCTTGCACAACATTATGAATGTATTCGGAGACTGACAGATGCCATCATCTAGCTCCCTACGATACATATAGATGTAGTAGAGATCTTCCACCTTCTCATGTATTGTACAGAAAATGTGATTGGATTAAAAAAAACATTTTTTCCTCGGGTTTCTCTTT
The DNA here is from genome assembly GCF_041138505.1 of Cibotium barometz. Lineage (NCBI taxonomy): Eukaryota > Viridiplantae > Streptophyta > Polypodiopsida > Cyatheales > Cibotiaceae > Cibotium > Cibotium barometz. The sequence continues at coordinate 35,078,578 of NC_141076.1, forward strand.
AGGAAGCAATGGCCACTACAACCAATGCAAGATCATCCATGTGCCTTGTCACAAGCGGATGCTGAAACATTTCATTTAATTGATAGAACAGCATAGCCAAAACCATACAGCTCAAAGTGGGTTGTATGATATCTGCAATACGGTTAAGCCATTGGTGCTTGTGCACTAGCCAAGAAACTGAGTTTTATGTGCAACCTTTTGCTCTTCCTTTGGGCCTTTAAAATAAAAAATTGCCTGGTCTTACAGTTTTAGGGCGTATGGTAATCTCTCTCTCTCTCTCTCACCTCCCTCTACACCCAAGAAGGCCTCTCCACCATCAAAGGTTTGTACAATGGATAGGTCTGAAATTTAAATGTAAATCATATAAGTGAACTGCTGCTACTCCTTGGGAATGTAAGATAACTCCATCATTTATAATAATTAACATATACTAACACCAGGTTGACTTCCAAAGCCCCTTCCTCATCTCTTCACAAGATGCGTCATTCGCAACTATAAACTATTGCCACTCACAACTATAACTCATGCATACTGCACAGGATGCTCAATCGACCTTCTCCCTCCTCCCTCGGATATAAGGCTCTGTTCAACATACTTTGTTTTCCAAATCGAATATATTCTTACGTGAGTGAAGGAGAGTTACTCATTACGTGACAAAAAGAAGATGTTTTGGATCATCCAGAAGGTGTACAGCATCACTTAAAGAGATTTCAAACTGGGAAGGCAATAGATTTCCATAATTAGTTTTCGGACTCCAGTAAATAATCACAGTGCCAATGTGAATAAAAACAGCTGTACTGCACCCATCACTCGACACAAAACATAAACTCATATCTCATCATTATGTACACACAAGTTATTAAGACATTCTTGAAAGAATTTCAGTGTATACAAGCCACGAGGCTAGAGTTACAAAACCTTGCCATGCTTGATATATACAAATTTTAGAATCTCACATCCAAGCCTAGCTGAATATGAAAACAAAGCCGTATGCTTCCCTACAAAGGGCTTTACAAGCTACTACACTTTTGTGCTATAAATCTCTTCAAGAATGTGTTTTAACAACCCAACAATGGGAGTGACACTGAATTTGACAGTCATTTGTCCCTTCTATGTATTACAATGTATTACAAACAAATCACGACTCCCAAAATTTTGCTGGGTCTTTGCTATAAACTGTGCGGTTTTGAATTTCTAGATTGCCAATGTGCCGATCAAGCATTCGAGCTTGTATGATTTTACATATAAAAAGAGCACTAGGAAACATCCACCAGCCACCTTCTTCCCTACAAAATCAAAAAATAAAAAGAACAATTTTCAGTAAAAATGCTCGAAACGAGACCATCATTGCTTGGGACAGAAAACCAAGGTCTTAATCACTTAAGGATTTAGAACTCCGGCCTTGAAAAAACACTTACGTTGTAAAATTGAAGGCATGCATGGCACCAACACCTCCATCTGAAGATGATTGCAATTTGTAATGGGAGAGTCCAAAGAGCAAGGCTATGATCTGGCAAACAAATATACTAATCTCTCTCTCTCTCTTTCTCTCTCTCTCTCTCTCTCTCTCTCTCTCTCTCTCTCTCTCTTTGGATTGTACATTGATGCAGTCTCTGATTATGTAGACAGATTGGGAGGCCCAAGGGCATGCCTCGCAGGGGTGTTGATACCCATCTTGTTATATGCTGATGATATTGTTCTAATCTCAGACTCTCCAGAGGGACTACAGAGACACCTGGATGCATTACAAGCTTTCTGTGCGGATAGAGATTTGACAGTGAACCTTGGGAAAACCAAGGTTATGGTGTTTAACACCACATAGGCATGGGTGACGAGATCAGAACCTCAGTTCACTTTCCGAGGGGAGCCGGTAGAGTACGTCAGGTCATATGTCTACTTGGGAGTTACTTTCACAGGACCGCGTTTCTCCTTGAAGGAGGCAGCAACAGCTAGATTAGCTCAAGGGCATGCAACCTTGGGGGCACTTGAGAGGCAGTGTGCACACATACACTTTCAGGAGCCACGCACCAAATTGTGGCTATTTGATACGCTTGTCACATCGACCCTCCTGTACGGAGCTCCAATTTGGGGACCCAGTATACATCACAGATCTCAGAGAGGGACAGATGAGGGATGGAGGCAAATGCAGAGACCACTGATTATGATGATTGCCCGCATGATTCGGAGCAAATCATCAGTACCACATGAGATTGTTCGGGCTGAGCTGGGTGCCCCACCAATAGTAACCGAGGCCCTATTCTAGGCAGTTACCTTTTTACAGCGGCTATGGGAGCTCCCTCAACAGAGGTACTCCCGTTTGGCATTGACCTCATCCATACAGTTGGCAAAAGATGGAGATACTCATTGTTGGTACGCTCAGATGAGATCATGATTTGACTTACATGGTTTGCGGGTAGAGGCACTACCACCCTTCCAGTACAGTCTGGATTGTCCGTTTTTGGATCTCACCCGCTCAAAGCAAAACCGCGTGATCAGGATGGATATCATCAGAGTGGACACAGAGAGGACATGGACTAGTCCCCTTGAGCCCTTGGGCACGAAAATGACTCACTACAAGAGCCATTTTCTACACCTCTCACCGGATGATTTTATCACCCCCCCGGCGTACATGGATGTACACCTATCACATGGGATACGTTGTGCCATTGGACAGACCCGGACCTCATCACACCAGCTGCGGATTGAGACAGGGCGATATGTGCATTAGATCGTGGATGACCGTATTTGTCAGCTATGCTACCAGGAGGTAGAGACAGAGGAACACTACATTTGCCGATGTACAGTCTATTATGAGATCCGAGGGAGATATCACTGCCTCTTCCGAGAGGGTTTTGGGCCGTTACGTAGGGTCATGGAGTTTGAGGATCAGAGATGCCTGGGATTGTTTCTACTTGAGCTCAGGAGACACAGAGAGACCCTCTTGGCAGACAGGAGGCCGAGCCATGATGCACCTAGACAGAGGACCCTGACAAATTTCTTCGGCACCAGTACCTGTAACCCAGCCCACACAACCCATGATACCTCCTCCATTGGGCCATCAGGGCACCGACCACGCTCCCAGGGAGTCACCACTGATAGAGCAATTATCTTACGTCGTGCTCGTCGGCCACGCCCACCAGGATCCCGACCACGGCATCCTCACCATCGCCAGATCAAAGCCATTATTGCTCGACATCGGAGGCGCCTACCTCGCTTCTACGACCTCTCCATTCTAGACAGCCCCATGGCGGAGATACTTGATCTAAAGAGAGGGCAACACTTCAACTAATCAGCATACATGGATCTACTTGATATACATTTTTCAGTATTTTCCAGTATTTTCTACTCAGTATCATCTCGGAGTCTTATAGTTCTGTTCTTATAACTGTAGGACAATCAGTTTATTGTACTTTTTAGTCTCATTTAGTTGTTCTCTTTGATGAGACACCAATTTCAGATGTACTCTCAGTTTTGGTCTCATAGGCCACTATGGCCTCTTAGAGACATTAATATATCATTTCATTTCTCTCTCTCTTTTTCCTTTTGCATGGCTCAATATTCATCATACATATATTGTACAACCTTTTTCATCTCAAAGACCCTCTTGGTAATACATCTCTCTCTCTCTCTCTCTCTCTCTCTCTCTCTCTCTCTCTAAGTACACAACCTGGATGCCCCTCTTTTTGATCTCTTATGGCAACAGAATTGACTCAGATTCACAGACTGGACATGGCAGTACCCACCAGAGCTTTCTACACACAAGCTCTTGAGTGCTACAGAGGATGGTTTGATTGAAAAACCCAGCTATATCTATAGACATGTCCCATCTTATCTTGCAGTGACCTTTACAAGCCCAACCTACTCCATGAGACCATTTGGAGAGAGTGTTTCCAGGCCCACTACCAGAAGCCTTGCACCACACATCAACTTTAGTGCGTGCCATACAGCGATGTATGGTGCCTCTTTACGGGACCTGATTTCCGACTAGAGGAGGATAGAGGACTGCAGGTGGTGTACTTTCACAAATGATCAGGAGTAAGCCATCAGTAACATATGAAAATTTCCTAGCTGAGTTTGGAGCAGCCCCTCTCATCATAGATGCCCCGATCAGGAGTAAGCCATGAGTATGAAATTGTCTAAGCTGAGTTTGGAGCAGCCCCTCTCGTCATAGATGCCCTCTTTCAAACTACCACCTACGTACATCATGTGTATACACTGGATGGAGACCACTTTCCAGTCCCCATTCAAGAGGGAACGAGTTAGTCAGCTGGTTTGACCGACATGGTCTTCACATGGACCGCCTCCCCCCATTCTAGTGCAAGCTGGGCTTCCCTTTCTTGGTTTTCTCCCAAAGCAAGAGATCAACCCCCTATTTCTCTCCCAAGTGAAAGATGGTGGAAAAAACCTCGGGGGTATATGGAAAAGTAAGCTGCCTTTAAAGCAAAGATTGTTTCTTTGGCGCTGTTTAGTGGGTGTCCTCCCTGTTGCGGAGATGCTCGCTAAGAGAGGGATAGCTGAAGCCACTTGCTGCTGCAGATGTGGAGCTCATTTTGAAACTGTACCACAATTGTTATGGCATTGTTTGGAGACCAAGGAATTTCTTCGACAACTGGCCGATGATATCATAGGACGCTTTCGACATTATAGAAAGCAATTCTGGATATTTGGGACTGGTGTGCCCAACTCTCCTAATTTTGATGAATTCTTTCTATGGACTAGATATTGGGCTCTATGGACCATATGGAAGATGAGAAACAATGCTATCTTTGGGCAGACACCTCTAGAGGCATATGCTTACTTTAAGATGAATTTGCGACAATCCCTCCATGACTACTTCCAGTTGGACATTGCTTTTAGCCAGTTTGAGGTGTTTTTCCACTGCTTCTGAAGTTCTTTGAAGATAGACTTGTCTTGAGTCCATCTCCTATATTGTACGAAGTCATTGTTAATAGAAGCATGGTTTTCACCCAAAAAAAAGTGTGAACAGCCCCTAAAAGGATTAAGTGTGCTTGTAGTGTGTGAATGCTCTCTTATGAGTGGATAAGATGTGTGCAATGTGGCACTTGCGTATTAGTGTGTGATTTGTATGGATCAAAAGATAAGGCTGCAAGCCTACAAAAGCATTGTACTTGGTGTGTATCATCACATCTTTCAGTCAATCTCCCCTGCTGCCCACCTAAGCACATCATCTCCAGCACGTATCTGCTGCCAATTGTGCCCAGCGCTGCCCATTTGCTGCACCTAAGCCTCCACAACCACCACCGGTGTCCAGAGCTGCCACCGTTCAGCACCATGTCCAACGCCGCCCTCTACAACAACTTGCCTCAGCTCATCATTGGCATCCCATCTGGTGTACCTGCAAGCTCCCACGTCAAAACCAAAAAAAAAGGGGGTTTTCAAAAAAAAAAGGTGAAAATCCTCTACTTAATGCTATCACACCTATAATAATTTGGGGCTTTTGCAAAAATTGAGTCCTCTACATCAAATCAAGGCTTTAGGAATATCCAAATTTTGGGGCTTTTCCAAATCGAAGCCTCCTACATCGAATTGAAGCTCGCGCAGTGCCATGGAAGGAGCAGTGGCATGGAAGCATCACCAGAAGAGACCGTTCTTCATCAACAAATGCCCGGGAAGTTTTTAAAACTTCCAAAATAAATCCTTATTTTCTGTTTTGTTCTCTGCCTAGTAAGTCCCCCAAAAACTGAATTAAATAACCTGTGTGTGTGTGTTTTCTATTTTGTAATGCCTTATTGTTATAAAAGGCCTCGTTTCCATGTCATACCCTACTTAGAGCCAAGGGGATTGTATTTGGGTAGACTGATGTAGGCATATTCATGTGCGGTCAAGCTCTTATATCAGGCTTGACATGAGAGTTCGAGTGTTGGCACACTATGTTCTTTTATATGACGTGTTGCAATTGAGAGCCTAAATCACCATGGCTATTCAAGGTCTTCTCAAGCATCTCCACCTTCGCTTTCGAAGGGGGGTCTGTTGGGATTCAAAGCCTCGTGTGTGTGAACCCATGTTTGTGTGTGTGTGTGTGTGTGTGTGTGTGTGTGTGAACAACCCCTAAAAGAGTTAAGTGTGCTTGTAGTGTGTGAACACTCTTATGAGTGGATAAGAGAAGTGTGCTATGTAGTGTGTGAACACTCTCTTATGAGTGGATAAGTTAAATGTGCCATGTGGCACTTGCTTATTAGTGTGTGTGATTTGTATGGGTCAAAAGCATTGTACTTGGTGAGTATCATCACATCTATCAATCAATCTAATCATCATTTAAGTCATGCAATACTCTCTCTCTTTGAGCATTCTCTCTCTCTCTCTCTCTCTCTCTCTCTCTCTCTCTCTCTCTCTCTCTCTTTGAGCATTTCTTCCGACCATGGATGCCATACCCACAACTTCATCCAGCCACACATTTTGGAGTGCCCGACCCCCCGCCAGACCCCACTCTGGTGTGACTCTACACCGGGCCACAGCACTATACTGAGCCCGACATCCCAGACTCCATGGACCTTGCCAGCAACACAGACATCAGCCCCAACTTGAGGAGATCATGGAGAGTCACAATGTCACCTTCCCACACCGGCGGATTCGCAAAGCCTTCTACAAGCTAACCCCATGCTCGATATCCTTGATGGCCCCCTCCCCCTATCAGGGGGTTAGCTCCATAGGTTGTATGATGATGATGGTCCCACTTTGTATCATATGGCTCGGATTTGACATTCAGAGCTCATAGCTCTCGTCTTTGTTTTCTTTTGTACCATGATGAGATTACATGGACACTATTGTATCACTTTTGCCATTTGGTCTCATACCCACTGGGTCTTTTGAAGGCGTTTAATATAACACCCTCTCTCTCTCTCTCTCTCCCCCACAGGAGTTCTTAGCGAGAGAGCTTGATCCATTCTGCCAACCAGACGTCCCCGACCGAGAGCATCAAGACCCTCCACCACACAAAGACAGATTCGTGAGGTTCTCCACCGACGTGACACGCTCCCATCACAGAGACCTGACATTCACTCCACCATCACATCAGTTCTGGTCGAGGCAGGTATCGCCATTAGTTGATCACAGGATCATCTGTTGATCACACGTACTGTCAGATGTTTTCATTTTACTTTTTCTTTCAGTTTTCCATGGCTCAGTATATCCATGGTACCATTGTATTACTTTTGGTCTCACAGGCCCTTTGGGGTCTTTCGTAGACGTTAATATAACTCACTCTCTCTCTCTCTCTCTCTCTCTCTCTCTCTCTCTCTCTAAACACATGCCATGGAGATCTTTGATCCCCCATACCTAGAACATGTGGAGTGCAGTCCTAATCCAACACGTCCCAATGCAAGTACTAAGAAACGAAGATTTCCAAGCTCATATTCATTTGTACAACTCATGTTTGCATGCTTGAGTAGTGGATTTTACTAGACGTTTGACGTATCTTCGAGTATTGCTTGGGATGCCATGCTAAAGTCAAACAGTGTTGGCATGCTTCCTCTTGACACGTGCGAATGCTAGTGCTTGTTGACGTGCGACTGTCATTTTGCAAGACTCAAAAGTTGTGCCAGAACTCAGCTAAAAAACCATGTTTGGGGGACTAAGACAAATTTTAAACTTGATGTGTTCGCACACATTAATGTGTGAACACCTTTATGTGGGCACCAAGCATTTATGACAATTGGGCACCCTATTCACTCCTTTTATTTTGGTCCAAGTGCCCTCTTTTGGACTAGTTTGGGGTGCCCATGCATTCTATCGGGAAGTGTGGACTGGCCTCTTGGAAATGTTCACACTTTGGTAGTAGAAATGTGTTTGGTAGTAAGGAATAAAGTGCTTGGGATGGTGCACTTAGGCGCACACATAAATAAAAGGTAAGAACCTTAGTCTAGCACCTATAGGGTAAGTAGCTGCCTAGGTGGACACTTATCATAAGTAGCCACCTAAGAGGACACATGGCTAATGTGTAATAATTGCTATGTAAATGATGTATGAGGCCTAAGGTTATAAAAGGGCCAAAAAAATCATGAATAAAGTATGCTTTGTCCACAGACCACGTCTTTGATTAATCCCCATTAATCCCTTTGTTTAACCCCTAATCTCTCATTCATCTTGATTAAGTTTTAATCTGTTGCTAACAGCCTGTTTAGAAGGCTGTATTTAGCGTGTTGTGGTTGTACTTAGCCCTTTGCGGCTGTTTTTCTTTAACTAATTGAAGGATCTTTTTCCTGGAAAAAGAAACCATCCTGTGTAGATGCTCGTAAGCTCTCTTTGTCTCTCTCTCCTCGGCATTAACCCCAACAATTGGTATCAAAGCAAGGAATCGTGTTCAAGCAATATCAGAGTAAGGATGTTCGAGGGAAGAGGTTCTTCAGCTCTGAGATTCCATCCAAGCTGATTCCATTTAGAGGCTCCGTCTATCTGCAGACTTCCGTCGACGCCTTCTGCCCATTGGCTGCCATCCAATTTGTCCATCGACAACATCGACCACAGTAGCCTTGCCATCGCCTTTGTGCGCCATAGTATCTCAACTCTAGCACCCACCTAAAGAGACAGTGTTGCCCAGTTGTTTTGTGAGAGCTGCGCTGCCCAGAACAGCGCCTGCTCTGCCTTATGCATTGCCTCTACTCCACCTCTACAGCGCCCAATCACTGCATCGCCACATCTGCAGCACCCAGTTGCTGCAGTGCGTCTCTTGTGCAGAGTTATTGCCACCTGTCACCTATGGTGCAACGCCTAAAGCCACTACTCCGCCACAACAGCAAGGTGAGTGAAGGGTTGTCGCCAGAGCAGCCAGGTAGGAGAGGAGCCACCACTGGAAAGTGGAAAGAGCTGTCGGAAAGGGAGGAGCTGGCGCTAGAAGGGGAGGAGCCATGGCCAAAAGCAGTGCCTCCAGGAGAGTAAGGATCTGTTAGTATATGTTGGCAAGGATCTGTCAGTACATGTCGAGTCCTCGTGATTTGTGCATTCAGGTGCTTCAAGCTCATTCCGGGTGATCTTGTTCATACGCTCTTACTAGGCACCAGCAATTGCATCGCCCCGTTCTCTACGCTTCTATGCAGTGCCCAGCACCGCTTCCTGCCACCACATCAAAGGGAAGGGACGCCACGTCAACGTCTCTACAACAGCAGTTCAATCATCAGGTACAAAATCAACAAGGCATATTCAATAAAATTTGGGGAATTTAGGGCTTTTCAGAAATTTCAGTAATTAGCAAAAGAAATCAAAGCCTTTTTGTTCGCACAAATTGGGGGATTTCAGTTAAAAGGGCTTCTCGTAAAAACATTTGGGGTTTTCTTGGTGGATTCTGAAGCATGACAGTGCACTTCTGTCTCTCAGTACATTCAGGAGCATTAGCTCATTTCAGTAAACATTTTCTTATGTGCTTATTCAGTTTGGTGCCACAATCTCTCAACGCAGGGGGGGTTCTTTCTGTTTAAGCACTTGGTATTTGTAGTTACGGGATTCTATATTTGTGTGAGTATTATGGCACAGGTAACTTCATGTGTGTTTGGGATCCTGTCCTATGAGGATAAGCTGGATGGCTCCAACCACCCATTCTCTAGCCATCCACTCCTCCTCAAGGTCAAGCTACGGCAGCTCAAGTGGTAGCTGGAAGATATCCTGCGCCTCTTGCTCCTACTCCACAACAACAAAGATGGGTTTCCAGAAAGCTATGTCACTTATAGCGCTTTCAGTGAGGAGGAGTATTATTTCCCACATTCAATCTTCTAGGACAACCAAGCAGGCTTGGGAGACCTTGGAGACCATGTATCAGACTCGAAAAGAGGTAAAAGACTTAAGGGAGAAATTGTTGAACGTTGATGAGGTAATTCCAGACAGGCAACTCCTCACAACCAATCTCAACTCACTGCCTCCCTCTTATAATGGCTTTCACACCTCTCTCAATCTCTATATGAGAGGAGGTGCTAGTCCGATTACCTTTGATATTATTATTACAAGAGGAGTAAACTAGAGTTAATATGTCAGCACTTGTGGTGGTGATCAAGCATTTGCAGTTAAAGAGGCAAAACCAAGGTTGATTCAAGCCAGCTATCTTCTCACTAAGAAGATTCATTGACCAAAGGTGATGCTTTTAAAGCCAAGAAGAAGGCCAAGTGTCATTACTGTCACAAGCCTGGCCACTGCATTGGTGAGTGCAGGAAGAGGATTACCGATGAAAAGAAGAAAGAGTATGGAAATACACTGTCAGAAACCTCCAAGGAAAAGCAAGAACCAAATTCAGCCAGTTCTGTTGAACAAGATTGGCCCTTCTAGCTGTCTCTCAATGATTTGGATATTCAGCATATCACTATGGAGGAGAAACATATTCAGCAGCTTCGGTAGTGGAAATGTGTTTGGTAGTTAGGGATAAAGTGCTAGGGGTGGCGCACATAAATAAAAGGTTAGAACCTTAGTCTAGCACCTATAGGGTAAGTAGACACCTAGGTGGACACTTGTCATAAGTCGCCACCTAAGAGGACACATGGCTAATGTGTATTTACGTGCTATGTAAATGAAGTATGAGGCCTAAGGTTATAAAAGGGCCAAAAACATAAAGTATGCCACCTAAGGACACATGGCTAATGTGTATTTACGTGCTAAGTAAATGAAGTATGAGGCCTAAGGTTATACAAGGGCCAAAAACATAAAGTATGCTTTGTCCACCATGACTTTGATTAATCCCCATTAATCTCTTATCCCTCGTTACTCTTGATTAAGTGTTAATATGCTACTAATCGCTCTAAGTAGCTTCTCTAAGCTCTCTCTCTCTCTCTTTCTCTCTCCTGGGCAATAACCCTAACATGGCCTGTCACTTGGCCAATCTCTACCCACCTACTACTCTCCCCAATCTCCCTCTCCTAGAAGCTAGGTGTCAACCAATGTCCAACCCCCAACACTGCCCCACGACGGACATGTGCGGACAGCTGTCAATTTGTTTGGGCAGCATGTATCACCTGTGCAGAAACACTAATTTGCTGCTTCTGTCCCCAAACAATCATTTAAACAGGCTGTTTTATCACACTTTTTCTGCTGGAAACCTGTATTTGATGAATTCACATTGCCCCCTCATTGTTGGTGCTGGTTTGAGGCTTGGTGCTAGCTCAACCCTAATTTGGTTGCCAAGAAGGTGTATTACTTGCCAGAGGAACCTTGTGGTTTGCTAATTTGGTTGCCAAGAAGGTGTATTACTTGCCAGAGGAACCTTGTGGTTTGCTGATTTGAAGACCCCCTTGCCAGGTGTGAGACTACGAGTTTTGCTAGAGCACACAAGTGTGAGATTGGGCAATCTCCTCAAAAATCCACCCTGTTAACGAGTGAGGCATGGAGTTCTCCCCTTCCTGTGTGGCTTGGGCGGCGGCGCCTCTACTCCTGCTGAGTCCTGTTAGTAGCAGGCAGGCATCTCCCCTTGCTGAGTGGCTTGGGCAGGCGGTGGTGACTCTACTCGTGTGCTGACTGGCGGTGGTTGGTTCTTGACCCAGCCCACTGGCTAGGGTTTGGAGCTATTGTTTGAATTGTTTTCATGTACTTGGAAATCTAGTGCTCGGCACCCTCATACTTGTATTTGTAAAATGCTCTTTAATAATTTCCTAAGGGAGGTCAGCCCGCTCCAGCCCCAGTGTGTCTTCTCTATTTTTATGCTAAGTGAATGGTATTTTAAGTTGTTAACTGTTTAAAGGACTTGTTAATGTGAACACAGTAGTGAGAGAGAGGCCATATTGTCTCGTCTGCCTTACAATAACTGGGGAGGTGGGGATAGAGAAGCACTATTTATTCATATGCCCACCCTACTATGAGATTGTGCTGGCCTTTTTCGAGACGAATCCCACCCCACCCTTCCAGAGGTTACGCATTTGAAGATTGGATACATCAGGGCATGTACAAATTGAAGCTTCACCACCGTTGAGAGGTCTCACTAAGACACTACCCAAGAAGTCGGAGCCAATGAGATGCCTCCTAGACCTCCATCACAAACATCTTTGCATTACATTTTCCGACTGCAAAGCCTGTCACCCAGGTTCAACAAAAGCAATGCGATCAAGCACACAACTGCCCTCATACACAAGCATGTGATCCTCTGGCTCAACACATTACGAGAGAGAGAGAGAGAGAGAGAGAGAGAGAGAGAGAGAGAAATGAAATGAAATGATATATTAACGTCTCTAAGAGGCCATAGTGGCCTATGAGACCAAAACTGAGAGTACATCTGAAGTTGGTGTCTCATCAAAGAGAACAACTAAATGAGACTAAAAAGTACAATAAACTGATTGTCCTACAGTTATAAGAACAAAACTGCAAGACTCCGAGATGATACTGAGTAGAAAATACTGGAAAATACTGAAAAATGTATATCAGGTAGATCCATGTATGCTGATCAGTTGAATGTTGCCCTCTCCTTAGATCAAGTATCTCCGCCATGGGGCTGTCTAGAATGGAGAGGTCATAGAAGAGAGCTAGGCGCCTCTGATGCCAATAATGGTTCTGATTTCGCAATGGTGAGGATGCCGTGGTCGGGATCCTGGTGGGCGTGGCCGACGAGCACGACATAAGATAACTGCTCTATCAGTGGTGACTCCCTGGGAGCGTGGTCGGTGCCCTAATGGCCCAATGGAGGAGATATCAGGAGGTGTGTGGGCTGGGTTGCTTGTGCCGAAGAAATCTGTTAGGGTCCTCTGTCCAGGTACATCATGGCTTGGCCTCCTGTCTGCCAAGAGGGTCTCTCTGTGTCTCCTGAGCTCAAGTAGAAACAATCCCAGGCATCTCTGATCCTCAAACTCCATGACCCTGCGTAACGGCCCAAAACCCTCTCGGAAGAGGGAGTGATATCTCCCTCGGATCTCATAATAGACTGTACATCGGCAAATGTAGTGTTCCTCTATCTCTACCTCCTGGTAGCATAGCTGACAAATGCAGTCATCCAAGATCTGATGCACATATCGCCCTATCTCAATCCGTAGCTGGTGTGATGAGGTCCGGATGTGTCCAATGGCACAACGTATCCCATCTGATAGGCGTACATCCATGTACACCAAGCGGGTGATAAAATCATCCGGTGAGAGGTGTAGAAAATGGCTCTGGTAATGAGCCATTTTCGTGCCCAAGGGCTCAAGGGGGCTAGTCCATGTCCTCTCTGTGTCCACTCTGATGATATCCATCCTGATCACGCGGTTTTGCTCTGAGCGGGTGAGATCCAAAAATGGACAATCCAGATTGTACTGAAAGGGTGGTAGTGCCTCTATCCGCAAACCATGTAGGTCAAACCATGATCTCATCTGACGCCACAATTTGGTGTGTGGCTCCAAAAACTGTGTGTGTGCACACTGCCTCTCAAGTGCCCCCAAGGCTGCATGCCCTTGAGCTAATTTAGCTGCTGCTGCCTCCTTCAGGGAGAAACGCGGTTTTGCGAAAGTAACTCCCAAGTAGACATATGACCTGACATACTCTACCGGCTCCCCTCGGAAAGTGAACTGAGGCTCTAATCTCGTCACCCATGCCTGTGTGGTGTTAAACACCATAACCTTGGTTTTCCCAAGGTTCACTGTCAGATCTCTATCCGCACAGAAAGCCTGTAATGCATCCAGGTGACTCTGTAATCCCTCCGGAGAGTCTGAGATTAGAACAATATCATCGGCATATAACAAGATGGGTATCAACACCCCTGCTAGGCTGGCCCTTGGGCCTTCCAATCTGTCTACATAATCAGAGACAGAGTTAGAGGAGCACTGTATTTGCCGATGTACAGTCTATATTTGCCGATGTACAGTCTATTATGAGATCCGAGGGAGAGATTTTTGGGCCGTTACGCAAGGTCATGGAGTTTGAGGATCAGAGATGCCTGGGATTGTTCCTACTTGAGCTCAGGTATTTTAAGACAGATCATCAAAGTCTTGGGTATTTTATGTCTCAACCTAAGATTTCAGAAAAGAATATAAGATGGACTTGTTATTTGGCCCAATTTCACTTTCAGATTATGCATACTCATGGGAAAGACAACAAAGTAGCAGACGTATGTCGAAGGACCATGACCCATGCAGTTTCCATGGGATATCATTTGGACTTCACTATGATGAAAGATCTTTATGCTAAAGATGAAAATTTCAAAGACATTTGGGATAGGTTACAGAATAAAACGCCCATAGGGCTACAAAAGATCCTCTCCTGCTCATAAGAAAAACAGAGCAGTGAACAAAGCAAGGTAGCCCGGGAGACTCTCCCTAGGTGCTGCAAAATACAAGCATCAGTACAAAGAACTTAGGGGCTAAATCATACAATAGGAGGGGGGAAAAGCCAAATAGGTGGCTTGTAGTGCCAACGGGGGGATCCCGCGTGTAGTGTATAGAAGGGGCCGCTGCGCCAGGTGGTGTGAAAGGCCTGGCGCCACAAGATCGCCTCATCCGAGTCGCCCCGGATGCGGTCATACTGTCCTAACAGGGTGTGGATCAACTCCTGCCAAATCCCCCGTACAGTCTCTGCTGGAGGCTCCAGTCTCCCCTCAAAGGCCCTAAAACACCGGGCCCTCCAGGTGAACCAGATGGTGAGGCTGCTGAGGAGCTCCCATCGTAAATCCCTCTCCTGTGTCCAACTGGCGGACGAGAAATCCGGTGACAGAACAAGGCGAGGCTAGCCCCTAATGAATCTGATGGCCTGACTGTCCTGCTCCATCTCATAAACCATAGCAGGCCCTGACGAAGTCGACCAAGCAGCGGCACCCCACGTAAACATACCCTTTGGAGAGAGGGGGGCCAGAATACGCAACATCCGCAGCCAAATTTGCTGCGCCTGAGGGCAATCCCATAGGCAATGTCTATGTGTCTCCATCGGGTGGCCGCATCGGACGCAGGCCGCCGGAAGACCGCTGAAAACAAGCCAGGTGCCAACTGCTGAGCCCTGTGGGGGGCGACCAGTCACTGGAAAGTCGAGATCCTGCGGGCCTGTCGACTAGCCCAGAGCCGGGCCCAAAAATCCTCCAGGAACTCCTGTGAGAGTCCCTGTAGCCGCCAGTGCCCCGCTGCAGCTGGAGAGACCATCCTCCTCGCCGGCAAAATATGCCGCCCCAACCGAACAGTATACTGGAAAAAGGTGATCTCTGTGGCCTCAAGGGATGCATAAGGATCATGCCACTCATACTCCCCAGGGTCCCACTGTAGCCGGGCCAAGGGGCGCGCTGCATATGCCCATATGCGCCAATCCGGGAGCACATCTGCAGGGTCTAGGTCAATATGCCACTTCCGAGAAGCGGCGGCCACTACCCGTATCCTCTGAAAGGTGCACTCTGCAACCAACGGCGACTCCACCTCCACTCTCTGAAGTCTGCCCTCGTCCTGAATCTCATAGTAGGGGCATCTGCCATCCTCAGTGCAAGCTCTGACAGCAATCAGGATCTCCAACTGTGTAAAGGCTCCCATCCACCATGGGGCCACTGGCTCGATAGGCGTGAACCACTCCTCTATGAGTGCCTCCTGAATATCATCCCTCATGATCAACCCCCCTCTGAAGTGACTCAGCCTCTCCACCTGGATCTCCTCTGGGAGACTGCAGAAGGCCTGTCAGTCTCCAAAGCTGCGTGCTGGGCCTGCCGCCAAAGGTCCCCAGGCTAGACGAGGCCGAGAACCCAACATATGACCCTGCTCTGTGCGAACCGCTGGGCTCCAGATGAGCGGCTGTCTGGCCCGCTCTCAACACAAGAAGGAGGTCGCTGAGAGAGCCCCGGTCTCAGCAGCTCCCAAGCTCTCAGGATGCTCAAAGCAAATCTGTCCTCCCATCCTCTACTGAGGCCTGTCCCCCTCATCTCTATGAAGATCCATCGAATCTCTAGTGCCCAAGTGCCCCCTGCTGGGCGGAGCCCGAGCCTGCAACCGCTACGAGAGAAGCTCTTTCCAAGGCTCAACGCCTGGAAGAAGCACCCGAACAATAAGCTTCCCTAATAAGGCTCTACTCTGATCGACTGGATCTATAATGCCCAAGCCTCCCTGAGCCAGCGGAAGTGTAATAACTGCCCATGCAAACTTTGCCCGGGCTGGCTGACCGTCCCGCCCAGACCACAGAAAGTTCCTGATCAGCCTCTGTACCTGGCTGATACAAGAGCTCGAGAAGATCCAGCAAGACGTAATGTACCACATGGTCGCTAACAGCACCTGATTTGCCACCACCACCCTCCCAGCCAAGGATAGTCGAGCTGTACTCCAATACAAAAGCTTCTTCCGAATGCTCAGAAGAAGCGGGGCAATCTGCTGCTCATGTGACAAATCTAGTCCAATCTGGCATCCCAAATACCGCACTGCTGTGCCAGGAGGAATCCATCTACAACCGGGGTCCGGGCTCCATCCCGGAGTGGGAGCGCTGCTGATCCAAAAGGCCACTGTCTTGCGCCAATTGATCAATGCTCCCGAAGCTGCACTAAAAACCTGGAGCGACCGCTCTGCCCGAAGAAGATTGGCCTCTTGGCCATGCAAAAATAAGCCCGTGTCGTCAGCAAACTCAGCATCGAGCAGGTCCTCCCCCCGGACTGGGAGCTGGATTCCTCTCAAACCAACCTCCTCTGCCGTCAAATACATGCTCATAGCCTCCGCAAAGAAGAGAAAAAGAAAAGGGGCGAGGGGACACCCCTGACGGACTGATCTGGTCACCTCAAAACTCGGCCCCCGTCCTCCTGCAATCAACACCTGGCTACGAGCTGTGGAATACAGAGCCCCTCTAATCCAACTTGGCTTAAAGCCCAGGCGAAGCATAGTGCCCTCTAAGAAACCCCAAACGACTCTATCGTATGCCTTCTCAAAATCGAGAAGCATCACGACCAAGTCCTCACCAAGAAATCTAGCTCGAGCCGTCGTCTCGTGAAGATGTTGTCAAGGATACTGCGCTCCTTGACAAATCCTGTCTGGGTAGCATGAATCAACTCCCCCAGGAAGGGCTGGATCCTCAAACTCAAGGCCTTCGCTAAGACCTTGTAGACAGTATTGAGGATCGTAATAGGTCGCTAATGCCGAATATCATCTGATACTCTCTCCCCCTTGGGGATAAGAAAGATCAAGCCCTCTGAAAAGCTCTGTGGCATCACCCTAGTGTCCAAAACATACTGAAAGCCCCTGCGGAGGCCTGGCCCCAAAAGGTCCCAATAGCGCATAAAAAAGGCAGGCGTCAGTCCGTCCTCCCCTGGGCAACTATGTCGCGACAGGACCCTCAAGGCCTCAGCAAGCTCAATCTCTAAAAGAGACGCACCAAGAACTGTACGCATACGATCTGTGACCCTCCTCTGCACATGGGCCCACACAGTCTGTCTGCAAGCATCTCGATCCTCAGTGACTGGCTACCCTGAAAGCAAGTCTCTATAGAATCCACTGGCAATGGCTCTGATCTCTCCAAGCTCAGTAGCTACCGATCCATCCGGCCTCCCAAGCTGACGGCCTCCTGCTCGAGCATGGCGGGTCCAGTAATCTCAAAGAACTCCCCAGTCACTCTATCACCAAGCTGCGTCCACTGAGAGGCCTGACGACGATAGTAAAACTCATGTCTCTGCTCCTCTGCCTCTCTAACCAAATGGCGTGCCTGGCTAAGCTAGGACGCCACCCACTCACATGCAAGCTGCTGCTCCTTAAGGCGATGAAGCGAAGCAAGGCTGCGTCTCAACCGATGCTCCCGCGCGCGAATCTCTCCCAGCCGTGTCAAAGCTGCAGCGTGCAAAAAAGAGCTAAGCTCGATGACTGGGCACACTGGCCAGCTGCATCCTGGTCAGAGCACTAACTATCATGCCAGATCCTCTCAATGTCCTCAGCGAGACTGGGATCTGTAAGTACCCTCTCTGGGATCCTCAACTGCAAGCTGGGCTCCCGTGTCCTCTCCTCCAATGTCAAGATAACTGGCGCATGATCTGAAAATGAGGTGCCAGCGAGAATGCCGACGGAGCCCCCTCGCTCCCCTAACCAGTCGCTCCCCTAACCAGTCGCCCACATAAAAGCGATCAATCCGTGATAGATTAGTCCCTCCCTGGCGGCGATCCGACTGAGAGAAACTAAGACTGTCCTGAGAGCGGGAGAAGGCCCCATGCTGCCATGCATCAGTGATCCTCAGTGACATGCAAAACCGGTCCCAAGCTGCAAGCTCCGTGCCGTGCACTGAACGTGACTGCCTCCCACCCTATCGGCCGGGTCCTCAAGCATGTTGAAGTCTCCCCCGACACACCAATGTGCGGCCTCTGGCAATGCATCCGTAACTTGGGTCCAGAACTCTACTCTCGCACTAGCATGGTTGGGCGCATAGACGTTGAGCTCGCCCAATAGCTCATCGTGCATCCTCAGAATGACATACTGTGCTCTACCAGGCACAATGATCCCTCGATCCACAATGGCCTGCCGCCATACATCTGCAATGACCATGCATACTCCTCTCTGTCCACCCAAAGGACCAAACCTTGCAGACCAAAAGGTGTCCCATCTACCAGGCATCACCGAACCATATCTCCGGATCCTGCTCTCACCCAAGTGGTGCTCCTGCATCATCAAAATATCAATGCTGCCACCAACCAGGCATCTCTGAAGATCCTGCCTCAAGCAACCACGATAGCGTATAAAATGTGCTCCGCCAAGGCCCTGTACATTCCATGAGATGATCCTCATGGATGACCTGCTGAGGTGGATGTTGTCTCAGCCGTACGGCGGGCCTTCGCAAGCGGCTTGGATGGAGAGTAGTCCCCATCCGAGCGGCTGCGAATCTGCCCACCCGCTGTAGTGCCAGAATCACGAATCAGGGGCTAGTGGCTGTGGCCCATGGCGACTGCCTTCCACTCTGACAGAGCAACCTCGTGTATACATACATATCCAGGGTCGCGTGCTAACTCTGCCACTATGCGAACGACCAAATGACGAATCCCTAAGGCGTCCACACTCCCGGGATCCAAGAAAAAATGAGCCAACTCCCATAGTCGGCCTATCACATCTATCACCTCTAGATCGCTCACATGGTGAGAAAACTCAACTGCCTGAGTCTTCAAGGTGCTAAGAGTGAGCTCCAAAGTCCACTCCCGGTCACATGGGCCACAGAGAGGGAACGAGAAGGCCACCGCTGAATCAAGTGCCTCCTCCCCGCGGGCCGGAGGTATAACTACATGAACTCGGATGGGTGCTGGCTCATGGGGGTCCTCTGCTCCAAAAAGCCGTGTGAAGGAGTAATCAAAAGCCTCCGAGCGACGCTGTCTAGTGTCGAGGCGACTCAGCCGACTGTGGATAGATGATATCCGTGAAGCCCGAATCGGCATGGTAAGTCTCCTCTGCGGTGCTCGATCAAGATCGGTGCTCAGAGCCCTCCTGACTGCAGGTGAACGCCAGGGGACTGCCAGGGCCTCCCGGAGAGCTGAGGTGGGCAGGGCGGGAGGAGGAGGGAGCGAGGGTGGTGGAGAAGGAGCCACTGCCGAAACCGGAGCGGGGACGGGAGGCGGCGAAGGTGGAAGCGAGGCGGTATGGGGGGGTGAAGGAGGGGGTGCTAGCATCTCTTGGTCCTCAGTCGTCGCAGGGGTCTCCTCCTGGAGGGGAGCAAAGCTGTTCCTCACGGGAACCCAGTGATGCTGAGACTGTGGCTGCTGCTGCAACGGTCTCTGGGCGTGCTGCTGTGGCTGTCTCCCTCGACAGCGCCCCTGTCCAGGCTGCCACTCCGAGGTCTCTGGGGCCTGAGCAGGTGTCCCGGAGGCTGCCTGCCAAGCCGCATCTGTGGGCGGGCCATCAGGGGCCTGCTGCTACGGTGAAGGCCGAGGTCTCCTGCGAGGGCAGGCCTTAGCCAGATGACCGACCTGCCTGCAAATAAAGCACTGGTTCGGGAACCCCGAGAACTCCACTCTCTGATCAATCCATCCCCCCCCTATCCTAGGTAGCTGAATGACCTTCGGAAGGGAGGAGATGTCAGACACCAAAACTCTGACTGAAGGTAGCCCAGCTGCTCTGGCCACCACTGATGCTGCTGTGGGGCCAGTCTCTAGCACCGAACCCACCAATGCTCCTAGCCTGGGAAGGAGCGGAAGGTACTCCCGGCGGAGTCCAGGGAAACAAACTGTAATATGGAAGATGCGCTCTCCCTGCTCGGCCGCTGCTGGGTCCAAGCCGTGCTGCCAAGGTCTGAAGAATGCCCGAGCTCCCCTGATGTCAAGGGGACTCATGGCGAGGACCTGGGCCATGCTCTGGGCTGTCTCGAACTCGATCTGGTAATGCCCACGGCCCAGTAGTAGTTGAACGTCCAGGATCTTGCCCACATCTGCAAGAAGGCGGGCCTGGAGAAGATCCCGGATCTCCCCTTTGCTGGGGCGAGTGCCGACTATACGGCAGATGGTGGAATGTGCCTGGAGGCGTTCCACCTCTGCACAGCGAGGCTCGCTTCCTCTTCTGGCGAAAGAGAAAGCCTGATGGGGGTATCCTCTGGGGCGGGCGAGAGGGCTGTGGAAGAGTCCCTCTAAGGTGGGGTGGGAGGAGCCTCCATCAGAGTCTGAAGCTATGGCGAAGGCGAGGCGAAAGCGGAGATCCTGCAAGAACCGAGCTGCACACAGAGAGGCAGAAGACGAAGGCCGGAGAAAAAGGAAAAAACCCCCCTGGGGACGGAAATCAGCAAGAAAAGGGAGGGGGGAGCGAGGAGGCGAAGGAGTAGCCCTAAAGGGGGGGGGGGGGGCGCGGGAGCTGCGCGCAAGAGGGGTGGGAGGGGGGAGGGGCGCTGCAGAGGGAAGGTGGGCGCGAAAAGAAGGGGGCACGAAGGAGAGGTGGGGCGGCGGGCAGTACAGCGAGGGAGGGGGGCGCAATAGCGAGGGCAGGCGGGGGGGGGCAAGGGGGACGCGAGGAATGAGGGGGGCGCGAGGGGGCGAGCAGGCAGGTAGGTGAGGGGGCGCAGGTGTGCAGGTAGCGCGAGCAGGGAGGGGCAGGAGCTTCAGCGAGCGTAATTTGTTCGAGTTTCCAATGATGCAACCATCAAGGAAGGATTTCTTATGATGCAAACCCGTTTTTGTGTGACCAAGGATTTGAGACCCAAAGTAATGGAAGAATGCCATGCCCCACCTTAGAGACATAGAGGTATCATGACAACAACTCAGGCTTTGGAAAGTTATTTCTTTTGGCCTAGTATGAGAAGGGATATTGAACAATATGTTCAAGAATGTTTGGTTTGTCAGAAGGTCAAGTTTGATCGACAAAAACCCGCAGGATTATTACAACCTTTGCCAATTTCCAACATTCCATGGAAAAGTATTGCTGTGGACTTCATCTTTGGATTACCAAAGTGAAGATTTCGGAATGATGGAATATGGACTATTATTGACAGGCTCAGTAAGCAAGCTCACTTCATTCCAGTGAAGAAGACCATTCGTGCAGATCATATGGCAGGATTGTTTATTCAGCAGATCTTCAAGCATCATGGATTACCCAAATCCATTGTCTTCCACAAAATTTAAAAACCAATCCTTATGGAAAGTCATTTGAGAAGATGCACCAGAATCAAGGAAGCACTCACCATCATGAGTTGAAGTGGTCTATTACCATTAGTAAGAATCCATCATTCTTCTCTCTTTGATCAAAAAAGTTTTATGATTGCTTTCCTCAGTTGGGAAAGTTTCTTTCCTTCACTAACCTCAATTGATCTATCGTGCTTGTTGCTTATTACTACAATCCCTCTCGATATGCCCTTCTTTTCCACAATCTTATGAAGGTCCTTTGCTTTGCTTTGCATTGTCGTTAGATGATCTGAAACTTTCGCTTCCTTTAGAGTTATAAATTTAATCGAATCTTTGTTGTTGTCGTCCTTGATGCCCTCACCTTGGCTTTGCATTCGTCAACCAATAGCATTTCTTGAATTACCTCTTCCATGACCTTGACCCTCCTCTTCCTCTTCAAAAGTTTCACATTAGATACTTTTTCACTCCCCCTTGAGCTCTGGAGATTCAACCATTTTGAGTTTAACTCCTTTTTAAGTAAATGTCTCAATGATCTTCAAAGAAGGGAGTGTTTTCATGAATCATTAGAGCCCTACGCAAACTATGCCAACCGGGAGGTAGACCCTTGAGCACAATGCTCACCATATCCACATCAGCAGGCACTTGTTTCTTCGCAGCTCATCACACCTCTTTGAGGTTTGTCAAGAAAGACATCACCGAGCTATTTCATCTCCATATTGCATACCTATATACTGATGCATCCAAAGATGACTTGCCAATTCATAGCATTTCTTGGTCCAAACGCTATGGTTATTGCTACCCTTAGTCTTGGTTCTCTAGCCCTCGGCCTTGGCTTGGGAACCTCTGTATACAAATGCCTGTGAATGACCCTTCACTTGCCTTAATATAGGGAATTGATACCAAATCGTATTCAGGTTGGCTAGCGCTTTTATGACCTCAAAAAATTACAAAAAAAGGCCCATTATTTTGCTCATATTGTGCCCAACTTGTGTCCCAACTCCTGGTCCATGTCATGGGCACCCTTGGGCTATCCACGTAGATTACTCACACCTCTTTACGTATAATTGAAACTTAGTCTATCAGCCATTCAATGTTCTAACACCTGAACTAATTGAGAATGTCCTAGGTGCTAATAAATGAATGCTATCCAACACAGGAAAGACACTAGTAGTGTAATTAAACATGACTAGCTCATCCATAAACCACGAGGCATTTTTTATTTTGTTTTTGAATGCTGATCCCCTTTATTATGACTCCGACAAGTTCTGAAAGATTTCAAAAAGTACCCACCTTGAAAATAATTGTGCATGCACAGTTTCTCTTTAAATACCATGCCAATCTTTAAGAGCATCAACTTTCAAGAGGCCACTATTGCACTAGAACAGTAACTAACATTGGAGGAACTTACAGTGTTTGCAAGGGAAGTGGCATTCCAGAGTGCATATACACGGGCATGATAAGCAGACCTTTCAGGTCCATGGCTAAAAAGAGCAAATAGTCCAGTGAAAAAGGGTATCAAAGATGCTAGAGGAAGAATAAGTAAAACTACAAGGAATGCAGCTATCGATATTGAATAGAACTGCAACAATGTCAGCAGTGTCAAGCTGAAATCTCCAAGAAGCAGAATTGAGATGATCAAACCCATCACATCCTGCAAAACCATAGAAAAACATACAAAAGAATGCATCAAGGTTTGTATCAGCAGTCTCTAGCAGCAAGAAGCTTACTCAAGCAGCAAAAAGTTAGGATAACTCTCTTACCTGATGACCAAAAGGGCGGACGTTGTGCAGTATGAGTGTTAAAGGGAAAAATATATCTTTTCTGTCTTCCACGGACTTAATTGTGGTTCTATCAATCACACCACCTCCTATCTTTCTGTGAGAAATGGTACCAGGAATACGATCCTTCTGCCTTTTACATAAAAGGGGATCATCAATATGACCATTATTTGACCTGTTGATAAAAGCTCAGAGTCAGGGAAGCTTGGAAGACCAGATTAACCTCCAATTTCTTTAACTCGCGGTGGGAATAAGCTGATTCAAGAATTGCAAATTACAAACCTATTTTCTTTAAGGCCAAAATCAAAGCTCATATCAGGTAAGGAAGTTGGCTGTAAGACATCACTGGCAGCACTGACCACAAGACCAAGTTGAAAATAACCCGATGCAGTTGCTTGAAACCAAGCAAGATCAACACAAACACCTTGAGATGAGAGCCGAGGATTGGCATGTGTGCCCAGCCAGTCAACAACTGGTAACAACATGCTTCGCAGGCATCCCCGGCGAACTGTACGAAGCTGTGCATTTAATCCAGCAACCATGCGATACCACATTGTCGCAGGGACAGCCTGCAGTAAACACATGGTTAAAGCAGGCCTTTGATCCTAGTCACAAAACTGCCATATGTTTTGATCACAACAATTCGAAATACAAGAGTACATGATATCCTTAACCTGACCCAGAAGGCTTGTCAGAAGATTATCACTATGCAGGTAATAGGCAGCCACGTAGCTCCCATTTCCTCCAAAGATAATAGAAAGCGGCAGCCTTTGCAACAAAGGTGGGGGCAAGTCGGGCCTCTTCTCATCACCCCCAAGGAAAAAATCGATGTAAGCCAACATCAGATCAGGTGTGGCAGCCACCTAGAACACAAAAGGTTGTAAAAACCTTTGCCACAAAACAGTTGAAGCTCCAATGGATTTCTTGCAAGAAAGAATAATATAACCAAAAGCACCAATTCAAAGACCTATATGAGTACCCAAGCTTGCAGCTACTTGCCTTTAGACCTTCATATAAAGCCCGTGAACGACAAGATCGCAGGCAGGCATGATCATACCCTGACCGGACATACTCACGCAGTTGCTGCACCTTTTTTCTTCGGCACCATTGTTTCCATGTGTATGCCAGCGGATAAGCAAGCACTGCTAATATTCCATGTACAGCTCCTTCCCACCACTGATAAGCAGCACGTGAGTTTATCTCATCTACAAATCTGTTGAAAGCATCCTCATATCTGCAACAAGAACAATGCTGGTTCAGTTATTCTGCCGTTCTTTCTTTCCAACCATCAAACTCCAAGGATCTAGCTTAATGCCT
This sequence comes from Cibotium barometz, assembly GCF_041138505.1. Classification (NCBI taxonomy): domain Eukaryota; kingdom Viridiplantae; phylum Streptophyta; class Polypodiopsida; order Cyatheales; family Cibotiaceae; genus Cibotium; species Cibotium barometz. Next base: position 35,103,082 of record NC_141076.1, read on the forward strand.
TTACCTTGTTCAACTTATATTTATCATGTCTAGCATAATGCATGATAGCGCATGACACACCACCTTGTGGAAGATCATGGTCATACCACCGACTTTTGTGCAAGACATCATCTACTCTCAACATGACCTATCAAACTAGCACTAGAAAGCCCAAGTATTTTTAAACTCAAGAAAAACAATGACAAAAGTTACAGACATGAGCTCCATAATCTGCTTGGGAGGTGTATGTGGCAAATGCCAGGGTTCTGAAAAGGAGTTATTTCCCATAAAATAGAGTCTGTGCACATGATTCTGTGATTCTTCCACTCTTGTTGTCTCCAAAACCTGCAAGATAATATCTTGTATAAACCAGCTAGAAAGAGTCGGAGCATTCATTGCCAAAATGGCTGTTCTACAACCTTACCTCATTCAAGGATTCCAAGAAAGGAAGCGAATGATCAATATGTGCCCCTGGAGGAGTTGGAGTTGGGCCTGAGAAATCATCTGCCCCTATCAATTTGACTCTGGCAACACTTAGAACTAAAGCCAGTAGAACAAGTAATCCAACCAGTATAAATCCAAAAATCCATGGACCACCAAAAGCGTATATTAACTCCTGCAGGGGTGTGTAACAATAGGGCATACGATACTTGTCCGATATGCATTTATACGGGCACATCGAGGATGTTACTCCTCCTGTCAAGATTTAGACAGTAAATTGTTATCATTTTCACTCAAACCACCCCAAACTCAATAAAACATTGACAATTTTCAAGTGTTCAGAATTAGAAAGATGGCATTTGCACAACCATGGGCTTAAAAAAATTCACAAATTTCTTTTTTCTTTTTTTTTAAGCTGAAGGGAAAACATACAAGAACAGCATATTCATTGCATAGGCATGAGGACTCAAAGCACAAGGTCTAGTCGTCGATACTAAGAAATGCCATGTCATTGACACTAAGAAATACGATGCATTCTTTCTGAACCATTCTTTTGCCAGCCTTTAAACTTGTTTTCAGCCATAAGAGCCTCAGCTATAGCCCGTCATTATCTCAACATGCTCCATTGGGAAGGTTCACCACTCTAGCACTGGATCATGTGCTGAAAGCATGTCCAAAAATAAAAGTGGAAGCATCTGCAACACGAATGGTGAAAATCAAGAAAAAGGAAACAGGAAAGAGGATTGAGAAAGTACAAGACCAGGTAGGCAACTAGGTAGATAGAACACGCCAGGGAAGGAGACAAGTAACTCATTGGCTCATTAGAAATCTGGACATTGCAGCTGAGGCAGTGTGGAGGACACAGGACTGATTCAAAAGCTAGCAGACCTGATTCCATATTCTTGTGTCTGGGCAGCAGGAGTGGATGTCAAGGATAGCTGAGCAGCAACAGCAAGTGGGCGATAGAGAAGGGACTATGCCGAGAGCCTGAGATGCCATAGCAGCTTACCTATTAATAATGACCTCATCAAGTGCTACTACGGTAGTATGCAACGATCGCCACCAGCTGGAGCATCCCCCTGTCTGTGCACCTACTTCTCCTCTCCCCCCTTCCTCCTGAGCGCTACCCCCACCACCCTCATAAGCGCTTCCACCCACCTTTGTCAATCCCCCCCCCCCCCCCCGCGAGTAGTGTCGTCCGCCCCTCTGAAGCCCTTCTCAAAGTCTGCCCTAAACACGGCTGGAAACCAAAGTTAGTACACGAGGTAGCAAGCTAGCTCACCTCCCAACTATGACCCACATCCACCAATCTCCCCCAATCCAAGGCTATCCTACAGTCTCGCCATGTGTGTGGCATCAGCATGTCTACTGTAAACCAAATCACGAGGTAGCAAGCTAGTTCCTCCCAACTATGACCCGCATCCACCAATCTCCCCCAATCCAAGGCTGTCCTACGGACTCGCCATGTGTGTGGCATCAGCATGTCTACTGTTTTAGTCCAAGCCAGACCTTCAGTGGTGCATCTGCACAACTATGTCTCATAATAACCCAAGCTCTCACTTATATAGTAATAAGTGCGCCATAGATAGCTAACTTGCTATAAAAGCTTGTTTTATCAATCTAGGAACCCTAGCCAAGCATTTGCTTGCTAATCCCTAATCTCGGGGCTCCCTAACCCCGTTGGATTAGATCCCTAATCTGTAGATTAGTGTCCAAGTACATAACATTCTTCCCCTGTACAAACATTTACTCTTAAACGAAATTAGGGAAACGCTTACTCAAACTAGTTGTCGACTCCCAAGCTGAGTCCTCCTCCGCTCTTTCCACTTAATCTTCTATTCAGGGAACAACTTGTTCTTAAGTTGCCTTTTCTTGAAATCTATCACCCTCTTGGGTGCAGGTGGAACATAGGGTAACAAGGTTATCCTCAGCTCCCAACATCTCTTTCACTCAATTGATATGAAAGACTGGATAAACTTTCACATTCATAGGCAACTCTAGTCTATATGCACTATTTGCTGTTGCGATCCTGTCGCCCAGCCAGGTTCGCATGAACGCTGCTCGCTGAAGCTACGCCCCATCCCTGCCTGCGCGACCTGCACACCAGCGCCCCCCCCCGCCATTACGCCTGCTCTTGCCCCCCCCCCCCCCCCCCCCCCCCCCGCCTGCTGTAGTTCCTGCACCCCTCCCCTTGTTGCTCTGCCCGCCGCCCGTCTCTCCTCCCCCCTTCGCCTGCTTCGCTGCTGCGCCCCATCCCTCGCTGCTGCGCTCCCTCCTCGCCTTCTCGCCCCTTCCCTCCTCGCCTCCTCGTCTTCTCGCCCCATCCCCTGCTTCGCGCCCATCTCTCCTCTGCTTCGCCCTGACCCCCCTCCGCCAGCATTCGCCTCTTTCGCGCAGCTATCTCCTCCCCGCCTCTTTCGCTCTCCTCCCGCCTCATTCGCTCTATCTCCTCCTTGCCTCATTCGCTCTCCTGCCCGCCTCATTCGCGCAGCTGCCCCCCCCCCCCCCCCCCCCCCCCCGGGTTTTTTTTTCTTTAAAAAAAACCCCCCCCCCTCCCTCTCGTGCTGTTTTCCGCCCCCCAGGGGGTTTTGCTTTTCTTTTTTCCTCCGGTCTTCCGCCTCTCTGTGTGCAGCCCGTTTCTTGCAAGATTTCCGCTTTCGCCTCGCCTACGCCTGAGCTTCAGACTTTGATGGAGACTCCTCCCGCCTCGCCTCAGAGGGACTCATCCGCAGCCCCCTCGCCCGCCCCTGAGGACACCCCCATCAGGCTTTCTCTTTCGCCGGAAGAGGAACGCCTTCAGGCCCATTCCACCATCTGCCGTATAGTCGGCACTCGCCCCAGCAGAGGGGAGATCCGGGATCTTCTCCAGGCCCGCCTTCTTGCAGATGTGGGCAAGATCCTGGACGTACAGCTTCTGGGCCGGGGACATTATCAAATCGAGTTCGAGACCGCCCAGAGTGTGGCCAAGGTCCTTGCCATGAGTCCCCTTGACATCAGGGGTGCTCGGGCTTTCTTCAGACCTTGGCAACATGGCTTTGATCCAGCAGCGGCTGAGCAGGGAGAGCGCCTTTTTCATGTTACAGTTTGCTTCCTTGGACTCCGCCGGGAGTATCTTCCGCTTCTCTCTCGGCTAGGAGCATTGGTGGGCTCGGTACTCGAGACTGGCCCCACAGCAGCTTCAGTGGTGGCCAAAGCAGCTGGGCTACCCTCCGTCAGAGTTTTGGTGTCTGACATCTCCTCGCTTCCTAAGGTCATTCAGCTACCTAGGATAGGGGGGGGGATGGATTGATCAGAGAGTGGAGTTCTCGGGGCTCCCGAACCAGTGCTTCATATGCAGGCAGGTCGGCCATCTGGCCAAGGCCTGCCCTCGCAGGAGACCTCGACCCTCACCACAGCAGCAGGCCCCTGATGGCCCGCCCACAGATGCGCACGGCAGGTTGCCTCCGGGACACCTGCCCAGGCCACAGAGACCTCGGAGTGGCAGCCTGGACAAGGGCGCCGCCGAGGGAGACAGTCACAGCAGCACGCACAGAGACCGCTGCAGCAGCAGCCACAGTCTCAGCCTCACTGGGTTCCCGTGAGGAACAGTTTTGCTCCCCTCCAGGAGGAGACCCCTGCACAGCGATTGAGGACCAGGAGATGCCAGCACCCCCTCCTTCACCCCCCCCACCCCCATCCCCTCCCACTGCCTCGCTTCCACCTTCGCCTTCACCCGCTCCGGTCTCGGGCAACGGCTCCCTCTCCGCCCCCCTCGCCTCCCCCTCCTCCTCCCCCACCCGCCTCGCCTTCTCGGGAGACCCTGGCAGTCCCCTGGCGCTCGCCCGCAATCCGGAGGGCGCTGAGCACCGACCTCGCTCGAGCACCACAGAGGAGACCCACCATGCCGATCCGGACTTCACGGATATCATCTATCCACAGTCGGCTGAGTCGCCTCGGTGTTAGACAGCGATCGGAGGCTTTCGGTTACGCCTTCACTCGGCTTTTTGGAGCAGAGGGCCCCCCATGAGCCAGCTCCCATCCGAGTTCGTGTAGTGATACCTCCGGCCCGCAGGGAGGAGGCACTTGATTCAGCAGTGGCCTTCTCTTTCCCTCTCTGTGGCCCTTGCGACCGGGAGTGGACTCTAGAGCTCGCTATTAGCACTTTGAAGACTCAGGCAGTTGAGTTTTCTCATCATGTGAGCGACCTGGAGGTGACAGATGTGATAGGCCGGCTCTGGGAGTTGGCTCATTTTTTCTTGGATCCCGAGAGTGTGGATGCCTCAGGGATTCGTCATTTGGTCGTGCGTATAGTTGCAGACTTAGCACGCAACCCTGGATATGTATGTATACACGAGGTTGCTCTATCAGAGCAAGAGGCAGTAGCCATGGGCCACAGCCACTGGCGCCTAATCCGGGATTCTTGCAGTACACCGGGTGGGCAGATTCGCAGCCACTCGGATGGGGACTACTCTCCATCCAAGCCGCTTGCGAAGGCCCGCCACACGGCTGAGACAGCATCTACCTCAGCAGGTCATCCATGAGGATCATCTCATGGAATGTACAGGGCCTGGGCGGAGCACATTTTATACGCTATCGAGGTTGCTTGAGGCAGGAGCTTCAGAGATGCCTGGTTGGTGCCAGCATTGATATTTTGATGATGCAGGAGCACCACTTGGGTGAGAGCAGGATCCGGAGATATGGTTCGGTGATGCCTGGTAAATGGGATACCTTTTGGTCTGCAGGGTTTGGTCCTTTGGGTGGACAGGGAGGAGTTTGCATGGTCATTGCAGATGTATGGCGGCAGGCCATTGTGGATCGAGGGATCATTGTGCCTGGTAGAGCACAGTATGTCATTCTGAGGATGCATGATGAGCTATTGGGCGTGCTCAACGTCTATGCGCCTAATCATGCTAGTGCCAGAGCAGAGTTCTGGACCCAGGTTACGGATGCATTGCCAGAGGCCGCACATTGGTGTGTCGGGGGAGACTTCAACATGCTTGAGGACCCGGCTGATAGGGTGGGAGGCAGTCATGTTACAGTGCACGGCACGGAGCTTGCAGCTTGGGACCGGTTTTGCATGACACTGAGGATCACTGATGCATGGCCGCATGGGGCCTTCTCCTATTCTCAGGACAGTCTTAGTTTCTCTCGGTCGGATCGCCGACAGGGAGGGGCTAATCTATCACGGATTGATCACTTTTATGTGGGCGACTGGTTAGGGGAGCGAGGGGCTCCGTCGGCATTCTCGCTGGCACCTCATTTTCAGATCATGCGCCAGTTATCCTGACATGGGAGGAGAGGACACGGGAGCCCAGCTTCCAGTTGAGGATCCCAGAGAGGGTACTTACACATCCCAGTCTCGCTGAGGACATTGAGAGGATCTGGCATGATAGTCAGTGCTCTCACCAGGATGCAGCAGGCCAGTGTGCCCAGGGACTCATCGAGCTTAGCTCTTTTCTGCACGCTGCAGCTTTGACACGGCTGGGAGAGATTCGCGAGAGGGAGCATCAACTGAGACGCAGCCTTGCCTCGTTACAGCGCCTCCAGGAGCAGCAGCCGGCATGTGAGTGGTTGGCGTCCCAGCTGAGCCAGGCTTAGAGAGGCAGACGAGCAGAGACATGAGTTTTATTATCGTCGTCAGGCCTCTCAGTGGACGCAGCTTGGTGATAGAGTGACTGGTGAGTTTTTTGAGATCACTGGACCCCGCCATGCTCGGGCAGGAGTCCGCCAGCTTGGTAGACCGGATGGTTCGGTAGCTACTGAGCCCGGGGAGATCAGAGCCATTGCCACTGCATTTTATAGAGACCTGCTTTCAGCGGAGCCAGCCACTGAGGGCAAAGATGCTTGCAGACAGACTGTGTGGGCCACGTGCAGAGGAGGGTCACAGATCGTATGCGTTCAGTTCTTGGTGCGCCTCTTTCAAGAGATTGAGCTTGCCGAGGCCTTGAGGGTCCTGCCACGACATAGTTGCCCAGGGGAGGACGGACTGACGCCGGCCTTTTTATGTGCTATTGGGACCTTTTGGGGCCAGGCCTCCGCAGGGGCGTTCAGCATGTTTTGGACACTGGGGTGATGCCGCAGAGCTTTTCAGAGGGCTTGATTTATCTTATCCCCAAGGGGGAGGGAGTATCAGATGATATTCGGCATTGGAGGCCTATTACGATCCTCAATACTGTCTACAAGGTCTTAGCAAAGGCCTTGAGTTTGAGGATCCAGCCCTTCCTGGGGGAGCTGATTCATGCTACTCAGACAGGATTTGTCAAGGAGCGAAGTATCCTTGACAACATCTTTACTTTCTGGGAGGCGACGGCCAGAGCTAGATTTCTTGGCGAGGACTTGGTCGTGATGCTTCTCGATTTTGAGAAGGCATACGATAGAGTTGATTGGGGTTTCTTAGAGGGCACTATGCTTCGCCTGGGCTTTGAGCCAGGATGGATCAGAGCGGTGGCGGCTCTGTATTCCACAGCTCGCAGCCAGGTGTTGATTGCAGGAGGACGGGGGCCGTGTTTTGAGCTGACCAGATCAGTCCGTCAGGGGTGTCCCCTCGCCCCTTTTCTTTTTCTCTTCTTTGCGGAGGCTATGAGCATGTATTTGACGGCAGAGGAGGTTGGTTTGAGAGGACTACAGCTCCCAGTCCAGGGGGAGGACTTGCTTGATGCTGAGTTTGCAGACGACACGGGCTTATTTTTGCATGGCCAAGAGGCCAATCTCCTTCGGGCAGAGCAATCGGTCCAGGTTTTTAGTGCAGCTTCGAGAGCATTGATCAATTGGCGCAAGACAGTGGCCTTTTGGATTAGTAGTGCTCCCACTCCGGCATGGAGCCCGGACCCCGGTTTTAGATGGATTCCTCCAGGCACAGCAGTGCGGTATTTGGGATGCCAGATTGGCCTAGATTTGTCACCTGAGCAGCAGATTGCTCCGCTTCTTCTGAGCATTCGGAAGAAGCTTTTGTATTGGAGTACAGCTCGACTATCCTTGGCTTGGAGGGTGGTGGTGGCAAATCAGGTGCTATTAGCGACCATGTGGTACATTACGTCTTGCTGGATCTTCTCGAGCTCTTGCATCAGCCAGGTACAGAGGCTGATCAGGAACTTTCTGTGGTCTGGGCGGGACGGTCAGCCAGCTCGGGCAAAGGTTGCATGGGCAGTTATTACACTTCCGCTGGCTCAGGGAGGTTTGGGCATTATAGATCCAGTCGATCAGAGCAGAGCCTTACTAGGGAAGCTTATTGTTCGGGGGCTGCTTCCAGGCGCAAAGCCTTGGAAAGAGCTCCTCTTGCAACGGCTGCGAGCTCGGGCGCCCCCAGCAGGGGGCACTTGGGCACCAGAGATTCGCTGGATCTTCATAGAGATGAGGAGGACAGGCCTCAGTAGAGGATGGGAGGACAGATTTGCTTTGAGTATCCTGAGAGCTTGGGAGCTGCTGAGACCGGGGCTCTCTCAGCGACCTCCTTCTTGTGTTGAGGAGCGGGCCAGACAGCCGCTCATCTGGAGCCCAGCGGTTCGCACAGAGCAGGGTCATATGCTGGGTTCTCGGCCTCGTTTAGCCTGGGGGCCTCTAGCGGCACGCCCAGCTCGTAGTTTTGGAGACTGGCAGGCCTTCTGCAGTCTCCCAGAGGAGATCCAGGTGGAGAGGCTGAGTCACTTCAGAGGGGGGTTGATTATGAGAGATGATATTCAGTAGGCACTCACAGAGGAGTGGTTCACGCCTCTCGAGCCAGTGACCCCACGGTGGATGGGAGCCTTTACACAGTTGGAGATCCTGATTGCTGTCAGAGCTTGCACTGAGGATGGCAGTTGCCTCTACTATGAGATTCAGGATGAGGGCAGACTCCAGCGAGTGGAGGTGGAGTCGCCTTTGGTTGCAGAGTGCACCTTTCAGAGGATTAGGGTAGTGGCCGCCGCTTCTTGGAAGTGGCATATAGACCCCGATCCTGCTGCTGTGCTCCCGGATTGGCGTATATGGGCATATGCAGCGCGCCCCTTGGCCCGGCTACAGTTGGACCCGGGGAGTACGAGTGGCACGATCCTTATGCATCCCTCGAGGCCACAGAGATTACCTTTTTCCAGTATACTGTTCGGCTAGGGCGGCATATTTTGACGGCGAGGAGGACGGTCTCTCCAGCGGCAGCGGGACATTGGCGGCTACAGGGGCTCTCACAGGAGTTCCTGGAGGATTTTTGGGCTCGGCTCTGGGCTAGTCGACAGGCCCGCAGGATCTCGACTTTTCAGTGGCTGGTCGCCCACAGGGGCTCAGCAGTTGGCACTTGGCTTGTTTACAGCGGTCTTCCGGCGGCCTGCGTCCCGGATGCGGCCACCCTATGGAGACACAGAGACACTGCCTTTGGGATTGCCCTCAGGCGCAGCAGATCTGGCTGCGGATGCTGCGTATTCTGGCTCCCCTCTCTCCAGAGGGTATGTTTACGTGGGGTGCCGCTGCTTGGTCGACTTCGTCAGGGCCTGCTATGGGCTATGAGACGGAGCAGGGCAGTCAGGCCATCAGATTTATTAGGGGCCAGCCTCACCTGGTTCCGGCACCGGATTTCTCGTCCGCCAGCTGGACACAGGAGCGGGATTTACGATGGGAGCTCCTCAGCAGCCTCACCATCTGGTTCACCTCGAGGGCCCGGTGCTTTACGGCCTTTGAGGGGAGATTGGAGCCACCAGCAGAGACTGTACGGGGGATTTGGCAAGAGTTGATCCACACCCTGCGAGGACAGTACGACCGCATCCGGGGAGACTCGGATGAGGCAATCTTGCGGCGCCAGGCCTTTCACACCACTTGGCGTTGTGGCCTCTTCTACACCTTACACACGGGATCCCCCCGTTGGCACTACAGGCCACCTGTTTGGCTCTTCCCCCCCCCTATTGTATGATTTAGCCTCTCGTCCTTTGTACTGATGCTTGCATTTTGCAGCACCTAGGGAGAGTCTCCCGGGCTGCCATGCTGTATTCTCTCCTGCTCTGTTTCTCTTATGAGCAGGAGAGTTCTGTTGTAGCCCTACGGGCGTTTTTCATTATATAACTAATGAAAGGATCTTTTCTCGGAAAAAAAAAAAAAAAACTCTAGTCTATATGCAACCTCACCAATCTTTTTCAAGGTTGTTGGACTTACTTCCTCTTCCCCAAAGAAGGTCTGTGAAAGGTATGGTAACTGTGAATAATCCCTCACTAACTTCTTAAGAAACACAGTGAATTCCAAAAACAACTGATGTTGCCTTACAGCCTGAAAAACTTGCTGAGAGAAAGTGACTTATATACATGGCCATAAGTATTCACACACACTTAAACTGTGGCCTCGCCGGATGCCCAAGGCTCATAAGTGACCTATCACTTATACGATGCTTAATCTCATAATACATGTGTGAAGTACATTCACAAGGAATCCATTCTAGCTTGTTACCAAACGCTCTTGAGTGGGAATCGTCATGAGTATTCCGTTGAACCTTTTCTGGGCATGCGTCCATGTCGTAGATTTGGACACTATTGCTTCTGTGGGACCGGTCTCTAGACTGGACCTCATGCTAGGACCCTCTAGGAAGTGGGTGGGACCTTCACTCTGGATGGTGGATCTCGGGATAAATGCTCGATTGTCTCTACTTGAGTCTGGACTGTCTCGCCTGGCGGTGGCGCATTGCTCTGGTAGGGCATCGTGCTACCTTCGCTTGTCGTCTACTACCTATCCCCATCCTCGTCCTCAGGGATAGGGTTCTGGTGCTCCGTCTTGCTGGAGGGGAGAGGTGGCGTTGTGGCGCTCAGTCCGCTCTCTCCACTAGCCCCTAGGCGGGGGGTGGGGACCAGCGGCTAGAGCTCGCCTAGAGTGGTGACGATGGCAGGTGACCCATCTGACAGCAAATGAAACACTTGCTAGGAAGGCTTGAGTACTCCACGTGAAGGATGGGGTCCCCCCAAGAGGCATCAAAGAGAGATGACGTGTGGTATTGTGTCCGGAGAGAGGAAATGTTGATGCGAAGTGAAGGGGTCCCAACCACACGCAGAAGTATCAAGGCGGTTGTTACCAGGGTTTCCAACACTTGTCCTATCATTCTCTCAATGACTGGAGTACTCCTTGGGGCCTAGAAAACAACTTGTGACCGAGAATCCAAATACTCTAGTTAGGGTCGGAGAGGCGGATCAAAACCATGCTGCCAATGTGCAAAAAACACACGGGTTGTGCGCAATGCAACAGGTCTCAGTTGAATCACGTGGTTCGAAGTTGCTACTGGGGTGTTGAACTTGTGAGGGACTCCTCCCAAGGATCACCTAATATACATGCATAAACAAGATTCGAGCAACAAAATAAAAGGGGTGCATGGAAGCTCACCACTCAACCATAGGTTCGCGTTCGCAAACCTCCTCGGAGTCGGGGGCTAAGGTTCCATTCCCCACAAGCCAAGTTAGTCCGCCCTGGCATCCAATACTACCAGAGCCTATCTTGAGGGACCTTTGGCAAGACAACCTGTGAACTGCCGTGTCCATGGCATGAGTAAGCCTCTTGGTCCAGGTCCAGACTACAATGAATGAATAATAACCCAAGACTCACTTATATAGTGCTTATTGCTGCTATAAATAACAATCTAGCCAGAAATAGCCAATAACCTTGGATTTATTTCTATCTGTGTTTAGGGCAGATTTTGCGAAGGACTTCACAGTTGGTATCAGACCACCCCAACGTAGAGGCTGAAGAGGTATGTGCGTCTAGGCATCATAGATGTTGGAGTTCCCCCGTATTCCTTTTCTCTTTCTATCAAAAGCAAATTGCTGTACTGAAGTTTTAAAAGGTTTGTTGGCATCAAGGATTGCGTGTGATTCGTGTGTCAGAGAGATGAGAAGAGGGCTGTTTTTTATGTGTGATTGGAGTTGTGGCCTGAAGCTGCTGAGGGGACCCCATTACTATTCTGGAAGTCTTTGTGGATGGATTACCTAATGGATATTAGCTCTAGTATTCCGAAGATGGATATTAGCTCTAGTATTCCGAAGAAAAACATTGGATGATTTCATCCGATATGCCAAGATTTTCGATGGGACATTGGCGAAGAAACAACTAAAGGGACCCCAACAACCCTCAGTGATAGACTAGGCAACATCCCATTGTAAACAAAAGTTTAAGCATGTGAAGACTTCACAGACTCTCACAGTCAATCACAGACTTTGGGTGACCCCAATTCGAAGAAATCAAAGAAATCAAAGAAATTAGAGCAGACCCTTTTGTACATTAAGGGGAGTCGGTGCTTCACTTGTGGTCAGCAAGGGCACATGAGGATGAAATGCTCATTGTTGAAGGGCAAGTGAAAGTCAAAGGATGCCCATGTGATTGAGGCTAAAGATGAGATTATTTTTGTACATATTATTGTTTTAGAACATAGTTCTTGCAAGGATTGTAGCTTTAATATGAAAGTTTTAAGTCCTACAGGCCTAATACAGAAGTATGGGTCAATTGTGGGGAAAAATCTACACATTCTTTTTGACCCTGGGGGTACTCATAACTTCATGATTGTGCAGATGTTGGGAGTGGAGACTATTATGTACTTGGACACTAATCTACGGATTAGAGATCGAATCCAGCGAGGTTAGGGGGTCCCGAGATTAGTAGGCAATTACGTGGCTAGGGTTCTTGGATTGATAAAACAAGCTTCACGGCCCCTTATAGCGAGTTATTTTTTTATGGCATAGTTATCACTATATAAGTGAGAGCTTTGGTCACTGTGAGACATAGTTGTGCAATGCACCACTGAAGGTTTGCCTTGGACCAAGAGTGTAGACACGCTCATGCCACGCACATGGTGAGTACGTAGGTTGGCATGTCAAAGGCCTGTGGTATGGGACGCTAGAGTTAGACACGTGCCTATGGGATTGTGAAGGAAGCCCTAGCCTTCGCTCGGGGGAGATCGACGGATGCTGGTTGCGGTTGGGATGTGAGCTAGCTTGCTACCTCATGATTTGGTTAAGGACTAACTTGGGTTTCAGTTGTTTTTAGGGAAAATTTTGGGAAGGACTTCAGTGAGACGTAGCCAAGTGATCACTATTATTGTGTCGACATGCCGTCGGACACACAATTTTGGGATCGGCAAGTGTCTTAGTTACCTATAATTATATAGAGCCTACTTGGAGCCACTAGATTTCATGATTATGAATCTAGATAAAGTAGATGTAATTATAGAAAAAGAGTGGTTTCTTCATAATCACAATGTACACATAGATTGGAAGGGTCATAAGCTATCTTTTCTTCATGGTTGGTGTCCAGTTTTGTCTACAAGGATCCTCTACTCTTGTAAACCAAGTTGAACTTCGTAATATAGTAAAGGATTCTAATTATGAAGTGTTTCAATGTGTTCTAGAAGTTGGGAATTAAGGTCTTACCTATGTGAACCCACTCATATAAGTGTGGTAGTATGTGTGTGTGAAGGGCTATTAAGCCTAAATATGTGTGTGTGAACATCCTCTAGCAAAGGAGTAAGCCTAAATATGTGTGTGCGTGTGTGAACATCCTCCAGCAAAGGAGTAAATACCCACTTATGTGTTTGTGTGTGTGAACCACCTCTTAGAGGGGTATAAATAATATCTAGATATTTTTGTGTGTGATAACATAAGCAATGATGTCAGAAGAGAACCTTTGTAACCTATAAAGCTACATGTAGTTCATTGAAAGAATATAAGCTAATGTCACATTGAGTCGTGTACTTTACTCTCTCTAGCATTGTCTAACTCACTCACTCTCACTCTCTCTCTCTCTCGTTTATTTGCGTTAATCAAATGCCATGATGATGTTCTAGTTCCAGCCCCCATAGCCTAGCTACCTGCAACCTTAGCAAATGCCTGCTCCCTCATATGGTATCAGAGCTTGGTACCTGCTGTACCTCAGACATTGTCCCTGCCTTCTGTCTATGCCTCCCTCTGCCCGTGTTGCTGGCCACCATCCAAGACAGCTGCGCATCATCTCTACGCATATAGACACCTGCAACCACCTGTGCACACCATCTACATGCTGCTGTACACTCCGCTTTGCTGCAGTTTTCTCTAGAACTTCCCACTTGCTGTCTCCCGTATACCTACTGCTCAGCCCAACTGTGTGCCACCTGACATCTGCTGCCACTGACTGACAGCCACTTGTTCTGCTGTCTGCCATTCTCCACCAGAGTTGCTGCCCACACAGAGCAGCCGTACCAACCGCTAATGCCAATGATAATACTTCTGCGGTGCCCCCCCTTATGTGAGGATTAGTAGCTGCTTGATGTTAGCACAAAGAGAAGATAAAAAACAGCTAATTAGGGCCTTCATGTCTTGAAAATTTAGGGTTTTTTTACAAAATCCTACTTAATCGAAGCATTAATCTCAACTCCCCCAACATTTTTCAAAATTGAGGGCATATATCAAGCATTGGGGAGTTGCTACAGCGTCCTATAGCATCTGATTCAAGAAACCCTAATTTTTGAGAAACCCTAATTTCTCTTGAGCATAAGATGAAAAATATGTTCTATGTGATGATTCAACCTTTGAGCCACCAAATGAGTAGGCCAAGTTGGTATCAAGGGGTGATGGTGATAAAAGCGGTGCCACAAGAGCAAAAATGTGTGTTGTCATGTGGATGTCAAATGTTTGTGTTTTGTTCAAGGGCTTTTTAAAAGTGTAAGTTATGTGTTGTTCTGTGTGTTGTTTGCTCTTGTGAGTTTGTGACCTGATCTTGTGTGTACTCTACACTTGGGATCTCATACTTGGCATTTGAAACTAAAGCCATGGGCCTAGGTTTATCCTTGACACAGTATGAGGTAATCCCTTGAGGAGGGGGGTGGAAATCAAGGTCTTACCTGTGTGAACCCACTCATATAAGTATGGTAGTGTTACGACCCTGTCTTTTTCCTTTGGACAGTAAGCAGGTGGGCACGGCCACCGGCACGGGATGGACAGTGTGAACGGCATCAGCTTGGATATGAAAAGGAAACCCATGTGTGGCCAGCCCAAGTGTGAAAGGGACAAAAGGGATTTAAAGTTTATAAGGTTTTAAAACCTTAGATGATTAAAAAGAATTATTATATTTGAAGGCATACGTTTTTGCTATTGCTTTTAGTTTTTGCAGAAAAAGCAGGTTGATGCGCCTCGTATTGAATGTCATTATTGTGGCAAGAAGGGTCACAAGTCACATCTATAGCAAAGGACAGGACGATTGCGGATCGAGACCGCTCACGGAAGCTTCCGCTCCCCCCTGCTCGCGCTGCAGCTTGCATGCACACCCCCTCCTTGCCTCCTGTCTGCCTTCGCGCCTGCTCCCCCCGCCTCTGCTCATTAGCGCCCCCCGTCTCTCTGCTCATTCGCCGCCTCTTCACATTCGCGCCCCACGCCTCTGCTCATTCGCGCCAGCCCCCCAGCCCCCCGCTCCGTCTCCTTCGTCCCCCCCCCTTTTTTCCTTTTTTTTTCACCCGCCCCCCCCGGCCTTAGTTTTAATCCTTCCCTCATTTTCTTTCCGCCCCCCCGTTGTTCTTCCGCCCCTCCCCGCTCCGCCTCTTGTGCAGCTTGGTTCTTGCAAGGCTTTCCGTTTTCGCTTCGCCTTCGACAAAGCTTCAGACTCTGATGGAGGCTCCTCCCGCCCCACCTCAGAGGGACTCTTCCACAGCCCCCTCGCCCGCCCCTGAGGATACCCCCATCAGGCTTTCTCTTTCGCCAGAAGAGGAAGCGAGCCTCGCCGCAGAGGTGGAACGCCTCCAGGCACATTCCACCATCTGCCGTATAGTCGGCACTCACCCCAGCAGAGGGGAGATCCGGGATCTTCTCCAAGCCCGCCTTTTTGCAGATGTGGGCAAGATCCTGGACGTTCAGCTACTGGGCCGCGGACACTACCAGATTGAGTTCGAGACAGCCCAGAGCGTAGCTCAGGTCCTAGCCATGAGTCCCCTTGACATCAGGGGCGCTCGGGCCTTCTTCAGACCTTGGCAGCATGGCTTCGACCCAGTAGCGACCGAGCAGGGAGAGCGCCTATTTCATGTCACAGTTTGCTTCCTTGGACTCCGCCGCGAGTACCTTCCGCTCCTTTCTAGGATAGGAGCATTGGTGGGTTCGGTACTTGAGACTGGTCCCACAGCAGCTCCAGTGGTGGCTAGAGCAACTGGCCTGCCTTCGGTCAGAGTTCTAGTTCCTGACATCTCCTCTCTTCCGAGGTCATTCAGTTACCTAGGATAGGGGGGGATGGATCGATCAAAAAGTGGAGTTCTCGGGACTACCGAACCAGTGTTTTATATGCAGGCAGGTCAGCCACCTGGCCAAGGCCTGCCCTCGCAGGAGACCCCGACCTTCACCGCAGCAACAGGCCCCCGATGGCCCGCCCACAGATGCAGCTCGGCATGCAGCCTCCGGGACACCTGCTCAGCCCACAGAGACCTCGGATTGGCCGCCTGGACAGGGGCGCCGTAGAGGGAGACGGCCACAGCAGCAGGCCTAGAGGCCGATGCAGCAGCAGTCACAGCCTCAGCATCACTGGGTTCCAGTGAGAAACAGCTTTGCTCCCCTCCAAGAGGAGACCCCAGTGCAGACTGAGGATCTCGAGATGCCAGCACCCCCTCCTTCGCCCCCACCCCCCCTTCCCCCGTCCCCCCCTCCCGCCTTCGTCTCCTCCCGTTCCCGGTCCTGTTTTGTTAGCGGCTCCTTCCCCACCCCTTCTCCCCCCCCCCTCCCCCTCCACTCGCCTCAGCTCCTCGGGAGGCCCTGGCAATACCCTGGCGCTCACCTGCTGTCCGGCGGGCACTGAGCACCGACCTTGCGTGAGCACCACAGAGGAGACCTACCATGCCGATTCGGGCTTCACGGATATCCTCTATCCGCAGTCGGCTGAGTAGGCTCGACATTAGTCAGCGCTCGGAGACTTTTGACTACTACTTCACACGGCTTTTTGGAGCGGAGGGCCCCCATGAGCCAGCACCCATCAGAGTGCATGTGGTGATACCTCCGGCCCGAGGGGAGGAGGCACTTGATTCAGCGGTGGCCTTCTCCTTCCCTCTCTGTGGCACTAGAGACAGGGAGTGGACTCTGGATCTCGCTCTTAGCATACTGAAGACTCATGCAGTTGAGTTTTCTCATCATGTGAGCGATCTGGAGGTGACAGACGTGATAGGCCGACTCTGGGAGCTAGCTCACTTCTTTGATTCCGGGAGTGCGGATGCCTCCGGGTTCGCCACTTGGTGGTGTCGCATAGTGGCGGACCTAGCACGCGACCCTGGATATGTATGTATACACGAGTTTGCTCTCTCTGAGCGGGAGGCAGTCACCATGGGACACAGCCACTGGCGCCTGATCCGAGATTCTTGCAGCACATCGGGTGGGCAGATTTGTAGCCGCTCGGATGGGGACTATTCTCCATCCAAGCCGCTTGCGAAGGCCCGCTGTATGGCTGAGACAGCCTCCACCTCAGCAGGTCATCCATGAGGATCATCTCATGGAATGTACAGGGCCTTGGCGGCGCACACTATGTACGCTATCGTGGATGCTTGAGGCAGGAGCTTCAGAGATGCCTGGTTGGGGGCAGTATTGATATTCTGATGATGCAAGAGCACCATTTGAGTGAGAGCACGATTCGGAGATATGGTTCCGTGATGCCTGGCCGATGGGACACATTTTGGTCTGCAGGGTTTAGCCCCTTGGGTGGGCAGGGAGGAGTATGTATGGTCATTGCGGATGCATGGCGGCATGCCATTGTGGATCGCGGGGTCATTGTGCCTGGTAGAGTTATTCTGAGGATGCACGATGAGCTCTTTGGCGTGCTCAATGTCTATGCGCCTAACCATGCTAGTCCCAGAGCAGAGTTCTGGACCCTTGTTACAGATGCATTGCCCGAGGCCGCACATTGGTGTGTCGGAGGAGACTTCAACATGCTTGAGGACCCGGCCGATAGGGTGGGAGGCAGTCATGTTACAGTGCACGGCACGGAGCTTGCAGCTTGGGAGCGATTTTGCATGACACTGCGGATTACTGATGCATGGCAGCATGAGGCTTTCTCCCGCTCTCAGGATAGTCTCAGTTTTTCTCGGTCGGATCGCCGACAGGGAGGGACTAATCTATCACGGATTGATCGCTTCTATGTGGGCGACAGGTTCGGGGAGCGCGGGGGCTCCGTTGGCATTCTCGCTGGCACTTCTTTTTCAAACCATGCGCCAATTATTTTGACACTTGAGGAGGGGACACGGGAGACCAGCTTGCAGTTGAGGATCCCAGAGAGGATACTTGCAGATTCCAGTCTTTCTGAGGACATTGAGAGGATATGGCATGATAGTCAGAGCTCTGACCTGAATACAGCAAGCCAGTGTGCCCAGGGACTCATGGAGCTCAGCTCTTTTTTGCACGCAGTAGCCTTGACACAGCTGCGAGACACACGAGAGCGGGAGCGCCGCTTGAGACGTAGCCTTGCCTCACTCCAGCGCCTTCAGGAGCAGCAACCTACATGTGAGTGCGTGGCGTCCCAGCTGAGCCAGGCACGCCAGGAGGTTAGAGAGGCAAAGGAGCAGAGACACGAGTTCTACTATCATCGCCAAGCCTCACAGTGGACGCAGCTTGGTGATAGAGTGACTGGGGAGTTCTTTGAGATTACCGGACCCCGCCATGCTCGAGCAGGTGTACGCCAGCTCAAGAGACCGGACGGCTCGTTAGCCACTGAGCCCGGGGAGATTAGAGCCATTGCCATTGAGTTCTATCGAGACCTGCTCTCAACGGAGCCAGCCACGGAGGCACGTGATGCTTGCAGACAGACTGTGTGGGCCCATGTACAGAGGAGAGTCACAGATCCTATGCGCACAGTTCTGGGTGAGCCTCTTTCAGAGGATGAGCTGGTTGAGGCTTTGAGGGTCCTTCCGCGCCATAGTTGCCCTGGGGAGGACGGATTGACGCCTGCCTTTTTTATGCGCTATTGGGACATTTTGGGGCCAAGCCTCCGCAGGGGATTTCAGTATGTTTTGGACACTGGGGTGATGCCACAGAGCTTTTCACAGGGCTTGATCTTTCTTATCCCCAAGGGGGAAGGAGTGTCTGATGATATTCGGCAGTGGGGGAGACCTATCACGATCCTTTTTCTCTTCTTTGCTGAGGCTATGAGCGTGTATCTGACAACAAAGGAGGTTGGTTTGAGGACTCCAGCTCCCAGTCCGGGATGAGGACCTGCTCGATTCTGAGTTTGCTGATGATACGGGATTATTTTTGCATGGCCAAGAGGCCAATCTTCAGAGGGCAGAGCAGTCACTGCAGGTTTTTGGTGCAGCTTCGGGAGCATTGATCGATTGGTGCAAGACAGTGGCCTTTTGGATCAGTAGCGCTCCCACTCCGGCATGGAGTCCAAACCCGGGTTTTAGATGGATTCCTCCTGGCACAGCAGTGCGGTATTTGGGATGCCAGATTGGACTTGATTTGTCACCTGAGCAGCAGATCGCCCCGCTTCTTCTGAGCATTCGGAAGAAGCTTTTGTATTGGAGTACAGCTCGGCTATCCTTGGCTGGGAGGGTGGTGATGACAAATCAGGTGCTTTTAGCGACCATGTGGTACATCACGTCTTGCTGGATTTTCTCGAGCTCTTGCATTAGCCAAGTACAGAGGCTGATCAGGAACTTTCTTTGGTCTAGGCGGGATGGTCAGCTAGCCCGGGCTAAGGTTGCTTGGGCAGTTATTACTCTTCCGCTGGCCCAGGGGGGCTTGGGCATTATAGATCCAGTTGATCAGAGTAGAGCCTTATTGGGGAAGCTTTTTGTTCGGGGGCTGCTTCCAGGCACTGAGCCTTGGAAGGAGCTTCTTTTTCAGCGACTGCAAGCTAGGGCTCCTCCAGCAAGGGGCACTTGGGTACCAGCGATACGATGGATCTTCATAGAGATGAGGAGGACAGGCCTCAGTAGAGGATGGGAGGACAGATTTGCCTTGAGCATCCTGCGAGCTTGAGAGTTGCTGAGACCGGGGCTTTCTCAGAGACCTCCTACTTGTGATGAGGAGCGGGCTAGACAGCCGCTCTTCTGGAACCCCGCGGTACGCACTGAGCAAGGTCATATGCTAGGTTCTCGGCCTCGTCTAGCCTGGGGACCATTGGCGGCAAGCCCAGCACGCAGTTTTGGAGACTGGCAGGCCATCTGCAGTCTCCCAGAGGCGGTCCAGGTGAGATGGGGCAGTGACACCTTGCTAAACTTATGACATCACTACTTACACACAGAAACATTCTAGTGGCTATAAGAGGTTGTTCACATGCATGTACTCACTCATATAAGTGAGTGTTCACACACATATAAGGGTTGTTCACACACAGACATAAACAGGGGTACACGTAGATGATGGACACACACACAAACTCCAAAATACCCAACAATACACACCCTCCGTGGCCAGGAGGAGAGAAGCCTCGAGGCAGCTCTGAGCGTATGCAGAAGCGCCGAGAGGCTTTTCTGTGGAGCAATGAGGTTACTTGACTATATAGGCCACGTGTTTGGCTGTTCCCACCTCCCCCCATTGTATGAGATAGCCTTTCTCCAAGAGCATCCAGCTAGCGAGGAAGAGCCCCTCTCTGTCCCCTATTGTTTTTCTTGTCTCCCTTGAATGAGACTGAGACATGTACTTAGCCATTTCGGCTATATTTAATGGAAGGATCTTTCCTTGGAAAAAATAATTACAATAATAATAAATAAACACCTGAACAGGCTGCAACAAGTAGAAACAGACACACGCTAATGCAGACAAGAAGTTGGTGAAAGATGCAACCCATTTTCCATATACATTTTAGCATTGGCATTGCAATTAAAAGCAATGCGAGTTCTAAAAGCAGTCTTCTAAATTCTATAATCCATCTCTTGAAAAAAATGAAAAAACAACTCGAAATGCATTTATTTGTTGTTTCTGTAAGCTCCAACAGAAATTTATTTAAAATCAAAGAGAGAGACATATCGAAAGTACTACAAGCATTACATAAAGTAGCAAATAAGAATTTTAACACCAACCACGAACATAGGTGAAATTTGCCCGCTGCGGTAGTCTTTCAAACGAGCAAGGCTTGCAAAAAGTATCATCAGAACCATACTCATCCTTATATGTACCCACAGGGCATTCCTGAAACAAGTCAGAAGCACACATTTACTTGAGGGCATTCCTGTGAGGAATCACATGCATAGGTTTCCAGAAGCAGAATTCATAATTGTAAGAGCCCTTGTCATTCCCAGAAAATCAACACATTCATGGAGTATGAGACTCAAGCCATCATTCATAGCATAGACATCACTACCCTTCTCATAGCACCCAAGACTAGGTGAGTGTTTGAAATGTCACTTGTTTACGCCTATGTCAGCACACCGGAAGCATCACACTATTTAGATGGAAAACCAGGCGACTTGTATTGGAGCCACAAAGAAAGGCAGCAAAGAGCAGAATGCACTTTCTGAACAAATATTTTTTCACCTTGCAAAAGACACCAAAAAGTCCTGGAGGGCACTCTTTCCCTGTCAAAGTCCCATTTTCTCCCGTCATAGCATCCTCGCTTCCAATGCCTCCACTGCCATAGTACAGACCAATAGCATATAAATAGTCTGCATCACAACAATAAACTCCCGACATCGACGACAACATCCAACATCCATCTATCAACTACAAGTCCACCACGTTCTTTTAGCTAAAAGGAAAGTGTGACTTGTCTCTTTCTTCGAGATTCCAAAGTCTCCTCGACAAAAATGCATGTCAAATATCAATACATGTTGATCTCATTGTCGTTGTGCAAGAAGGAATAACTTCCAATGTGTCACAGACGGGCGCGTGAATACACATACTATTTGCCAAGACACAACATACATGCAGCATTCATCACATCATTGACATGCTCCAATACATCTATCACAAATATCAAGAACATATACGTCCTGTAAACACCAAAGGACAACCTTGCACATGACACACCACTAGGGGCTGAAGTTAGCCCACCCCCCCCCCCCGCGCGGGGCGGCCCGGGCGGACGTATCTTTATTACCAACAAAGTATTTTCTTGTACAAGATGCGGGTGCCCAAGAGTTCATACTCCTCCGCCAGCACCATATTTATCCAAATCAGTAAGTACAGAAAAGAAAACAAACCCTTGGTCACCAACCCAAGGCAAAGCAGTCGACAACTGCTCTCTTGATTACCTCAGGGCACCTGTCAAGCCCACCCGAGTGCTAGTATGTGATCACACCCTCTAGCTTAAAGCTGTCTACACAGCTGTTGGCACAACCAGCTTTGTGGACACCCGTACGTTCCACAAGATCATACGTAAATCCTCCATGTTTGCCCAGAGCGACTTCCTCTCTGTCTTCATGACTGAATTCAGCCTGCATACTGTCAAGACAGTCCCAGAAAGCCCTCTGAACAAAATAGTTTAGCAACTTGTGTGCAGTGTAGTTGCCAGGCAAATCCTATATCTATTCCGACCAATGAAACTCTTGATATCCAACCCTGTATTATGCTGAAAACAGTTCAGCCAACCTGTAGGGAAGGGGGAGACAGTGTTGACCAGCTCTTTGTTAGCCTCCTGTGCACTCAGCCAGTCCCAAAAAAATAAACAAAACCTGTCGACCCGCTCTCAGAGACTCTATGGCCAATCCAACCAGCAAGAGCACCCTGTGTGCAGGTCGACTAGCCCTAGAACTTCCTCTGTACAAGTCTGCCAGCCCCTATGCTCCCTCCAGGTGAAGTCGCCATGCCAAAACTTGCCCTAGAAGTCTATAGAAGCACATGTGTGTGGTCTGCCTTGTCCAACACACTAGGGTTTCCCTGAAAAGCAACTCGTAGGCTTCAAAAATTTTCTTCCCAGCCTCTTTTAGTAACTCGTGGGTTTTAAGCCATATGCCCAATCTACCATGCTAGTTGAGCATTCAAAGGCAAAGAGGCTACTTCCAGTGCCTACAGTTCCTAAGGAGTCAGTGTTGGAGACATCATTGGAGACAACAAGTCTAGTAACCATGCTATTGGAGTTCCGACCGTGTGGAGCAGAGAGCGAGTTCACCAGAAGAAGATCCGTACCGTGCTGGAGTGGTTTAGCATCATTTGCACCTATGCTCCAATGTAGGCAGGAGCGGAAGTCACGTGCACAATCTCCCCAGTGTGACATGGACGTGCGTCTACCCATTGGCCAACTCAGAGGTCGAGTATGTGGCCGGATTTGTGTTTGTAAGGGCTATTCTGCCAAATCTTTGTAATATTGTCCAGGCACACAATGAGCAGCCCGATGTGGACAGAGTTATTGAGTTATTGTGTGAACACACTTAGTTGGACATTATTATTAGGGTTGGTACAATTGGTAGCCAACTAACCAAC
The DNA here is from genome assembly GCF_041138505.1 of Cibotium barometz. Classification (NCBI taxonomy): domain Eukaryota; kingdom Viridiplantae; phylum Streptophyta; class Polypodiopsida; order Cyatheales; family Cibotiaceae; genus Cibotium; species Cibotium barometz. Next base: position 35,125,761 of record NC_141076.1, read on the forward strand.
ATTAGACACTATAAATAGGAGTCTAGGCCTTGGCCATATTCATTCATAGATCATCAAGTAATCATTGAAAACTCAAGAGCATTGCTACCATTGAGTATCTCTATTCAGCAATGTATATATTTCATGTTAGTAATACATGTAGATTAGGTCATCTCTCTCTATTGTTTATTGATGAAGAAGAAGGAATTTGTGCATGGGTTTAAGTCTCAAATTAGGTGCTTATCACAATCAATCAATTCATAAACACGCTTCCACAAGCACCCATTTTTCAATCTGGCCTCTATCAGGTACATCCTGAGGTCCTCATACTGCATCTAGTGAAACCTCCCCCGTGTCTCACAATACGCTGCTCATACGAACATATCGTGGGCCGCCTCCTCCACCTCCCCTATGGTGCATATTCTACATATCTTCTCCTCTGGTGGGATGTTCTCGGCTCTCCCAGTCTTTACTCAGAGGTGGTGGGAGGATACTATGAGCTGACCAATCGCAATGCGCATAGCATGTGACATATGTGGATCTGCATGTACCTCAGGATCTCAAAGAATCCATCCTTGGTGAGTCTCAAAAAATGCTCCCTGTAGAACTCACGTTTCGTCCCAATCTGTGATGATAACACCCAAGAATGTCCCTTGCTTGGAAGAGACCTGTTGCAAATTTGTCCCCAAAGGAGGTGTCAAAAAAAACCAAGAAACCATCCTCCTTTTAGTCGGAAAAAAAGTGTCTGCCCCAGGCAAATTACAACCCTCATTAGAGGTCAATAAACAAAAGAAGAGGGGCTCCCTCCCCGGCTGGCCACTCCTCAGGAGGGAAACTACAACAGCCCCACCTGTGGGCCTGCTGCGGGGGGTGTTGTGTTGCGCTTGCAGTGCCATTTAATATCGGAGTCCTCTCCAGTGAGAGATAGAATGCCTCTCTGAGAGAGAGAGAGAGAGAGAGAGAGAATGCCTTTCTTTAAATTTACAACACTCAGTCCTACTTCACAAAAAGTATGAAACGCAAACCTCAATGCAATTGAACCCTTCACACTTGCAATGGGAATGAAATCTTCTCCAATAGCAATATTTGACCAATGAAAATGTATGCGACCTCCACCCCCACCACCGCCTCCTACTGCACTGCCGTGACCACCAGCAGAGGACAGCGAAGAACCATTCCCCAATGTCAATGTTTGTAGGAAGAATAGGAGGCTTCCCCCAGAGCCTCCACCTGCACCTCCACTTTTAGAGGCATTCTCTGAATGATAGCTTTCACCATCAGAAGTCACTGCTCCAAAAATTTCAAGATTCGACAACGCATGTTCCAGGGATCCAATCACTGTCAACAATACAGGAAAACCAACTTCATTTATAACCCAATCTCAAAGTTGACTTCCTTTCAAAACATATACTGCATTACTCAGCATTACAGGAACCAATAAGAGATGCCTGAAAAGTGTTCTGTTCTCACCGATCACACCACCACCAACAGTAACTTTGTCAGTCGTCAAGTTACCACTTCCACTCCCCAATTCACAGGGTAATAATGTGCTTCCATATTCTTTCCCGCCATCAGCCCAGCTTTCATTGAAATAGCCTTTACCACCTTTCCCACCATGTCCAGCACCTCCTGCTGCACCTGTTCTTGACAAGCCTCCTTTTCCAATGCCACCCCTGCAACCTGAAGAATCTCCACAAGAAATACCCCAAATTACTTAGATGTTTATCACAAGATGAACCTTGGTTAATCCAAAGGCTGAAAAAAATTACCCCGTCCAGATGCAGTCACTTGCCCTCCTGCATTTATTGTGACTGTCCGAGCCCGATGTATGTGGACAACACTTCCCTTCAACAAGCCATAAACAATCACATCCTCCACTCGACATATCTGATCATGCCCACTCCAGTCATCCAAAAGACGATATTAATTATTTACCACATCTGAAACACTTTCTGTGCAATAAGCAAAACTAGGCCTCAGGTATTTGTTGAAATAGGTCAATCACCTGAAGAGTGAATGGCAGAGACGTGTTTAAATTGCAATCTTCAGGGGGTTGGGTAATCTCAGGAGGGCAAATTGTGCTGTCACAGTAGAGGGACACTACCCTACCACAAATAAATTTAAAGGTAGTAAGACCTCGATGGTTGATAAGGCAGAGGTATGTAGATCCCAGGAAAGAAAGAGTTTCACTCACTCGTTTTTTGGATTGTCTTCATCCAGTGGAGCCTGCAAAACAGCTTTTGAACCAATCTGCACATGTTAACACCATTCAGTACTCTTTTGTCACAGGACTTAGATTGCAAAAGATGGCTACCCATGATTCCATCAGGCATAAGATGCACCCTATGGTAGTAATAGAAGGCCAAATGGCAGAGTAACATATCCACTCTCTGTCTTACTCTGATAAGACACTGCGAGGATGTGAGGTGGTTAACAATAAACAGTATTTCCATGACATGATAAAACCATGGGAATGTTTTTCTTTCTCCTCTCTCCTTGCATTGTCATTCTCTCTTCTTACATCTTTGGTAATTTTGTACTACAGAGAATGTGAGACCACCAAAGATACTCCGATCAATGCACTTGATTGCAGCAGTGAAACCATGGGCATGAAAAAACTGATTGTTTCTTTCACCAGTATTTTGTTTGTTTATGAATGCTTTTGTTGAACCTTCAGAAGACCGTGGACCATAAGGAGTTCAACAGGTTTGTGGAGAGTCAATATTTGTATGCATTTAGCATGTCTCAAATGCAGTTCTTTAGAGAACAAAGCCTAAGGGATGAGAGGCTTCCAAGAAAGGCTTTGACCAACAGAGTCAAATCCCAACCTCACTTGGCCACCTTGCACGTAGGATGGTCCTTGGGGCCTTTGTTACTGGCTACTAGAGACTTACTACATTTACTTTATGAGGGCAAGTGCTTTACGTACTCATGAAGGCAATGTCAACATTACACCTCTACACAAGAACAGCACCCCCTTCCCTTCTTTTGTGGGGCCTTTCTTTATCCCTGGGGGCTTTGTTTCTGTAAAGACTCGGTGACACCTCTTTTATGAGTGCGAGTGTTTTTCATGCTCATGAAGGCAATGTCCCATTACGCCTCTGCATGAGAATGGTCCTTATACTCCAAGCGCCCACGCGGGCGCTGGGGGGGGGGGGGGGGGGGGGGGGGGGGGGGGGGGGGGAGGGAGAGAGAGAGAGAGAGAGAGAGAGAGAAAAGAGGGTAAGGGGGGATGACTGGGAATAAGAAACTGGTATTAGCTTTGTTCAGACCCACTAATTGAAGCTGCTGCATGTTTGCAACCCACATGATGCTGCTGCTTCCATAAACAATTCTTGTTCTTGCAGCCTGCCACATGTCTTGCTGCCATGTTCTCTCAAAATCTCTTCCTCCAACCACATTTTCATAGTGCTGACTACTGATCGTGGCTGATAAAGTGACAGCTGCCCCTGGTTTTGTGGCCTCATGGTAGACCTAATGTTTCATCCAAGTTGAAAATCTCATACAAAAAGGCGATAATAATGAATGATCTTATAGAAGATCTTTTCCAACATTGCTCAGACTCTACATTATTGTTCAAGGAGAAGCCAAATAAGTGCCTCATGCAACAAAATAGTTTGATTTGCCTTGCACCTTACAAAGGATTGTCTGTGATGCCTCTATCACAATATTCATGTTTTAGCCTTAAAACAGGATGCCTATGGGAAACCAGAAGCACCATATACAGGTAGCATCCGCTATTAATTTTAAGACCTTTAAGGTCACTGAAACCCACAGCAATGTCTGCAATAAAATCTGAACCATGAAGTAATAACACCCAGAAGATACAAATCTTGAAGAAATAGTTAAACTCTAAAGAAATGAGAACTTACATTGACATTATAGAACAGTGAAATGAAGAGTCTTTGTGCTTTCATAGCATCCCCTGGCCCATTTAATTTGAAAAAACCTTGCCCATGAACACCAAGGTTGGAGTTTGAAACAATAATAGATCCCTCCTGCAGCTTGAAGCTCAGCCTATAAGACTCAAAACACTCTTCTGAACTCCTTGAGTGTATTATCTTGAACTAGAAGTGTCTATTTAAGGGAGCATATACCCGCAGAAAGACAAAGTTGCTGGCATCAACAGTCGAAGTCTCGACCATGACTCCGCCTCCACCATCAATTTGCAAGACTGAGTTGCACATTTGCAGCACTTTCACAGAAAGCCTCAGTGCACCATAAACCTACAGCTCCAAAAAGCTTTGATTAAAGGAATCATGCTGTTTGGCACCCGTGTACTTGAAGTTCTTTTGCAAAAGTAAACGAATACAAGAAACAAATAATCCATGCCTTATCAAGAAAATCTCTTGGATGGGGTGGGTCATGAACAAAGCTACGACTTATTTCCTCAAAATCATCAGTGTGCATGTGAAACATCCAACACAAAACTAATCACAGAGAGGCACCAAGTCACCTTTATTGTTGAATCGGTCATCTCCACCTCATCGGCAACCAACTCAAATTCTGAGAAAGGATAGTGAGCCAAGCCAGAACTGAGAGTCCCATGGCATTTCAAACTTATTTGTCCTCGTACCTGACTTCAAAAAGTAAACATCTTACTAACGTTGCTTGTCAACACAAACAAAAATTGGAAAGAAAAATTGCAAAGAGTATTTCAGCACATTGGACATGGCAATCCTAAAAACAGACTTGACATGTAGCATGTTTAAAATGCTTGCTGACCTGGACTCTGCTCCAAAGCAAAGGTATAGCAACTTTTGCATAATTCTCTACGTAAACATTTTCCCAAAGAGGATATGTGGGGAACTCCATCAATAGTGTGTCAGTTTGTGTAGATTTGTTGCTGTTACTGACAACTAAACTTTGTGGTACCAGATCAAATCTCGTACCTGCTGCACCAGCATTATCTGGACACCCCAAGCTATCTCCTCCTACACAAGGCACAAAACACACACTTGGGGATCTTCTGAAACAAGATAGTTCTGTTAAGAAAAACAGCCAGTAGAATACACCAACCTGAAAAGAAATATGTATTTATTCATTCACCCACAGTATGCTCGATGGACAAAAGCTTGCCCCTTCTATATGGGGAGAGCTAATACACAGCAGAGTCCAAGTACTCTATCAAAGCTAGACCAAGGCAGTCAACATCAAGCTTTACCAGTAAAAACTCACGTGGTTGATGGTTTTTAATCCCAGCTGCTATCCTTTGGATCAAGAATGGCACACATCCAAATGGAGATTCAATCTCTCATCTACATAGCAAATGGTACAAGTCTAGATGGAGATACGGCGTTGCCTGTGAATGAGCGATTGAAGACAATCTTTTGTAAGATGTGAGATCTATTGAAGACAATCTTTTGTAGATGGGAGATCTGTGGTTATGGTTGTGCAAAAAGCTCTTCATTGTGGTTGAGTCATGCATGACAGATAGTCATGTTTGAACACATGAACTCGTTTCTATGCATGGACGTTGCAAGGATTTAATACTTGTGATTTACTTGCAAATCCAGAATGAAGAAACTGGCCATCCTGGGCACCAGGAATTCACAAATAACAATGTGTTTGAATACTAATAAGTTTATTATAGTTATACAAGACAAAATAAGAAAGATTTATAATTATTAGCTTTCTACTTTCACAATTTTGGTCTGAATTTAAAAGTAAAAACGAATGGCCAGCCAACATACACTTGCCTTGGCTGGCCAATCGCCAAAAAAGGTGAGCAATGCCTAGCGACCAGCTTTTCCTCAGTGAGATCAGCCCTTCAGCCCCACTCGACATCAGCAATCATTGCCCAAATCAGCTATACTGCCATGCAGCTTTCTGGCCCCAGCTGTACAGACTGCCCTGCACAGAACAACTGTACAGAGTCCAGACGGCGGCCAAAATGCCCCAGCGACCTGCACATGTGTGGAAACACCTGTATCAAGATTATTCTCCATGCGCTTGTGCACCTTCTGGCATAACGCGTGCACTGATTTAATCGTGGGCATATGGGCTGTTTCTGTGGATGGAAGACAGGAGTGTGAGATGAAGATAGCACGAAGAATTGTCTTTTTCTAGAACTGGGTCCAAGATTGTAACCTAGACTTGGTAAGAACAGGGGAACAAACATCTTCATCATCGAAAGCCAAATTCCTCATTAATTGGTATAATTTTTTTGTGTACATGCCAAATCTGAGGGCATGGAATCTGTCCTTCTGCAAAACATTGTATCCAGCTTGTCTAATAAAAGATTACATGAAAGAGGGAGGTGGGGTGCATACTTCAGTTTTGCCAAGGCAATGTATGCACACTAAGCACACATACGCACACACAACTTACTTCTATTGCATACAATACTTGCATCATCTTGTTGTTATTTAAGTGAACCATTAAGATCTAATGGGAAAACCCTATTATAAGAGCATTTGACACTAACTTGCGCCTGTTGTATGACCTGCTACCGACCTGTCCAGACTTCTCCTGCTGGCCTGCCCAGCTGCTTGACTTCAGCAACCTGCCTTTTGGCTATTTTATTCATGTCTGATGCCCGGCACTTGGCCTAGTAAGCGTCCTGAATATTTGTACACACATCAATTTCATATGGGTTACAGAACTACATGCGGTTTGCACATATATACAACTACTTGGATTCACCCTGGCCTATCCTGATGGCAACTAGCGACATGTCCCCGGACTTGGGCTCACAAAATGTACAACTCACATCACTAACCCAGAACTTGCACTTTCTAGCACTGCCATGCTGCCACAGTGCCACCCAAGGGGAGTGGGTGCACATGGCATTCGCTCCTGCTTGACAAGAGTCCACTCCTTCCAAGTAATCTATGAACAAGACATTATCCTAGAAAAATAACTCCTTGTCAAAGTACCAAGGAAAAATTGCATCATCTATGAAACGGACACCTAGAGAAGGTGCAGATAAAACCATACCTGGGTATAGACCAAGACCAAGTCCTTCTAGCTCAAACCTACAAATCAAACCAAGTGTTATCAAGGACCAATAAAGGGGAATCTGGCATCTCGCCACCCAGCCATAGATCCAAGTCCAAGGATCTTCCTCCAAGCCTGAGGCTAGACAAGCACCGTGCCCCATCCCTCGCCACAACCCCTATCTCCCATACCACAAGGATCCACCAATCCATGTGTTAGACTGGATTTAGTACATGCCTGCTCTTAGTCCCAACGTCCTCGACAATCATCCCATCATTTCTTACCCATTAATAGCACACATACAGCTAAGGACATATATACCTAGATGAATCCAAGAACATGCCCAAATTCACCTTTTAGGAACGTGCTTGTTATATACTCATAGTAGTCAACCCACAAGACTATATAACTATCAACTCCATTATACATAGTATGGACTAGATACTACGACATCCCCACTAACGTCATCAGCGCCCAATAGTGGGTGTAGAACACTGTACCAAGATTTGCTCTCACACGCGCACTCCACACACACACAGCTAAGGACATAGCGAACATATTTTTGAAGAACATCTTTAAGCTACACGATATGCGTACCCAAAAGAAGAGCTCTCTTAGACTTGGAGAGTTGAAAGTAACGAGCGCCTACGCATTCAGGACCCTTAAAAATTTTACAGGGAATTGGAAAGCAAGGCTATCAATTTCAATTGCCACGAGGGAGCAGTAAAAGCACATAATGTTTTTCAAGCCAGCTTATTGAATCCAAGCCACATATTCGATAACATTACAAAGGTGAAAGAAGTGGAAAGTTTGAGATTGAGCTTGAGATGGTTAGATCGCAAGATCAGGAAATCAAGACATCGTGAGATACTAAATCTATTGGAGTGCTTGAAAATGCATTGTCCTCACAACGTAGAAAAAGCAAGTGTAAAGACTTTGAATCTGAGCTTGGGATACCAAAGTGGCACCGGCAAGTATGTAACATACCTGTTTGGAGTGTAGTTGATTTTTTCACTTTTAATATGTTGTTTCTATGATGATGATTTTAATTGACTCTTTTCATGAAAACATGTAGAAGAGAGTACTTAGATGGTTTATGTTGAGAGAGCAAGCTCAAGTAGGAGCCATGCCACCTTGAAGGACATACATGACATGCCAAGATGATGTTGCCACATGCATGAATGACATGATCTCGACCAGCAAGGCATGTCACATGATGGGTATTGTTATGTCCCAAGGCTAATCAGGGTTAAAACCTTCGGGTTAGGCTAACCATAGCCTAGGGGTTGTTGGGCATCCTAAGTGGGGATTAGTAGCTTTTATGAGATGTGTGCTATATTTGGCTCCTCGTTTATAGAAGGCCTATACAAGTAACTCTATAAGTCAGTTTGAGAGAGCGCTCCTCATACCTGGACTCGAGGCCTTGTGACTACTTGCTTCTTACATCCAATGGGCGTGTACTAGTGGTATGGCCTTTCTTACTTAACTAGGCCTTGGGTGGCCAATATCTCATAATATACAACTTTTATAGTACCGTTTCATGACACTTATTAATGTCCTCAATTGGAGGAGCATGCTTGTTAATCCAAAATGGGATTAACAATAGCATGGCAGATGTACATATTTTTCGTATAATACAAGAAAACCCTAACAACAACTATCTTTCTCTCTCTCTCTTCTCTCCTCTGTCATAATCACGTTCATTCAGCATCTTGTTCTTAATTAGGCTTAGGGTTTTGATACCAATGTTACATGTGCGAAAGCCTTGTTGTACCGATCCTCCACAGCTTTAAGTTTGATTAAGCACAAGATGTTCATTAACATGTGGAGCCATATGGGATGCTACTATCCCCCGATGCTCCGAGGTGAGCCTGAACAACTCTATGGGTGGGTGGTGAGCTAGATGAGAGTTTCTATGCGTGTTTCCTCTTACTCGCAAAGTCTGTTAGCCTAGGAGTTTTACATTGGTATCAGAGCCAAACCTGCTCTAATTAAGTTGGGAACACTCCAGAAGGAGAGGAGAAAATCCATCGCGTGGATCCTATGGGTTGTAACCTAGGGCTGCTTTCTGTCTTCCAAGGCCCGGTGGTATGTGACACCTCGGACGGAAGATTGAGCAAAGTCATAGGTGAATAAAGACGGCGGTTTGGTTAGGTATGCGCACACGGTTCTTGAAATCATTGCATATATATGGAAAAAGCAAGAGCTTTTTGTCACGTGTGTGTTTGCTTGTTCTCTAGCAGTCCTGGTATGCGTGTGTTTGAGGGTGATGCCTTTGGCCTTTGTCATTTTCATGCACAGAAGGCTTTTGAACTGATTTCTTGCATCATAGAGAGGGCTGGTTGACTTCTGCTGGAAGCTGAATCCCATGTGCTTTTGGTTGTGCATGGGAGTTTATGCTTTTTGGGACTCTACCGCAATGTATATAGCTACCAACAACAAACAAGAAAATGACTATAGGAATCCAAAAATGGACAATCCAGACTGTATTGAAAGGGTGGTAGTGCCTCTATCCGCAAACCATGTAAGTCAAACCATGATCTCATCTGAGCGTACCAGCAATGAGTATCTCCATCCTCTGCCAACTGTATGGATGAGGTCAATGCCAATCGGGAGTACCTCTGCTGAGGGAGCTCCCATAGCCGCTGTAAAAAGGTAACTGCCTGGAATAGGGCCTCGGTTACTACTGGTGGGGCACCCAGCTCAGCCCGAACAATCTCATGTGGTACTGATGATTTGCTCCGAATCATGCGGGCAATCATCATAATCAGTGGTCTCTCCATTTGCCTCCATCCCTCATATGTCCCTCTCTGAGATCTGTGATGTATACTGGGCCCCCAAATTGGAGCTCCGTACAGGAGGGTCGGTGTGACAAGCGTATCAAATAGCCACAATTTGGTGCGTGGCTCCTAAAACTGTATGTGTGCACAATGTGTGCACACTGCCTCTCAAGTGCCACCAAGGCTGCATGCCCACGAGCTGCTGCTGCCTCCTTCAGGGAGAAACGCGGTCCTGTGAAAGTAACTCCCAAATAGACATATGACCTGACGTACTCTACCGGCTCCCTCGAAAAGTGAACTGAGGCTCTGATCTCGTCACCCATGCCTGTGTGGTGTTAAACACAATAACCTTGGTTTTCCCAAGGTTCACTATCAGATCTCTATCCGCACAGAAAGCCTGTAATGCATCCAGGTGCCTTTGTAATCCCTCCGGAGAGTCTGAGTTTAGAACAATATCATCACCATATAACAAGATGGGTATCAACACCCCCGCCAAGCATGCCCCTGGGCCTCCCAATCTGTCTACATAATCAGAGACCGCATCAATGGACAGTCCAAAGAGGGTGGGCGATAGCGGGCATCCTTGCTTCACCCCTATCGTGCTGGTCACCCTATCAGATAGTCCGCCTAGAGCTCGGACTCTGCCTGTCTCACAGACTCATACAAAGCATATATCCCCCACTGCATATCCTTGGGTACCTCAATGTCATGCAATCTGTGCATAAGCTTAGCACGTGGTACGGTATCGAAGGCTTTGCGGAAGTCCACAAAGCAGCAGTATATCCTTCTCTTCTGTGCCCTGCCCTCTTCAATAAGTGCCCGAAGTGTCAGTATGTGATCCAAGGTAGTAAATCCTCTCCTCAAGCCAGCCTGTCCATGTGCTCGATGACCATGCCTCTCTGCCCATCGGCTCAGCTCCGACTCCAATATAGAGCCATATAGTTTGGCCAAGTAATGGCCAATCATGATCGTCCTGTAATTGCCTGGTACCATGGGGTCCCCACTCTTCAAGAGTGATACAATGATATGCTCTATCCAGCTTGTCGGGAAACCCTCACAAATGGCACAATTAAACACATGTACGATGAGCGGAACCAAAGTGTCTTGTGCATATGAGAAGTGCTCTCCAACTAGCCCATCATGATTATGTGCCTTTCCATTCTGTAACATGTCTATCGCATCTAGCACCATCGTGGTAGTAAAAAAGGTACTGCTAGCCACACAGAGAGAGACAGAGAGAGATGAAAAGAAATGAAATGATATATTAACGTCTCTAAGAGGCCATGATGGCCTATGAGACCAAAACTGAGAGTACATCTAAAGTTGGTGTCTCATCAAAGAGAACAACCAAATGAAACTGAAAAGTACAATAAACTGACTATCTTACAGTTATAAGAACTGTATGTAAGACTCCTAGATGATACTGAGTAGAAAATACTGGAAAATGTATATCAAGTAGATCCATGTATACTGATCAGATAAAGTGTTGCCCTCTCCTCAGATCAAATATCTGCACCATGGGGCTGTCTAGGATGGAGAGGCAATAGAAGCGAGGTAAGCGCCTCCGATGTCAAGCAATAATGGCTTTGATCTGGCCATGGTGAGGATGTCGTGCTCGGGAGATCTTGGTGGGCATGGCCAACGAGCACGACGTAAGACGACTCTCTATGGTGACTCCCTAGGAGCGTGGCTGGTGACCTGATGGCCCGATGGAGGAGGTATCAGGAGATGTGTGGGCTCGGCTTCTGGTGAGGGTGCTCAAGAAATCTGTCAAGATCCTCTGTCTAGGTACATCATGGCTTGGTCTCCTGCCTACCAAGAGAGTCTCTCTGTGTCTCCTAAGCTCAAGTAGGAATAATCCCAGGCATCTCTGATCTGCGTAACGGCCCAAAACCCTCTCGGAAGAGGCAGTGGTATCTCCCTCGGATCTCATAATAGACTATACATCGGCAAATGTAGTGCTCCTCTGTCTCGACCTCCTGGTAGCATAGCTGACAAATGCGGTCATCCGAGATCTGATGCACATATCGCCCGGTCTCAATCCACAGCTGGTGTGATGAGGTCCGGATCTGTCCAATGGCTCAACGTATCCCATGTGATAGGTGTACATCCATGTACGACGGGCGGGTGATAAAACCATATGGTGAGAGGTGCAGAAAATGGCTCTTGTAAGAGCCATTTTCGTGCCTAAGGGCTCAAGGGGACTAGTCCATGTCCTCTCTGTGTCCACTCTGACGATATCCATCCTAATCATCCGGTTCTGCTCTGAGTGGGTGAGATCCAAAAATGGACAATCCAAGCTATACTGAAAGGGTGGCAGTGCCTCTATCCGCAAACCATGTAGGTCAAACCATGATCTCATCTGAGCATACCAGCAATGAGTATCTCCATCCTCTGCCAACTGTATGGATGAGGTCAATGCCGATTGGTAGTACCTTTGCTGAGGGAGCTCCCATAGCCGTTGTAAAAAGGTAACTGCCTCGAATAGGGCCTCGGTCACTACTGGGTGCGGCACTCAACTCAGCCCGAACAATCTCATATGGCACCGATGATTTGCTCCGAATCATGCGGAGCAATCATCATAATCAATGGTCTCTCCATATGCCTCCATCTCTCATATGTCCCTCTCTGAGATCTGTGATGTATGCTGGCCCCCCAAATTGGAGCTCCGTATAGCAGGGTCGGTGTGACAATTGTATCAAATAGCCAGAATTTGGTGCGCGGCTCCTGAAACTGTATGTGTGCACACTGCCACTCAAGTAACCCCCAAGGTGGCATAACCTCGAGCTAATCTAGCTGCTGGTGCCTCCTTTAGGGAGAAACGCAGTCCTATGAAAGAAACTCCCAAATAGACATGACCTGACGTACTCAACCTGATCTTGTCACCCATGCCTGTGTGGTGTTAAACACCATAACCTTGGTTTTCCCAAGGTTCACTATCAGATCTCGATCTGCACAGAATGCCTGTAATGCATCCAAATGTCTCTGTAATCCCTCCGGAGAGTCTGAGATTAAAACAATATCACCTGCATATGACAAGATGGATATCAACACACTTGCCAAGCATGCCCTTGGGCCTCCCAATATGTCTACATAATCGGAGACCACATCCATGTACAGTCCAAAGAGGGTGGGTGATAGCGGGCATCCCTGCTTCACCCCTATCGTGCTGGTCACCATATCGGATAGTCTGCCTGGAGCTCGGACTATGCCTGTCACATACTCATACAAAGCATATATCCCCCATTGTATATCCTCAGGTACCTCAATGTCCTACAATCTATGCATAAGCCTGGCACGTGGTACAGTATCAAAGGCTTTGCGTAAGTCCACAAAGCCGCAGTATATCCTTCTCTTCTATGCCCTTCCCTCTTCAATAAGTGCTCGAAGTGTAAGTACGCGAGCCAAGGTAGTAAATCCTATCCTCAAGCCAACCTGTCCATGTGCTCGATGACCATGCCTCTCTGCCCAGTGGCTCAACTCTCTAACTCCAATATAGAGCCATATAGTTTGGCCAGGTAATGACCAATCATGATCGTCGTGTAGTTGCCTAGTACCATGGGGTGCCCACTCTTAAAGAGTGGTACAATGGTATGTTCTGTCCAACTTGCCGGGAAACCCTCACAAATGGCATGATTAAACACGTGCACAATCAGCGAAGCCAAAGTGTCACGCGCATATGAGAAGTGCTCTCCAACTAGCCCATCATGATCCTATGCCTTTCCATTCTGTAACCTGTCTATCGCATCTAGCACCATCCGCGCATAGTAAAAAAGGTGCTGCTAGCCGGTCTAGCTCCTAGTGGAGGGGCGGTGGGGGGCTGTCCCGGTGCATCATACAGCTCTCTAGCATAAGCATGCCATGCCTCAGGTGCAGTAATCAGAGTACCAGGCTGTGTCTCTTAAAACCGGTCAATGGACACATAAAGCGGTAGTTCATTCACAAATAACCTGGACTTACTCAGACACACAATCACAGAATCCTCGCTCCCTCGCTCAACAACACATTGGCCCCGAAGTCCGGCGCCCCTTGCGGTATTTCTTTATTGTTAAAAGGTTGGAATTTACAAAGCACAAGTGCAACAAAGCACTCTACTTGCATCAGCTGAGTTTTACAAATTCTGAGAGAAATTTGCCAGCATAACTGCACTAAAACTGTTCCATAACATCTCAGAATGAGTCCCAACTGACAGGCTCACTTCCATAGGCATTAGACTATCCAATGGAGTCCAAAACATCACAATTCAGCTTGCTGTAATTTTCTGCACAAACCTGTTTTCAGCTCTGTTTTCAACCCAAAATAACCCTTGTATTGTCCTGGAGGACTTTAGCAAAGTCCTACTGCATTTTGGCATCAACCGGGCAACATAACAGCCCAAAAACAGCACCTAAACAGTGCTGAAACAGCATTGTTTTGAAGAGGTTATTACCCTCTTCCGTCTGTTTTGGTGTAGGAACCAACTACACCTGTTCCTGTTCAAGGAGGCAACTAACCTTTGCATATAAGCATGAAATTCACACAACTGTACCTGATTTTATCTGATGAAAGCATTTGCATAGTCTGCGAGAGAGAGAGAGAGAGAGAGAGACGCTGTGGGGAGCAAGCTCAACCCTCAATTCATGAGTTGTAGGGCAAGAGAGTGCACCACCATAGCTGTTTTTCTTGCAACAAAACCACACGATGGCTGCAAATGAGCCTCCTCTTCCCAAATTCCCACGCTTCCCTCTTCTCTATGAGGAAAATGCACCAAAATTTGACACTTGGCACATTTTTAAGCCTTTTCCACATGCAATCTTCCAGGCTAAAAATCTCCTGACTGGTTCACATTCTCACAACAGTCCTTTGTCAGCTTTTGGTCCCCTTGACATTCCGCACAAACTGACGCGAACACTTTTCAATTCCGACACTGCCAAAAATAGCAGTTCCCTAAATTTTAGGGATGATGTCATCTGCATTCCTTTTGGTCTCCTGACCATCTTTGACCACTATGGTCACTTCAGAATTTGCTTAGAATTTAAGATACATTCACATTTCGGTGGCGGCCACTTACTAATGTAAACTGGCCTATACCCTCATTCAGTGGCCATGTCTTGGACACTGTCCTTCATCTTTCAGTGCCCATGTCCTGGGCACTGTCATTCATCTTTCAGTGCAGTTCTCAGGCTTAGCCAACCACTGGTCCAAAGTCCCACTGGCTGACCCATTCTGACATTGCAATGGCCCAAGCCCTTCCAAGAGATACCGGGGCAAAGCAACAGCAACCAGAGAGAAAGAAAAGAAAAATATATATATATTTATAAAAAATTGTAAATAAGGAAAACAACTGCAAAAAGTTTCACCTCCTGGTGACATACCCCCCTCTTGAAAGAAGCAAGCGACCTCGATTGCAAGTCCACATGCAAACGGATGACACAGGACGATCACAAGATTCCCCATGTGATTAGTGTCATCGCATGTATCTCCTGCCAACGGATGACATGGGGCGATGATAGGAATTCCCCACTACCATTTGTGCCATCGCAGGTTCAAGCCTTTCAAATACATGTTTCCGGATGCAACACAGGGCGATAGCATATATCTTGTACTATTAGTGTCACAACACGTAAATCATTCATTTGAAGCGTAAGAGATACAACTTCAAAGCACTGAAAGTTCATTCATTGATTAAGTCATTGACAACAAATGTCAAAACTGTACATTGCCAAACATATAATACAAATGTACAGGTCATTCAGAATTCAGCTTCAAAAAGCATATTAAATCATTGCAGGTTCTAACAGGAAGGCTTCCTTGTAAAGTTGCATCAACTGAGGTGAATCAGCCAGTTCAATCTCATCCATCCATTTAGCATCCATTGGTGAATAATTTCTGAATTTCACCAAGTACCTTCTTGCAACTTGTCCTTTCACTTTTCTGTCTTTATGGGCCAGAATCTGCTCAGGAACCAGAATTTCATCCAATTCCTCCACTTCAGGCTGTTCCTCTGGCACCATATCTTCTGGCACATTGCCAATAAAAGGCCTCAAAAGGCTCACATGAAATGCATTATGTATCTTCCAGGTTTCTGGCAATTTCAGCCTGTATGCTACATCACTTATCTTCTCTGAAACTTGGAAAGGACCATAATATCGCATACTCAGCTTAGGAAACAGACGTTCCTTGCCCTTTCTTTTTCTCAGTCGTGCCTTTTCAAAGCGCAATAAGACCCAGTCATTCTCTTTAAACAAGAGCTCTCGACGATGCATGTCAGCAGCTCTTTTCTGCTTAGCTTGTGACTTTTCCAAGGCATATTTGACCTTCTTATACGCTTCTTGCCATCCCTCAATATACCGATCTGCTTCAAATATGTTATCCTTTGTCTGCAGAATGGGAGGTACTTTCTTGCCACCTTCAACAATTTCAAAAGGCGCCTTGCCAGTAGAGGAATGCACTGTATTGTTGTAGGCATACTCTACTAATGGCAAATAATGCTCCCAAGCTGCCTTATGTTCTGACACATAACATTTCAGCAGATCCAAGACAGTAGAGTTAGCCTCTTCAGACTGCCCATCAGTTTGAGGATGAAAAGAAGATGAGAATTTCAAGGTCGTGCCCATATTCTCAAACAATGCTTTCCAAAACAAGCTAGTCATCCTTGGGTCTCTATCACTGACTATAGACTGTGGCATACCATGGTATTTAAAGATACTCTGCATGAAAATCTTAACCATGTGCTCGGGCTTTATCTTCTTTCTAACAGGAATGAAGTGTGCCTGCTTGCTGAATCTGCATATAACAGTCCAGATTCCATCATTCCCTGTCGTTGTCCTTGGAAGATCAAAAATGAAGTCCATGGCAATACTTTCCCATGGTCTCTCTGGAATAGGCAGTGGTTGCAATAACCCAGGTGCCTTCTGTCTATCAAACTTGACCTTTTGGCATACTAGGCAAGATCTGACATAAGCATCAAGATCACGTCTCAAAGCTGGCCAATAAAAGAAAGTCTCAACCGCTTTCACTGTAGCATCAATGCCTCGATGTCCAGCATACGGTGGAGCATGACTTTGTCATCTATGATATGTACCGCATGCTCTGTAGTAGGGTTTGAGGAGGCGGCTTACTTTCGGCCTTAACTCCTTAGTCACACATAGCTTTCCATGCATCATGAGAAAGCCGTCTTTCAGAACATAGTGATCATGATGTTGATTATTCATTAGCTGCTCATAGATTCTAGAAAAATCTTCATCATTGGCATACTGTTCTTTCATATCATCCAATTCCTGGTGATAAGAAATAGAAACAGCTGACACTTGTGGTTTGCGAGACAATGCATCTGCAACCACATTCTTCTTGCCTTCCACATGCACTATCTGAAAATGGAAAATTGACAGAAAATTTGCCCAACGCATGTGTTTCTCTGATAACTTTGCCTGTGTGAGAAAGTATCTGAGTGTCTGATGATCCGTTTGCACAACAAAATCAGCACCAAGCAAATAGTGTTTCCAACTAGTAAGTGCATGGATCACAGCTAGCAGCTCTTTCTCATAAATCTGATAGTTCTTCTCAGTGTCAGAGAGTATTCTACTCTCATATGCCACGACTCGTCCATTCTGCATCAAGACAACACCAATGCTGTTCCCACATGCATCACACTGCACAACAAATGACTTAGACAGATCTGGCAATGTCAACACAGGATCTGTAGTCATTTTCTGTTTCAGGCATCTAAATGCTGATTTCTCTTTATCTGTCCATTGCCATTTAATAGCCTTCTTTTCAAGGGCATGTAACGGTGAAGCAATCTCTGCAAAATGCCTTACAAATCTGCGGTAGTAAGAGCATAAAGCCAAGAAAACTGCGAACATCATGCACAGTCTGTAAATCTGGCCATGAAACGATTGCTTCAATCTTAGCAGGATCCATTGTGACACCATCCTTTGATACAATGTGCCCAAGGAAGTGAATTTCTTTCAGAAAGAATTCACTCTTCTTGCCATTAATGAGCAATCTGTTGTGTTTCAGCTCATTAAAGACTGCTGTCAGATGGTCTTTGTGCTCCTCTTCACTCTTTGAATAGACTATCATGTCATCAAAGAATGTGCCCACAAAGTTTCTGTAAGGGCGGAAAATTCTATCCATCATTCTGTTAAATGTGGCAGGAGCATTTGTCAATCCAAAAGGCATGACTAAGAACTCATAGAGACCAAATGTAGTGCGAAATGCGGTTTTGTGCACATCCTCGGGTCTGATTCTAATCTGATGATACCCACTCTTCAAATCTATCCTGCTAAACATTTCTGCTCCTTGCAAACGATCAAGAATATCATCTATGCGCGGAATCGGAGATCTATTCTTGATCGTGTTCTTGTTCAAGGCTCTGTAGTCAATACACATTCGCCATGAACCGTCTTTCTTTTGTACTAGTAACACAGGTGAACAAAACGGGGAACTACTGGGCTGAATTAGTCCCTTCTCTAACAGCTCATTAACCTGTGTCATAATCTCTTTCTGCTGGGCTGCACTAACCCTGTACGGTGGCCTATTGGGCGGACTAGACCCTGGAATAAGATCTATGGCATGATCCTCTGGCCTCTCAGGGGGTAACTCTCCTGGTAAAGACTCTGAAAAGCAGTCTCTGAACGTATCCAAGAAAGCTTTTCTACCTTCGTCTAGTGTAGACAAATCAGTTTCAACTTCATTCACTTGCTTTGCAAAAACCAAGTACGCAGAAAGATGATTTTTCATTACTGAAGTTATAGCAGAAGCAGAAATGACTTGGACAGACTCTCCTTTCAGCTTCACATCCAAAACATGAGTCTTGTCCCTATGTACAATTGTGATTTTCTTGTTGAAAGCATCCAACACTGCATGTTTCCTATGACACCATGGAATTCCCAACAAGACATCACATCCTTCCAAGGGCATGATAAGAAACTCCTCTGTGTCCACATAACCCTGTATATGCATGCGAAGTTTGCCAAGTATAGGAGTGACAGGAACTGAATGCCCAGGGCATGCCAAATCAGCCTGTCCAACTGGTCCCATCTCTTCAGCACGAATTCCCAACTTGGCTGCCAATGCCGGTGAAATAAAGTTGGCTCGAGCACCAGGGTCAAAGAAAATCAGCCCTGTAGCATCTCTGATTTTACCCCATGCTCTGCACAATTCTGTAGCATTATCACATGGCTGGTCACCAACCATGTCAGGTACCAATCCTGCACTCGGCATTGTCTTCTTCTTGGGTGGCCCTTCTTTATCCTCGGCATCTTTTGTTGGTTGTTGTGGACATTTTGCAGCCATATGCCCTTTCTGTTCACAGATGAAACATTTCCCAGCTTGCATCAATGCCTTTCTCTCTTCAAATGACTTGCCATATAGTGGCCTCTTCTGTCCTTTGCCTTGACCAACACTTTTCTGAGGTTGTGATTGCCAAGTCTTCTTCTCAAATGGCTTCTTTCTATAGAATGGTCTAGGTGGGAAATCCCTCTTCACAAGTGGTTCCTGTTTGCCCTGAGGTTCCTTATTCGCTGTGCTCTTAAAGCCACGTGAACCTCCCTGTAGCAATGCATTAGCCATGTTTGCATTCTCAATGAGCTGAGTCATGTTAGAAACGTTGGTCTTAATGCAATAATCCCTAATTTCTTTGGGCAAACCACAGCAATACTTCTCTATTTGCTCTGACAATGGCACTGTACTGTAGGAAGTTACTGGCAAGAGTGCATCCCAAAACTTCTTATTATACTCTTCCAAATTTACACAGTTGGCTGCATCAAGTTTGTGCCATGCTGTCATAACATCCACTTCAAAAGTATTTGTAAGCCAGGCAAAAGAGAACTGCTGTTTAAACTGAACCCATGTAGCAGGTGCTTGTCCTTGCATCAACAGTGAGGTCCACCACTGCAATGCATTACCTTTAAAGAAAGTAGCAACCTTCCGCACCTTAGAAGACTCTGTAAAGTTACCCCCAGTGTATGCTGCATCAAACTGCTGAATGAAAGTCAGCGCTTTCAATTTGTCCTGCATCCCACTGAAAGTCTCAAACTTTACTGCTTGACCTCCTTCTTTGTAATCCTTTTGCACCTTTTCTGCATCAGTCCTTACTGCTCTTTGTCCACTAGGTTGAGAAAATTCAGCCACACTGACAGGTGCTGCGGGCCCCAAAGCTGGACTAAAATAAGTTTGAAATCCGGGCTGCACACCTATATTGGCATAAAGAGGGTTCACAGCTTCCATAGGCATCATTCCTGGTGACCATCCTGGTAAAACTGTGGGCCGCCTAGCCATGGCCTGGAAAACAGACCCACCACCAAAATAGCCGGGCTGGAAAGCAACGAATGGAGGAATGGTCGGCATGACCCTTTGCACATTACTTTCCTGGCCATTAAATGCATGTACCTGTGCCGGTGTAACATGCTGCACTGGATCAGCTGCCACTGCTGGTGTCTGCTCTACATGCTGTGGCATCCTTGGCATTTGTTCCTGTGCCCTCTCAACTACATGCTGAGATGATTCAGCCTGGGAATCCCCTGTCCTTGACTGCAAATACCTCTTCATCCTAGGATTCTTCACCAACTGTTCAAGGTACCAACCATGCTCAGGAGCTGCGCATGAAATAAATCCTCTTGTTCCTGTTCTTCCTCTAACAAGGCTGGCTGTACTATTGGCTCCATCCGAGCAGAGGCTGACACCTGAGCACCTGTCACCTCTATATGCTGTCTGCGAGTAGAAGAGGAACTCTCTTCGGCAGGGAGCTTGCCTTTCCCTTTGTCTGTCATACTGTCAACTGAAAAATTAAGAGACCGTACTCTTTCTCACCTGTAATCAGTTGTACCTCACTATGTGTGTCTCCTGTTCACCCAATCCAATCTGTGTCCGGGCTCTTGCAGAAAAGAGGACCCTATCCCGGCAATGGAACCATAAAACCGGTCAATGGACACATAAAGCGGTAGTTCATTCACAAATAACCTGGACTTACTCAGACACACAATCACAGAATCCTCGCTCCCTCGCTCAACAACACATTGGCCCCGAAGTCCGGCGCCCCTTGCGGTATTTCTTTATTGTTAAAAGGTTGGAATTTACAAAGCACAAGTGCAACAAAGCACTCTACTTACATCAGCTGAGTTTTACAAATTCTGAGAGAAATTTGCCAACATAACTGCACTAAAACTGTTCCATAACATCTCAGAATGAGTCCCAACTGACAGGCTCACTTCCATAGGCATTAGACTATCCAATGGAGTGCAAAACATCACAATTCAGCTTGCTGTAATTTTCTGCACAAACCTGTTTTCAGCTCTGTTTTCAACCCAAAATAACCCTTGTATTGTCCTGGAGGACTTTAGCAAAGTCCTACTGCATTTTGGCATCAACCGGGCAACATAACAACCCAAAAACAGCACCTAAACAGTGCTGAAACAGCATTGTTTTGAAGAGGTTATTACCCTCTTCCGTCCCTGTTTTGGTGTAGGAACCAACTACACCTGTTCCTGTTCAAGGAGGCAACTAACCTTTGCATATAAGCATGAAATTCACACAACTGTACCTGATTTTATCTGATGAAAGCATTTGCATAGTCTGCAAGAGAGAGAAAGAGAGAGAGACGTTGTGGGGAGCAAGCTCAACCCTCAATTCATGAGTTGTAGGGCAAGGGAGTGCACCACCATAGCTGTTTTTCTTGCAACAAAACCACACGATGGCTGCAAATGAGCCTCCTCTTCCCAAATTCCCACGCTTCCCTCTTCTCTATGAGGAAAATGCACCAAAATTTGACACTTGGCACATTTTTAAGCCTTTTCCACATGCAATCTTCCAGGCTAAAAATCTCTTGACTGGTTCACATTCTCACAACAGTCCTTTGTCAGCTTTTGGTCCCCTTGACATTCCGCACAAACTGACGCGAACACTTTTCAATTCCGACACTGCCAAAAATAGCAGTTCCCTAAATTTTAGGGATGATGTCATCTGCATTCCTTTTGGTCTCCTGACCATCTTTGACCACTATGGTCACTTCAGAATTTGCTTAGAATTTAAGATACATTCACATTTCGGTGGCGGCCACTTACTAATGTAAACTGGCCTATACCCTCATTCAGTGGCCATGTCTTGGACACTGTCCTTCATCTTTCAGTGCCCATGTCTTGGGCACTGTCATTCATCTTTCAGTGCAGTTCTCAGACTTAGCCAACCACTGGTCCAAAGTCCCACTGGCTGACCCATTCTGACATTGCAATGGCCCAAGCCCTTCCAAGAGATACCGGGGGAAAGCAACAGCAACCAAAGAGAAAGAAAAGAAAAATATATATATATTTATAAAAAAATGTAAATAAGGAAAACAACTGCAAAAAGTTTCACCTCCTGGTGACATCTCTCCTGTCCTTTCCCAAGAAGAGTTGGTAGATCTCCTCTAACTTAGCCAGGTAGGCTCGTTTCTTCCTCCACACAAGGTGCCGAAAGATCATCATGGCCTGTCTATGTGTGTGAGTCCCAATGGCAATCTGACGTTGTAGCTGTGCCCGTGTCTCACGACACTCATCATCATACCAACTGTTATGTGGGGCAATACTTGGGGGGGGGTGCTGTGGAAGGGATCACAGTGTAGGGAAACGCGTATGAGGCGGATGCATGTAGTACACCTACCAATCCTCTCGTAATCTCGTCCAGAGGGCTATGCAAGTCTAAAGCCAACAAGGCATCAGATACTGCATCTCGGTAAACCCTAGTTGTCTCACGTGTAAACTGATATCTCGGGTACCTAGGTAGATGAGTGGCTGGCCCATCTCTCAGGGATCTACCTACTAGTGTGAAACTCAGGTATGCATGATCGGCTGCTATGCCAATGGGCCGACTGGAAATCATGAAATCCGCACATCAGGTATCAATGACGTAGATCCCATCAAGTAGTCCACTATGCTCGCTCCCCCTTTAGAGTTCCAGCATGTGAGAGCATCTGATCCCTTCCATCTCAATATGCCATTGTATATGACCAACCCATGTGCACTCCCGAGTGTGAGAAAATGCCTGCCATAATCTGTAATATCCCCCTCACCCTGTGCTGATCTCTACAACCCTACATCCTCTACCGTGATCTCTCGATACATAGCCTCATGAGTATCATACAGCTGTATCTGCTATGTGCCTGTACGTGCATTAAAATCTCCCAATAGTAATATGTCTCCCATGCTGGCAAACCTCATGATATCATCATATAGCGACGTATAGGGCGACTCTAGATGGTGCAAACCTGGAGTTGGTTGGGGTAAAGTAGCATACCACCACATATAGCTCGCGGAGCCCCTCTCTGCATTCTTGGACCCACATGTACCTCGCATCTGCATCTCTATGTACCACATGTATTTTGTCACGAAGCTCCTCACTAAAAAGTATTGCCACTCCTCCAAATCCTCTAGTACCTCCCACTGTGTGTGGCTGAGGGCAGAACATTGATTCCCATCTATAACCCCGCACGTCAAGAAGCCTCTTGTTTGTGCACTGATGGGTCTCCATATACATAGCAATATCACTGTGTCTGAAAGTATGCTCCATCTGTTCTAAGGGCTCCATTGCAATTCCACACCATAAATCGCAAGGTCTCATAGGCCGCACACCATCTGGCGGGCCTCCTATCCGTAATGATGACTCGGCCATCTCTGTATACCGCCCATTTTCCCTCTTTCCTTGCCTCAAGCACATGCGACATGTGTTCCTTCCGAGAGAGGCTGTGAACTGTGCCATCCTGGGCATGCTTTTTTTTCCCGGAAAAGAGACTTCTATTAAGTATAAAAAAATATACAAGAGGAAGTTTTCAACCCAAACAAGATGGACATCTCAACCAATCCGATACCTTGTGCTGGCAACAAGGTCCCATATGAGTGGGAGTGAAAAAAGATTCCATAATCCCACTCCCTCATAAATTGGCCACACTTTCTCTCCGAAACCCTTGAACATCCCTGGATTCAGGCTGGGCCATGAGGGTGTGGATGATATCATTCCAAATCCTGCAAATGCATTATGACTCATAAACCAAATTGCCATACAGCACTGTTTGCTTCACACACACACCCATGCTTTTTGACTGCCGTACAGCATTGTTTGCTTCACACACATAAGCATGGAGGCCTAATTTTGTGGGCGTGTATAGATGCATGCTTTTTAGGTGGAAACTTCTTGTTTCTAGGACTTGCTTAAACTAACCCCTTATGTGTAAAAGGCTAGTCAACCTTAGTGAGCACTTGTGTCCAAAGAAAAACATGTTTTTTCCCCTTATTAGCTGAGCAATCTCTATTACACCCCGTTATTTTGCTTTTTACCCCCTGTTTGCTGAGAGTTACGCATCCTATACTCCATGGTGAAACAACAAGCAACTTCGGGGGTTCATGTGGGTGCTTTTGGTGGCTATACCGTCACAAGGCCAGATGAATATGAACTTACAAATAGTTTTAAAAGAATGAAGAGAATCACCAAAAACAAACCAAAAAAAATTTAAAAATAATAATAATAATAAAACTTAATAGAGACCCGAGAAAAAATAATAATAATAATAGTAATAATAACTTGCAAAAATAGACAAATACATAACTAAATCACACACGCCCACATACACACAAACAAATTCTTTATTGAACCACAACAAAAGAATTTCCAACAAACAAGCTAAATAAATTTTTAATAACTAATTAGCAAAAACCAACTTTAAATGACTAATTCGCTAAAACAAAACAAGTAAAGACAAGAATACAAAAAGTGTGAACTTTACCTCAAAGATTCTCCAATCATGAAGTATAAGATCATCAACTTCATCATGCATAGCATGGACTAGGTGCTACGGCATCCCTACTCACGTCATCAGCGCCCCAAAGTAGGTGCAAGTTTACATATATATAAAAATTGTTCCAACCAAGAGGACAATTTATATACAGACACCAACGAGCTGAGTTTCTATCACTTCTCCAGAGATGAAGGGCAAACTCAGCCATGATGAAGGCTAGCACTTACAACTAGACTAGCAAAAACAAATAACTTCCCTATTAAAGCAATGATTCATCAAGACTAGAAGCATGATAAATAACTAAGAGCTAAAATGATTTAAACAAAAAATGGGCTTTTAAGCTCCCCATTTTTGTGAAACTTATTACTTATAATCTTAAACATTCCAAAAGCAGAATCTCAAAGATATATCTACTTCTATTCAAAAAGCAACGAACTTTGCTTAAAACCTTTTGAAAGCAATAATCCTTTTGCACAAGCAAATTGATGAGTTTGCAAACTTGAGTAATAAACGCAAAACTTGTTTGAACAAATACGCGAGAATCTGAATAACTGAGAAGAGACAGCACTATATTTGGTTATTTTAGAAATGTTAGAAGTGAAGTGAGGCATTCTTATGATATTTAAGTTGGAATACTCGGGTTATAAACATTTATCATATATATCTACATCTAAACCAACACAAGATTGAGAAATCTTAAGGTCCAAAAAAGAACAATGGTCATTAGTTAAGTTCACAAAACTCTTTGGGATAAATTCCTCCACCTAGAGAGGTAGTGTTTAAATACATAGCGTCTTGGAAATCAGGAATATTGGGAGCAAAAAGATCATCAACAAAACGTCTCACTTGACAAAGCTTGTGGAGAAAGACAAGACACCTATCAACGAAAACTAGGCGTTCCATAAATTCAAATTCATATGTAAAAAGATAAAAGTTGGCAAGAAAAACGGCACAATTAGTACCCATAGGAATACCAATGGTTTGTTTAAATAAGAAATCGCCTAAGGTTATCTAGAAGAAAATCTACCCAAGACATAATATCATCTTGGTCTACAATCTTAGTGTATCTTTTTTTATTCTTGGCTATGTCTTGGTTTTTGTTTTTCAACCAACAAAAATCAAAATGAAGAGCTGATTTTTCTATCAACAAAGCTTTGTATCTATTGTACTCTAGTTTGTAATGAAAGACTTGACGAATCAGAGATTTAATTCTACTACGCAAGTCGTTTAAGTCCAATTTAGTATAAAGTGTAGTGAAATCAAAAGTTTGAAGGCACAAAGGAGAAGACTTCTCAGTGAGACTACGAGAAGAGTTTAATAATTTAACAACGGAAATCACTCCCACTGAGTCTTTTAAGATCTAACTACAATCTATACATACATCCTTCTTTCTAAGCAAATTTCTCCAAAGCTCATGGACACTCGACAAAATGGCTTTACAGCAATTACTCAACCATTTTGAGACCAAAGATAAAGAGGTATTACTAGAGGCAACTATAAATCTAGGCTTCTTGGGATGTTTATGAAACTTCCAAATAGCATAAAGAAAAGGTAACTTATTGCTCACCTTGAAACCAAAAGATTTGCAAAAATCTTGGTGTTTTGCAATATTCTCTTGGGACGAGAGAGAGCTACTTTCATACATTTGAGTAGAAGAGTTAACTTCTTTCAAAAGACATTCTAAATAGAACTTTTTGCATCTAAACCCAAAATTATTAGAACATTTATCTACATAGGAAATTACAAAATGTCGATGAGACTTACGAAGAGAAATTAAGTCACTTGAAGATAAAGAGTTTCCATTAGAGCAAATAGTACTTGAATGGGATTCCATAAGTTTTAAAGAGGCCTTTCTTAGAACCATAGCTTTCCAATGAGAAAGAATGCCTTGAACTCCAAGAGACTCTTCTAACTTATTGACAAAATTAGAGATACCCTTATCAATAGCTTTCAAAAGGCAAGAGTCAACCGAAGAGAAAACTCTAAATTTAGTATCTTTCATAAACAACTCTTTAAGCGACATAGAAGGAAGAACCTTGTGGCTAGCGCACAACCATGTCATCTATATATAACCTTGTGACCAATACTACCATGCAATCTGCAGAGGTTCCTCTCCACACTCAAGTACACACAACTTGTACGCCTCAAATACCATATCCTTGGCTGAGGATGAATGACCTAGTAACATGCGCTAGTGTAATTCATCAAAAAAATTAAGAGGGGTGTTAGCAAAGATCAGTTAGAAAAAGAGTTAAGATTAATTAATTAAAGTTTGATTAAATAAGCTCACTATCAAGAACAAGTATTTTTGGTCGAGGATGGATGACTTGGTAGATCATCTTCACAATGCTAAGTATTTCACCAAGATTGATCTACGGGCAGGCTATCATCAAATAAGGATTAAACCAGAGGACGTGCCTAAGACTTCGTTTCAGACGCACTGTGGCCACTCTGAGTTTTTGGTCCTACCTTTTGGGTTGACCAATGCTCCTACTACTTTTCATCAGATGATGAATGATTTAATCCTGGATTGTTATCTCCTTGGATGACATACTGATTTACAGTAGGCCATTCGAAGAGAACATACACCATCTCCGAGTCACCTTGGAGAATCTCAAACAAGAGAAGCTATATGCCAAGGAGTCAAAGTGACTTCTTCATGCAAAACCTCTTGTATCTGGGTCATGTCATCTTTGTTAATGGTATGTGGATTGATCCAAATAAGATTCGTAAGATCCTAGAATGGCCTATTCCACAGACAATTAGGCAAGTGAAATATTTTCTTGGTTTCCCTAGCTTTTTAAAAAGGTGTGTCAAGGCTTATGCCAGGATTGTTGTCCCCCTGACTCGCTAAAGGGAAAATCTAAACACAAGAAGCAAAAAAAGTAAGATTTGCATGTCTCACACATGGTTGCAAGTTATGTCGAGAACCCCACGTATTGTTCTTGCGGAATTGCTCGGGCTTTGATCTCGGTTGAAAAGGTATGGCCGGACGTCATACGCTTTCTTGGGGCTTGCGGACAGAGGTTTATTTGATTTTTTTCTAGCTCTTTTCTTCTACCTCAAGGCAACCCCCGCTAGATTACCTACCTTGATGGTCTTTCTCATCATGTACAGCACCGGGGGACAGCAACGAGCTATGGACCCGGTTTAGAGGGGACTAGGGAGATAGGAGCACGTAGATACTTTGATATTTAGATGGCAGAACTTTGAGAGGCTCTTGCAACGGGTAGTTTTGAAACTGTGTTCTTCCGTGATACCTAGTTCAATTGTCACCATTGGTCCATCTCCATTTCTAGTACCACTTCTACTGAACTATCACTCTACAGAGCGGCCAGATTTGTGCCACACTCACATGAGGCTAGGCCGGTGTCTCCTGTGAAAGGGCCAGTTACTTTGTGTCACACGGACGGGAGCCAATCTCGTGCCACCCGTGTATAACCAGGATCGCGTCATATGGACGGGGGCCTGTATCGTGCCACCAATGTAAGGCCAGGACCGTGTCTTGTCCATGGGACTGTCACTCCATGGAAGGATCCGTGTTTGTACCGTATCTTGCCCATGGGATTGTCACTCCATAGGAAGGCCAGGGTTTTCACATCTTCTAGCGCCAGATTCATGCTAGAATGATTTGCACAAGTTTCATGAAAGGGAGATTTCGTCCATTACATGTGCACGTGTATCCATCTTTGTATGTTGGATTTGTTTTCGCATGACTTCTTTTCGTGTGACTGCCTACTACGTCGTGTCAGTGCATTGGACGATACCATGGGTGTGCCTATCTACTGACGCGTTGGTGTGGCATGTGAACAAGTGGTAAGTATTCTTTTTAGCCCATTTTCTAAAGTTATATTTTTCTATTTATGCTAACCCTTGTACTTACAAGGTTATGAGTTCACATTCATTGAACCATTGGCAATGGTTGTTCCACGCTGAAGGTGAAAGCCTTTTTTAATAAAAATTAAGGTGGAGTTCAACCTTAGTGATTCCCACGCTTGCATGTGGGTGACCAGTGTGGGTAGGTGACCATGCCCACCCCCACACTCACTTAAGTGGGGCTCCCCACCTTGGCCCCTAAGTGGGTGCCCAAAGTGGTGCCCACATTTAAGTGTGTGTGAACAAAAGACCTTATAAATCAAAAGGGTTAGAAATATGAAACATTAAAATAACATGTGCCATATACTTACCACCTGTTCACATGCACCAAAACTTGTCAGAAGACAGAGCAGACTTCACGACTCACTGGCAGGCGTCCCCGCTCAGTAAGTAACACGTCAAGCAGGCAAACACAAAAATACAAGTCATGCGAAAACAGTTTCAAACATGCAGAACATGAGTGCATGTGCAAATAGTATCATGGACATATCTCCCGTTCATGGAACAAGTACAAAATATCTGTCGGCACAAAACTGGCACGACATAAAAACATAAAAACCTGGTCTTCCCATGGAGTGACAGTCCCATAGGTAAGACATAGTTCCACTGAACGGGTAAGAATAAGTGTGGGTGCCTAAAGTCTTGTGTAAATAGAACTTGCCATGAAGACTAGTAGCACGTAAGTGGGCTGGACGGGTCACGGGGGCCACGTTAGAGGAAGGCATGGAGGAAAGAACCTTCACCAACTCTCTCTCTCTCTCTCTCTCTTCTAGCAAACAAAGCAAACCTGACTCTCACCCAGCGAACTGAAACGAATCTCTCCTCTCTCACCCAGCGTACTAAAGCGGACCCCAACTCGTCCTGTCACCCGATGGACTGAAGTAAATCCGACTTCTTCTCTTATCTGGTGGACTGAAGTACCTGACTCTCCTCTCACACGGTGGACTGAACTACCTGACTCTCCTCTCTCACACAGTGGACTGCAGTGAAAGCCCTCGAATCTCTCTCTATCTCATTCGGCGGACTGAACCAAGGGCTGTGTCATAAGAGGAGATAGAAATAGCTGGTTATGACATCCTCTCCACAAGGTAAGGGCTGCATACAGAGTGATGCAGCAGATCATTTTTTTTCCACTCTTACACATTCACCAGGCTGCACAAGTGGGTGGTGAACCATTCAATTTAGTGTGGGACCTACTAAAGATTCTCCATCAAGCTCATCACTTGAAACCGGTGCCTTGAAGAAGTAGCATTTGGTGGAGTTCTTCTTGTAAAAGAGTTCTATTATCCTTTCTTCCTACAAATGGAACTCTTGAGGATGCAAGAGTCAAGATGCTAGAGGATGGGGTAAGAGGTCGGGATTGAAGCTCGATGTATTTCTCTAGGAGAACCGGCTCTCCTGTCACCGTGGTTGAGCACTTTGCCAGGCGTTAGTACGGGAGTGCCAGTTCGTGCACGGTCCCGAAACATTAGTTTCGTAAAAGTGTTCAACCTAGGACAGGTGAGGATTGCCCGAGATTGGACTTCATCGGCAGAATTCTTCACCGACACGTACATTGTTTTGGTATTTGTATTCTCTCCATGTTTTGGACAAACTGGCTCTCAGGCCTGTGAAACTTGTAGTCATCAAATACTCCAAGAAATACATCTTGTATTGAGGGGGGTTCCGCCCTTTCCGGCCCCAGTGGTGCTGTCAAGTTGTTTATTATCATTTTCAGATTTGTGGGTGCTTGTGTTGTTCATAATTGTCAAGGTTAAGTGATCTAAGTTTGTGCATTTATTTTCCGATTGTGGTTGGTCTCCCGTGGGGAGCAGTTGCATTGGTGTTCACATTGTTGCACACTCTCATTGTCTTTATGCCCAAGTCTATCCCACTTCTCTCTGAGAGTTTGCTCCGCATTTGGAGGAAAAAACTCGGCATAAAACCTGTCCTTGAACTCTTTCCAAGTGCAAATGGGATCTTTGGTGGCCTTTTCAGTGATCCACCAATGTGCGGCTGTCCCCTTCAAGAACATGCTTGCATGGTGGGCTTGACTTCTCGATGAAGTCCTCATCACTAAAAGCAATGTCGAATTGTGCCACAAATGCTAGCACCTTATCATTATTCCCCATGAAAGGCATTAAATTTGACAGACTTATCACTTGCCTTAAAACTCCTTGAGCTTTTTGGCATGTGACTCATGTTCTTCCCTCTTCCTCTTCCTCTTCCTCTTCCCCTTATCCAACCGGACAGCCCTCTTTGCATGGGCTTTATGAGCAACCAAAGATGTTTCACAAGTCACGGTGGCATGTGCTCTATGAGCCTGTGGTCCAGATGCATGTGACCTCCCTAGATGATGCAATGTCTCACCACGAGATAACTCAATGGGCAAAGTTTTTCGGTTTGCATGCCGACCACTCTCACCATGAAATACATGCTTTGAATCCACTTGACCATCATGCCTTCCACTGGCTCCAACATGCACATTACATGCTTCCTCCTGTCCCATGCGGAGTAGATGCATGGCGAGAAGTGACTAACACCTCTTCCCTGTGCACATAAGATCTAAACTGTTGTGATGTTCGGTCATGAAACCGATCCCGTCAAGTGGAAAGACTCCGTTGGACACCCACACGCTTAATAGCACAACTTTAAAACCACAAATTTGAAACGGACAACTTAATACAACTTGAAATTGAAATGAAAATGAAATGGAAAGATGGACACCAGCACTGGGGCCGGAACGGGCCGACCCCCCCCCCCTCAATATATGATATATTTATTCGGAGTATTTAATAAATACAATGCTCCATGGGTTCCAAGAACCAGATGATGTCCATGTACATATGAAAAAAGTACCAAACGAATAGGCTCGAAGTCGAAATTCGATGTAGAAGTTCGAAGCAGAATGACCACTAGTGTGGTCCAATCTCTACGGTCCTGTGCTTTCACTGGACTCCGCGGAGAGCGCCTCACTGGTGTTCCGAGACCACGCACAAACAGGCGATCTCGTACTAGCGCCTGGCTCTCCCGATCTCAGCACCTTTGGACCGAGGTTCTCCAATAGAGCTTGGACAACCCGGCACCGAACGGGTGTTGGCCGTATAGGGAGTCGGGAATCCCTTATCAGATTTAAACACAAAATACTTTACTTAAATCTGAAATTCACTTACTTGTCGATGGCTTGATAGAGAACCAATACCCGTGGTATTTGTGTAGAAGATGTAGCCACCCAGGAGATGTGAAGTCTTCTTGTAGTCGCCAGTGGAGAAGATGTGCAATCTTGTTGAGATGGCGCAGTCGCCTTGTAGATAAACTTAGTGTAGCCACCAGGACAAGTACCACCGCAAAGACCACAGCCGCCTGCTGTGAGAGAAGGAGTACCCACTTGCAAGGGAGAAGAGGCCTGGCTGCAGCGTGGAGAGAAGATGGAATGGAAGAGCATAATCTGAACTGTGGCAGCCGCCTATGAGGATGGTGGGCAGCCCTACAGGTAAAACAGGCGCAGCCTGTGAACTGTAGAAGGTGGGTAGCCTGCAGGTAACACCAGCGCAGAGGATAGGGCAGTGCAGCCTGTGGTTGTGCAACCGCCTACTGATGGAACCGCCTGCTGTCTGCCAGCCAGCCGCCTGTAGGAGTGCATGCGCAGCCTGTTAAGAAGAGAGAGAGCACACACACACGCCTGGCTACTGAAAGGAGAAGAGATGCCTAGTCGACTGCAGTAAACAGGCGCAGCCTACTGGACAGAAGAGGCGTGCGTAGTCTGCTGAAGATGGCAGCCGCCTGTAGGAGAACGAGCGCAAGAGATGGTCGCCGGGTGGTTTCTCTACGCAAGAAGGTGATCGCCCGGTTGTTCCACGCTGAAGGTGAAAGCCTTTTTTAATAAAAATTAAGGTGGAGTTCAACCTTAGTGATTCCCACGCTTGCATGTGGGTGACCAGTGTGGGTAGGTGACCATGCCCACCCCCACACTCACTTAAGTGGGGCTCCCCACCTTGGCCCCTAAGTGGGTGCCCAAAGTGGTGCCCACATTTAAGTGTGTGTGAACAAAAGACCTTATAAATCAAAAGGGTTAGAAATATGAAACATTAAAATAACATGTGCCATATACTTACCACCTGTTCACATGCACCAAAACTTGTCAGAAGACAGAGCAGACTTCACGACTCACTGGCAGGCGTCCCCGCTCAGTAAGTAACACGTCAAGCAGGCAAACACAAAAATACAAGTCATGCGAAAACAGTTTCAAACATGCAGAACATGAGTGCATGTGCAAATAGTATCATGGACATATCTCCCGTTCATGGAACAAGTACAAAATATCTGTCGGCACAAAACTGGCATGACATAAAAACATAAAAACCTGGTCTTCCCATGGAGTGACAATCCCATAGGTAAGACATAGTTCCACTGAACGGGTAAGAATAAGTGTGGGTGCCTAAAGTCTTGTGTAAATAGAACTTGCCATGAAGACTAGTAGCACGTAAGTGGGCTGGACGGGTCACGGGGGCCACGTTAGAGGAAGGCATGGAGGAAAGAACCTTCACCAACTCTCTCTCTCTCTCTCTCTTCTAGCAAACAAAGCAAACCTGACTCTCACCCAGCGAACTGAAACGAATCTCTCCTCTCTCACCCAGCGTACTAAAGCGGACCCCAACTCCTCCTGTCACCCGATGGACTGAAGTAAATCCGACTTCTTCTCTTATCTGGTGGACTGAAGTACCTGACTCTCCTCTCACACGGTGGACTGAACTACCTGACTCTCCTCTCTCACACAGTGGACTGCAGTGAAAGCCCTCGAATCTCTCTCTATCTCATTCGGCGGACTGAACCAAGGGCTGTGTCATAAGAGGAGACAGAAATAGCTGGTTATGACATCCTCTCCACAAGGTAAGGGCTGCATACAGAGTGATGCAGCAGATCATTTTTTTTCCACTCTTACACATTCACCAGGCTGCACAAGCGGGTGGTGAACCATTCAATTTAGTGTGGGACCTACTAAAGATTCTCCATCAAGCTCATCACTTGAAACCGGTGCCTTGAAGAAGTAGCATTGGGTGGAGTTCTTCTTGTAGATTTGGGACAGCCTTGTCCTTCCCCTTTGAACCTCCTTGATCCTGTTTAATCTTGAGCACCAATTGCTCCGTAGCAAGAGCAGAAGCTGTGAGCTGTTGCAACGTATGTTTCGGGTGCAATTCAATGCCCGATCGATATGCTGGTTGCAGTCCAGAACGAAACTTCCTCTTTCTTTCATCATCAGTGATTTGCATAAAGGGAGTCACTTCCAGCAACACTTTCCAGAACTTGTTAACATACTGTTGCACGCTTTCATTGTCTCTTTGTTCCAGCCTGTCCCACTTTTGAGTGAGAGTTTGCTCCGCATTTGGTGGCAAAAACTGAGCATAGAATCTGTCTTTAAATTCCTTCCAAGTGGAAATGGAATCCTTGGTGATCTTTTCAGTGATCCACCAATGAGCAGCAGTCCCTTTCAAAAACATGCTAGCATGGTGTACCTTTGACTTTTCAGTAAAGTCCTCATCACTAAAAGCAATGTCAAACTGTGCCACAACTGCTAACACCTTAGAAGCATCATGTTCACCATGAAAGACATCAAATTTAACAGATTTGTCACCTGCTTTGAATTCCTTGAGTTTTCTGGCATGAGGCTCATGGTCTTCTCTTTTTCTTTTCCCCTTATCCAACGGGGTAGCCCTATCTGCATGGGCTCCATGGGCCGTCATAGAAGTTTCATGAGGCACGGTGGCATGTGCTCCACGAACTCAAAACTCAGATGAATGTGACTTACCTGCATATGGCATTGTCTCTCCATGAGACAACTCAGAAGGCAAAATTTTTCTGGAAGCAGACCTGTCACCATGAGATACATGTCTTGCATGCATGAGACTTTCATGCCCTCCATGAGCACTGGCATACATATATCTGTCAAGCTTTGTGCCTTGTGGAGAAGATGCATGTCGAGAGGTGACTGTCACCTCTTCCTTTTGCATAAAAGATTTCAGCCTTTGAGATGCGGAATCTCCATGCTTCAAACGAGGTGGATTTCTGAATTTCAGCTCTCCGTCATCCCCCTCTTTAATATCACCTTTGCGGAGAAGGTAGGCAAGTGCCAACTCCCTTGGTTTCTTGCACACTTCCCGAGCCATAGACTCAAAAGTTACATCTACCATTGCATCAGCCTTCCTGGCTTCAATAGCACTTTGTACATGGAGATCTTCATGCAAAAACTTTAACTCTTGCTCTTGAGCCTGCAAAAGTTCTCATATGTTCCATTTCAGCCCTCATAGCATCAGGCTCTTGTTCAAGCATAACTGTCTTTCCTGGAGACAGTTGACCCTTTGATTCACTATCATTAACCCTTTCAAGGGGCTTGTGTCTTCCTCGCAGGGCATCAGACCCACGAGAGGCACTAGATGGACCCCTCGAAATAGGCACTTCCAAAGGGTTACCTTGGCTGTCCATTGTGTTTTAAGTTTGCTAAAAGCGGGATGTCCAGTACACAGGTTCGTTTCCCCACTAGGAAGAGGGAAACAACCGTAGTTTGATACCAATGAAACCGATCCCGTCAAGTGGAAAGACTCCGTTGGACACCCACACGCTTAATAGCACAACTTTAAAACCACAAATTTGAAATGGACAACTTAATACAACTTGAAATTGAAATGAAAATGAAATGGAAAGATGGACACCAGCACTGGGGCCGGAACGGGCCGACCCCCCCCCCCTCCAATATATGATATATTTATTGGGAGTATTTAATAAATACAATGCTCCATGGGTTCCAAGAACCAGATGATGTCCATGTACATATGAAAAAAGTACCAAACGAATAGGCTCGAAGTCGAAATTCGATGTAGAAGTTCGAAGCAGAATGACCACTAGTGTGGTCCAATCTCTACGGTCCTGTGCTTTCACTGGACTCCGCGGAGAGCGCCTCACTGGTGTTCCGAGACCACGCACAAACAGGCGTTCTCGTACTAGCGCCTGGCTCTCCCGATCTCAGCACCTTTGGACCGAGGTTCTCCAATAGAGCTTGGACAACCCGGCACCGAACGGGTGTTGGCCGTATAGGGAGTCGGGAATCCCTTATCAGATTTAAACACAAAATACTTTACTTAAATCTAAAATTCACTTACTTGTGGATGGCTTGATAGAGAACCAATACCCGTGGTATTTGTGTAGAAGATGTAGCCACCCAGGAGATGTGAAGTCTTCTTGTAGTCGCCAGTGGAGAAGATGTGCAATCTTGTTGAGATGGCACAATCGCCTTGTAGATAAACCTAGTGTAGCCACCAGGACAAGTACCACCGCAAAGACCACAGCCGCCTGCTGTGAGAGAAGGAGTACCCACTTGCAAGGGAGAAGAGGCCTGGCTGCAGCGTGGAGACAAGATGGAATGGAAGAGCATAATCTGAACTGTGGCAGCCGCCTATGAGGATGGTGGGCAGCCCTACAGGTAAAACAGGCGCAGCCTGTGAACTGTAGAAGGTGGGTAGCCTGCAGGTAACACCAGCGCAGAGGATAGGGCAGTGCAGCCTGTGGTTGTGCAACCGCCTACTGATGGAACCGCCTGCTGTCTGCCAGCCAGCCGCCTGTAGGAGTGCATGCGCAGCCTGTTAAGAAGAGAGAGAGCACACACACACGCCTGGCTACTGAAAGGAGAAGAGATGCCTAGTCGACTGCAGTAAACAGGCGCAGCCTACTGGACAGAAGAGGCGTGCGTAGTCTGCTGAAGACGGCAGCCGCCTGTAGGAGAACGAGCGCAAGAGATGGTCGCCGGGTGGTTTCTCTACGCAAGAAGGTGATCGCCCGGTTGTTCCACGCTGAAGGTGAAAGCCTTTTTTAATAAAAATTAAGGTGGAGTTCAACCTTAGTGATTCCCACGCTTGCATGTGGGTAGGTGACCATGCCCACCCCCACACTCACTTAAGTGGGGCTCCCCACCTTGGCCCCTAAGTGGGTGCCCAAAGTGGTGCCCACATTTAAGTGTGTGTGAACAAAAGACCTTATAAATCAAAAGGGTTAGAAATATGAAACATTAAAATAACATGTGCTATATACTTACCACCTGTTCACATGCACCAAAACTTGTCAGAAGACAGAGCAGACTTCACGTCTCACTGGCAGGCGTCCCCGCTCAGTAAGTAACACGTCAGGCAGGCAAACACAAAAATACAAGTCATGCGAAAACAGTTTCAAACATGCAGAACATGAGTGCATGTGCAAATAGTATCATGGACATATCTCCCGTTCATGGAACAAGTACAAAATATCTGTCGGCACAAAACTGGCACGACATAAAAACATAAAAACCTGGTCTTCCCATGGAGTGACAGTCCCATAGGTAAGACAGTTCCAGGCACGAGTCTCCCTATGGTGTGACAGTCCCATAGGCAAAACACGGCACGAATACTGGCTCTTCCATGGCGTGACAATCCCATGGGTCGAACACAGTCCAGGTCATACACGGGTGGCACCAGTCTGGCTCCCGTCCATACGACACCATCCTGCTAACACACGGGTGGCACCAGTCTGGCTCCTGTCCATGTCAGCAAAATACTGGCCTCTTCACATGAGACACCGGCCTGGCCTCAAGTGAACGAGACGCAAAAACTGGAGATGGACCAAATGGTCGGCCAATTGGTGACATCCCCCCGGGCTTCTAAAGAGTTGACCTCAACTGAAAAGCCTCAAGATATGCCTGCAACAACTGCGGGTAATCAACAAAATAATCCTTATTTACCCACTTGGCATCAATAGGCAAATAATTCTTAAACTTCACAAGGTATCTCCTGGAAAGCTTTCCGGCAGGTAGCTTTCGCTCCTTGTGAAAAACAATCTGTTCTGGCTGGAGGATCTCCTCAAGCTCTTCAATCTCTTGCGGATCTTCTGTGACAGGCTCATCAGGATCTGGCCCCACATATTTCCGAAATAGACTCACATGAAAAGCATTGTGAATCTTCCAGTGACTAGGTAAAGCAAGCCTGTAGGACACTTCATTGATCTTCTGAATCACCTTGAAGGGTCCATAATAGCGAGGAGAAAGCTTAGGATATGACCCTTCTCATCCTGGCCTCTTCCGAAGCCTAGTCTTCTCAAATTTCAGCAATACCCAATCACCTTCTTTGACTTCCTTGTCCCTTCGATGCTAGTCAGCAGCCATTTTATGCTTATCTTGAGATCTTGCAATGGCTGTCCGCACCTGACCAAAGGCAACATCCAAGTCACGAACATATTCATCAGCTGCAAAAATCTCATCCTTGGTACGAAGGATGGGTGGCAATACCACTCTGCCATAGATAATCTCAAACGGAGCCTTTCCCGTGTGGAAGCATGGATCGTATTGTTGTAGGCAAACTCAACAAGTGGAAGATACTTCTCCCATGCATTCTTTTGATCTACCACATAACACTTCAATAAATCCAACACGGCTGAATTTGCAGCTTCACTTTGGCCATCCGTTTGGGGATGATAAGCTGATGAAAACTCAAGCTTAGTACCCATATTATCAAATAAAGCCCTCCAAAAGAGGCTTGTAGTCCTGGGATCTCTATCCCCAACAATGGATTAGGCATACCATGATGCTTGAAAATATTTGCAAGAAAAAGCTTTACCATATGATCAGCTTTAATGGTTTTCTTGACGAGCAAGAAATGAGCTTGCTTGCTAAACCTATCCACAATGGTCCAAATAGCATCATTCCTATGCTAGGATCTAGGCAAGTCCATAATAAAATCCATAGTGATACTTTCCCAAGGTTGCGAGGGAAAAGGCAATGGCTGAAGCAAACCTGGAGGTTTTTGCCTATCAAATTTCACCTTTTGGCAAGTGATACATGTATGCACGTAAGCCTCAATGTCTTTACGCATGCTCGGCCAAAAGAAATACCTCTGAATCATGCGTGTAATAGGCATAATACCTCTATGACCAGCATAAGGTGGAGCGTGACATTCGTCCATAACCTTTGGACGCAAATCCTTCAGGTGGCTGTCCACCCTTTTGCAGATTTGGAACAACCTTGTCCTTCCCCTTTGAACCTCCTTGATCCTGTTTAATCTTGAGCACCAATTGCTCCGTAGCAAGAGCAGAAGCTGTGAGCTGTTGCAACGTATGTTTCGGGTGCAATTCAATGCCCGATCGATATGCTGGTTGCAGTCCAAAACAAAACTTCCTCTTTCTTTCATCATCAGTGATTTGCATAAAGGGAGTCACTTCCAGCAACACTTTCCAGAACTTGTTAACATACTGTTGCACGCTTTCATTGTCTCTTTGTTCCAGCCTGTCCCACTTTTGAGTGAGAGTTTGCTCCGCATTTGGTGGCAAAAACTGAGCATAGAATCTGTCTTTAAATTCCTTCCAAGTGGAAATGGGATCCTTGGTGATCTTTTCAGTGATCCACCAATGAGGAGCAGTCCCTTTCAAAAACATGCTAGCATGGCGTACCTTTGACTTTTCAGTAAAGTCCTCATCACTAAAAGCAATGTCGAACTGTGCCACAAATGCTAACACCTTAGAAGCATCATGTTCACCATGAAAGACATCAAATTTAACAGATTTGTCACCTGCTTTGAATTCCTTGAGCTTTCTGGCATGAGGCTCATGGTCTTCTCTTTTTCTTTTCCCCTTATCCAACGGGGTAGCCCTATCTGCATGGGCTCCATGGGCCGTCATAGAAGTTTCATGAGGCACGGTGGCATGTGCTCCACGAACTCGAAACTCAGATGAATGTGACTTAACTGCATATGGCATTGTCTCTCCATGAGACAACTCAGAAGGCAAAATTTTTCTGGAAGCGGACCTGTCACCATGAGATACATGTCTTGCATGCATGAGACTTTCATGCCCTCCATGAGCACTGGCATACATATATCTGTCAAGCTTTGTGCCTTGTGGAGAAGATGCATGTCGAGAGGTGACTGTCACCTCTTCCTTTTGCATAAAAGATTTCAGCCTTTGAGATGCGGGATCTCCATGCTTCAAACGAGGTGGATTTCTGAATTTCAGCTCTCCGTCATCCCCCTCTTTAATATCACCTTTGCGGAGAAGGTAGGCAAGTGCCAACTCCCTTGGTTACTTGCCCACTTCCCGAGCCATAGACTCAAAAGTTACATCTACCATTGCATCAACCTTCCTGGCTTCAATAGCACTTTGTACATGGGGATCTTAATGCAAAAACTTTAACTCTTGCTCTTGAGCCTGCAAAAGTTTTCTCATATGTTCCATTTCAGCCCTCATAGCATCAGGCTCTTGTTCAAGCATAACTGTCTTTCCTGGAGACAGTTGACCCTTTGATTCACTATCATTAACCCTTTCAAGGGGCTTGTGTCTTCCTCGCAGGGCATCAGACTGTCACGTGCACACCAGTCAGGTGTACAGTGACATGGCATCATTATGGCTTCATTAGCATCATCAGGATATTATCAGATATTTTATTGGCATTTATAGGCATTTTTACAGGCATTTATGGGGCAGCCGACAGCATTTATGGACATGACATCTGGCCGACCAGCCCTCTCACCCATATAAATACAGGCGCCTCTCCATTCAGCAGAGCAAGTCCATCATTCAGTCATCAAGGGCTCATCAGTGAAGCGCATCCTCATCAAGATCATCTGGCGTTTCAGCATATCATCATCAGCAGTAGTTGGAGTTAACGCATCATCATCAGCAGTTGTTGCAGTTAACGCATCATCATCAGCAGCATAACCAGCAAACGCATCATCCTCAGCCTTCATCTTCAGCAAACGCAGCATCATTCAGTTCAGATTCAGCCATCAGGTCTGCGTTTCATCATCCCATCAGCATTCAGCATCTGTTCCAAAGTCTCCCTTCAGTGTTTCCTTCCCAGGAGACAAGGGAAAGAGTGGACAGCAGTTCATCCCGCATATTCAGCATATAGGCAGCATATTCAGCAGTACAGATCCATTTGGATCTCATTGTAACATCATTCATTCATCTAATATAGCTGCATTGCATTGACACATATCTGTTTGTCTCTTAAACATCATTAAGTGCAGTTTAGTTAGACTAAGGTTGTGTTTACGACGGTCATAAGCTCTCTCACATGTCACATTGGTATCAGAGCGTTCCAAGGTAACCAGCCTTAGAGCATGTTCAGTTCATCAGTCATTCAGTCAGTCATCAGTTTTATCGCTTCCGCACAGTTAAACCCAGTTCTCAAAATTTTGCAAGCCACCCTTAGGGATTTTCCCTTAGGTTTGCATCAGTAACCCATCCATCTGCATTCTTGCACAGCATATAGGGTTGCACATGGCTTGCATAACAGTCATCTTAGCAGTCAGTCTTGCATACATGTTGCCCATGAACTCTCAGGGAAGAATGACATCCATCATCAAAGGAAGACATAAGTTTTGGGCTTCAACTGGCAGCAGCAGGGGGTTTCTCTTCCACAGAAGACGGAAGTTTGCTCCAACATCGCCTCAGGAGGTTCAGACCTTCAGGTACGACGGAGATGGTAGGTGAAAGGTTTCCACAGGCAGGTCAGGGGTGACTCAGGTATTTGCCATTTAGTTCCCGCAGTACATAGCGTCTTGGCTCAAAGGATTCCACTCCTGCAGACGGCCTCAGTCCAAGCAGAAGACAGAAGGGGGCAGTGGTTCGGAGGAGAAGGATCGCAGAGGAGTCGAAGGTTGCCAGGTTTATCACCCAGCAACAGTTTAGCAGCGGGGAATGTCACGTGCACACCAGTCAGGTGTACAGTGACATGGCATCATTATGGCTTCATTAGCATCATCAGGATATTATCAGATATTTTATTGGCATTTATAGGCATTTTTACAGGCATTTATGGGGCAGCCAACAGCATTTATGGACATGACATCTGGCCGACTACAGCCCATCTGGCCGACCAGCCCTCTCACCCATATAAATACAGGCGCCTCTCCATTCAGCAGAGCAAGTCCATCATTCAGTCATCAAGGGCTCATCAGTGAAGCGCATCCTCATCAGGATCATCTGGCATTTCAGCATATCATCATCAGCAGTAGTTGCAGTTAACGCATAATCATCAGCAGTAGTTGCAGTTAACACATCATCAGCAGCAGCATAACCAGCAAACGCATCATCCTCAGCCTTCATCTTCAGCAAACGCAGCATCATTCAGTTCAGATTCAGCCATCAGGTCTGCGTTTCATCATCCCATTAGCATTCAGCATCTGTTCCAAAGTCTCCCTTCAGCGTTTCCTTCCCAGGAGACAAGGGAAAGAGTGGACAGCAGTTCATCCCGCATATTCAGCATATAGGCAGCATATTCAGCAGTACAGATCCATTTGGATCTCATTGTAACATCATTCATTCATCTAATATATGTTCCATTTCAGCCCTCATAGCATCAGGCTCTTGTTCAAGCATAACTGTCTTTCCTGGAGACAGTTGACCCTTTGATTCACTATCATTAACCCTTTCAAGGGGCTTGTGTCTTCCTCGCAGGGCATCAGACCCACGAGAGGCACTAGATGGACCCCTCGAAATAGGCACTTCCAAAGGGTTACCTGGGCTGTCCATTGTGTTTTAAGTTTGCTAAAAGCGGGATGTCCAGTACACAGGTTCGTTTCCCCACTAGGAAGAGGGAAACAACCGTAGCTCTGATACCAATGAAACCGATCCCGTCAAGTGGAAAGACTCCGTTGGACACCCACACGCTTAATAGCACAACTTTAAAACCACAAATTTGAAATGGACAACTTAATACAACTTGAAATTGAAATGAAAATGAAATGGAAAGATGGACACCAACACTGGGACCGGAACGGGCCGACCCCCCCCCCCCCTCAATATATGATATATTTATTCGGAGTATTTAATAAATACAATGCTCCATGGGTTCCAAGAACCAGATGATGTCCATGTACATATGAAAACAGTACCAAACGAATAGGCTCGAAGTCGAAATTCGATGTAGAAGTTCGAAGCAGAATGACCACTAGTGTGGTCCAATCTCTACGGTCCTGTGCTTTCACTGGACTCCGCGGAGAGCGCCTCACTGGTGTTCCGAGACCACGCACAAACAGGCGATCTCGTACTAGCGCCAAGCTCTCCCGATCTCAGCACCTTTGGACCGAGGTTCTCCAATAGAGCTTGGACAACCCGGCACCGAACGGGTGTTGGCCGTATAGGGAGTCGGGAATCCCTTATCAGATTTAAACACAAAATACTTTACTTAAATCTGAAATTCACTTACTTGTGGATGGCTTGATAGAGAACCAATACCCGTGGTATTTGTGTAGAAGATGTAGCCACCCAAGAGATGTGAAGTCTTCTTGTAGTCGCCAGTGAAGAAGATGTGCAATCTTGTTGAGATGGCACAGTCGCCTTGTAGATAAACTTAGTGTAGCCACCAGGACAAGTACCACCGCAAAGACCACAGCCGCCTGCTGTGAGAGAAGGAGTACCCACTTGCAAGGGAGAAGAGGCCTGGCTGCAGCGTGGAGAGAAGATGGAATGGAAGAGCATAATCTGAACTGTGGCAGCCGCCTATGAGGATGGTGGCCAGCCCTACAGGTAAAACAGGCGCAGCCTGTGAACTGTAGAAGGTGGGTAGCCTGCAGGTAACACCAGCGCAGAGGATAGGGCAGTGCAGCCTGTGGTTGTGCAACCGCCTACTGATGGAACCGCCTGCTGTCTGCCAGCCAGCCGCCTGTAGGAGTGCATGCGCAGCCTGTTAAGAAGAGAGAGAGCACACACACACGCCTGGCTGCTGAAAGGAGAAGAGATGCCTAGTCGACTGCAGTAAACAGGCGCAGCCTA
Organism: Cibotium barometz; assembly: GCF_041138505.1. NCBI lineage: Eukaryota > Viridiplantae > Streptophyta > Polypodiopsida > Cyatheales > Cibotiaceae > Cibotium > Cibotium barometz. The sequence goes on from NC_141076.1 coordinate 35,168,844, forward strand.
CTGGACAGAAGAGGCGTGCGTAGTCTGCTGAAGATGGCAGCCGCCTGTAGGAGAACGAGCGCAAGAGATGGTCGCCGGGTGGTTTCTCTACGCAAGAAGGTGATCGCCCGGTTGTTCCACGCTGAAGGTGAAAGCCTTTTTTAATAAAAAATAAGGTGGAGTTCAACCTTAGTGATTCCCACGCATGCATGTGGGTGACCAGTGTGGGTAGGTGACCATGCCCACCCCCACACTCACTTAAGTGGGGCTCCCCACCTTGGCCCCTAAGTGGGTGCCCAAAGTGGTGCCCACATTTAAGTGTGTGTGAACAAAAGACCTTATAAATCAAAAGGGTTAGAAATATGAAACATTAAAATAACATGTGCTATATACTTACCATCTGTTCACATGCACCAAAACTTGTCAGAAGACAGAGCAGACTTCACGACTCACTGGCAGGCGTCCCCGCTCAGTAAGTAACACGTCAAGCAGGCAAACACAAAAATACAAGTCATGCGAAAACAGTTTCAAACATGCAGAACATGAGTGCATGTGCAAATAGTATCATGCACATATCTCCCGTTCATGGAACAAGTACAAAATATCTGTCGGCACAAAACTGGCACGACATAAAAACATAAAAACCTGGTCTTCCCATGGAGTGACAGTCCCATAGGTAAGACACAGTTCCAGGCACGAGTCTCCCTATGGTGTGACAGTCCCATAGGCAAAACACGGCACGAATACTGGCTCTTCCATGGCGTGACAATCCCATGGGTCGAACACAGTCCAGGTCATACACAGGTGGCACCAATCTGGCTCCCATCCATAAGACACCATCCTGCTAACACACGGGTGGCACCAGTCTGGCTCCCGTCCATGTCAGCAAAATACTGGCCTCTTCACATGAGACACCGGCCTGGCCTCAAGTGAACGAGACGCAAAAACTGGAGATGGACCAAATGGTCGGCCAATTGGTGACAGGTCACCAAGCTTCAAGCGAGGTGGATTCTTAAACATTAACTCCCCATCCACTCTGTCTTTGAGATCAACCTTTCGGATGACATAGGAGTGCCAACTCCCTTGGCTTCTTGCCCACTTCACAAGCCATGGACTCAAAGGTCATATCCACCATAGCATCAGCTTTCTTTGCTTCAATGACACTTATGAGGATCTTCATGCAAAAATTTCAGCTCTAAGCTTCTTCATGTGTTCCAATTCAACCCTCAATGCATCGGGCTCATCCTCATGCGTAGGCTCCTTTCCACAGGATGGCTGTCTCAACAAAACATTGTCATAAACCCTCTCAAGGTGCTTGTGCCTTCCTTGCAATGCATTAGAATCTCGCGAGGCACTTGATTGACCCCTTGAATTCGGCACTTCCAAAGGATTGCCTTGGCTGTCCATTGGGTCAAGTGTCTACATGATTGCTTCCGATTTCAAAAGACCGTGACCCCTCTTAAGAAAGAGAGACAACCGGGCTCAAATAAGTTTTGGAAGGTCTTGCTTGAGGTTACTCCCTTTATGCATCTTTCCAAAGATGAAAAGAAAAGGAAGTTTTGCTCCGGGTTGCAATGAGCCTACCGTTCGGGCATCGAATTGCACCCGAAACACACCCTTCAGCAACTCATAGCATCTGCTCTTGGTACGGAGCAATTGGTGCTTAAAATTAAGCAAGATAATGGGGGTTCCAAGGGCAAAGAGAGGGATGTCCCAAACCTGCAAAAAGGTGGACAACCACCTAAAAAGAACTTTCGAGAAGCCCAAAAGGGACGTAAAGCTGAAAATACCTCATCTAGAGACAATGGGACAAAGAAGAATAAGTTTGGCTTGACTCCTAAGCAAAGGGAGTAATATGCAAAAGAGAGGAAATGCTTTTCATTTGGTAGCAAAGAGCACATGCTTAGGCAATGCCCAAACCGCAAGCAAAAGCAAGAGGACAAGCAACCTAAGGTCAATGTCCATGCCATTCCCGATGTGCAAGGTAGCACTCAGCATGATGGCAAAGAGGGAACGGCATGGGGGCAAATCAAGGATCAGCCCGCCTTGTTTATGTTTGATGATTGTGCAACGGATAACTTCATCTCTACACAGCTGGCAGCAGCCTTGGGCATAGAGGTTGGGGACATGGGACCCTACACTGAGGCAGAGGCCGCCTTTGTTGGCAAAGTGATACATACACATACAAGGTTATCTAGATCATGAGCACTTCTTGATTGCTCCTTTGAATGGATGTGATGTATTACTTGGTAAGCCATGGCATCATAGGCTAGAGCCCCACAAAGAGTACAAAACAAACACGATCACTTTTATGCATAGAGACCGCATGCATGTCATTGATGTTGGCAAAGAGGGGAACTCCATCCAAGTTGTATCACACATCCATATTAATAAGGCAATGAAAAAGAGTCTTTCCGTGTACTTGGGTTTTTTTCGTGATAAGATTGAACAAAGTAATGTGAATGTGGATGTATTGACTCAAGATAGGCTGAATTTTCTTAATGCATATAGAGATTGTTTTGCCGATGCATTGCCAAGAGAGCTACCTCCTGAGAGGCCCGAGGATCATCGCATAGATCTTGTGCCAAGTAGTTCCCCACCAAACAAACCTACATACCGTGTGAGTGCCACACAACAAGAGAAAATCATGAAGCAGGTTAATGAGATTTTGGAGAAGGGTTTGGTTCAGCCAAGCTCCTCACCTTTTTGCTCTCCGTGCTTCTTGTGCAAAAGAAAGTGGTTCATTCCGTATGTGCGTGGATTACCGAGCTCTAAACAAGCTCACCATCAAGAACCAGTTTCCAATTCCGTGCATAGATGATATCTTGGATAAACTTGATGGTTCGGCTTGTTTTAGCCGCATCGATTTGAAGAGTGGTTTACACCATATTCGTGTGGTATCCCAAGATGTCCATAAGACCGCATTCAAGCCAGCTTTCCGGTTGTATGAGTTTTTGGTGATGCCTTTTGGCCTTACCAATGCCCTGACAACATTTAACCGTATGATGGACAAGATCTTTCAAGCCCATCGTAAATTCACATATGTATTCTTTAATGACATCTTGGTTTTCTCCAAGAATGAGCAAGAGCATAGGATTCACTTGGCCACAATATTTAAAGAGTTGCGAAAGCATAAACTCTTCATAAATGCCAAGAAGAGTGAGTTCTTTCAATCATAGACACACTACTCGAGGCACACAGTATCCAAGGAGGGTGTGAGAATGGATCCTGCTAAGGTCAAAACCATTCGGAATTGGCCAGAGTTACATAGTGTGCATGAGGTCCGTAGCTTTCTTGGATTATGCTCATATTACAGGAGGTTCATAAGGCATTTTTCCAAGATTGCCTGCCATTACATGAGCTTACAAAGAAGAAAGCCACTTTCAAATGGACCCAGGATGAACAAGATACCTTCTACCAACTCAAGGATGCTATCATATGTGGGCCTGCATTGATCATTCCGGACTTGCAAAAGCCATTCACGGTGGAACGTGATACTTGTAGAAATTGCATAGGGACTATCCTCAATCAAGAGGGTCATGCAATGGCATATGAGAGCCGTAGATTGCATGATGCAGAGATCCATATGGACATTTATGTAAAAGAGCTCTTGGTTGTAATTCATGCCTTGAAAATATGGAAGTGTTATCTTCTTGGGGCTGAATTTATAGTCAAAACTGATCACCAAAGTTTGAGATACTTTCTATCTCAAATAAAGCTCTCGGAGAAGCAAATGAGAATGGCAAATTTCCTATGTTCCATTTTCAAATTGTACACACTCCGGGAAAGAAGAATGTAGTGGCAAATGCCTTGTCCAGGAGGCCATATGTGGCTGCCGTTTCAGTGGCCTCACATGGGGACTTGACTGCCATGCGTGATTTGTACCATTTGGATACTGATTTTTGCCATATTTAGGCTCATTTGATAGCTGGTCACACACACGTCTTTAATGTGATCAAATAGGGTTCTCTCATGAAGGATAATTGCTTATGTGTGGTAAAGGATATGCGTGCAAAGGTTATGGAGAAATGTCATGCTCCACCTTATACTGGTCATAGAGGTATTTTACCTACAACACGCATGATAGAGAGATTTTTCTTTTGGCCAAGCATGCATAAAGACATTGAGGCTTATGTACACGCATGTATTACTTGCCAAAAGGTGAAATTTGATAGGCAAAAAGGCTTGCTTCAGCCTTTGCCTATTCCCTCGCAACCATGGGAAAGCATTACTATGGACTTCATTGTGGACTTGCCTAGATCCCCACAAGGGAATGATGCTATTTGGACCATTGTGGACAGGTTTAGCAAGCAAGCTCACTTCTTGCCAGTCAAGAAAACCATTAAAGCCGATCATATGGTGAAGCCTTTTCTTGCTCAGATATTTAAGCATCATGGTATGCCAAAGTCCATCGTTGGGGATAGAGACCCTAGGACTACGAGCCTCTTTTGGAGGGCTCTATTTGACAACATGGACACTAAGCTTAAGCTCTCATCGGCCTCACACCTGCAAACGGATAGTCAGAGTGAGGCTGCAAATTCAGCTCTGTTGGATTTGTTAAAGTGTTATGTGGCAGATCAAAAGAGTGCATGGGAGAAGCACCTTCCACTTGTAGAGTTTGCCTACAATAACACAATGCATGCCTCCACGAGAAAGGCCCCGTTTCAGATTATTTATAGTAGAGTGATCTTGCCAACCATCCTTCGCACAAAGGATGAGATTGTTGAAGCTGCTGAGTATGTGCATGATTTGGATGTAGCCTTTACTTAGGAGCACACAACCATTGCAAGGTCCCAAGACAAGCATAAGAGGGCTACCGACAAGCATAGAAGGGACATGCAAGTCAAGGAAGGTGATTGGGTATTGCTGAAATTTGAGAAAGCTAGGCTTCGGAAGAGACCAAGATGAGACGGATCATACCCTAAGGTTTCTACTCAATATTATGGACCCTTCAAGGTGATTGAGAAAATCAATGAAGTGGCTTGCAGGGAAGTGGCTTACAGGCTTGCTTTAACCAGTCATTGGAAGATTCGCAATGCCTTTCATGTGGTTCTTTTGCGAAAGTATGTGGGGCTAGATCCTGAGGAACGTGTCACAAAAGATCCGCCAAAGGTTGATGAGCTTGAGGAGATCCTCCAGCCAGAGCAAATTGTGTTTCACAAGGAAAGAAGGCTACCAGCTGGACAGCTTTCCAAGAGATACCTTGTTAAGTTTAAAAATTATTTACCCATTGATGCAAAGTAGGTAGATGAGGATTACTTTGTTGATTGCCCGTAACTTTTGCAGGTATATCTTGAGGCTTTTCAGTTGAGGTCAACTGTTTAGAAGCCAGGGGGATGTCACCATTTGGCCGCCCATTTGGTTCATCTCCGTTTCTGGTACCACTTCTATAGGACTGTCACTCCATAGAGCGGCCAGATTTGTGCCATGTTCACATGAGGCCAAGCCGGTGTCTCATGTGAAAGGGCCAGTTACTTTGTGTCGCATGGACGGGAGCCAATCTCGTGCCACCCGTGTGACCATGATCACGTCATATGGACGGGGGCCTGTATCGCGCCACCAATGTATGGCCAGGACTGTGTCTTGTCCATGGGACTATCACTCCATGGAAGGACCCATGTTTGTACCGGGTCTTGTCTAATGGGTGGTGAACCATTCAATTTAGTGTGGGACCTGCTAAAGATTCTCCATCAAACTCATCATTTGAAACCAATGCCTTGAAGAAGTAGCATTTGGTGGAGTTCTTCTTGTAAAAGAGTTCTATTATTCTTTCTTCCTACTAATGGAACTCTTGAGGATGCAAGAGTCAGGATGCTAGAGGATGGGGTAAGAGATCGGGATTGAAGCTCGAAGTGTTTCTCTAGGAGAACCAGCTATCCTATAACCGAGGTCGAGCACTTTGACAGGCGTTAGTACGCGAGTGCCTGTTCGTGCACGATCCCGGAACACCAATTCGTGCAAGTGTTCAGCCCAGGAAAGGTGAGGATTGCCCGAGATTGGGCTTCATCAGTGGAATTCTTCACCGCCACACATACATTGTTTTGGTATTTGTATTCTCTCCATGTTTTGGACAAATTGGCTCTCATGCCCGTGAAACTTGTAATCATCAAATACTCCAAGAAATACATCTTGTATTGAGGGGGGGGGGGGTTCAGCCCTTCCGGCCCCAGTAGTGGTGTCAAGTTGTTTATTATCATTTTCAGTTTTGTGGATGCTTATGTTATTCATAATTATCAAGGTTAAGTGATCTAAGTTTGTGCATTTGTTTTCTGATCGTGGTTGGTCTCCCGTGGGGAGCAGTTGCATCAATGGCCCTTCTTTCACGCCAGAGCTTTTTGGGGTGACAAGAGGGACAACTTTGAGAATTCCTAGCTGAACCGAAGGATTATCCACTTGGACTGCCACCTTTCCAAGGTATCGCGGAAGTACAGATTGTACAAGGGTTCCTCACAGGGCTAAGGGGAGGCCCCAACCGGGTGGAGGAAGATTGTGGAGAAGTTGACTTCGGGGGTTGAATTTGAGCCTCAGTTCCGGGCTGAATTTATTCAATGGGAGGATGAGTTCGATGTGATGGCTAAACTTACAGATGACCAAACTTACAAATTTGAGCATGTAATGGGTGATGGATGTATCTTTCGATACTTATTCAATGACCAGTACATTACAATACTTATTCGGTGACCAATACATTACAAGGAGGGAACACACATCTGCTTGTGTGGATCCTTGTGATTGTAGGCTACTTGGTAGATTCCAAGGGATGAGTAGGAGGAATGATTGATATGCTTTGGATATCCAGACTTTTGCCAACATGATTGTCGTGATTATCATAATTGTCAAGACTGACACATGGATTCCTTATGACACCTTTCGATTCTAGGATAAATTCTCGATAGATTGTCCGTGATTGGTCGACAAACGAAATTTGGTCAGGATTGTTAATTCAACATAATCAAGATTCATCATAGCTGAGTGCGACTAACTAGTAGAAACTGACTATTGTAGTTGCTATTACTTTCCTATACAATCATTGATCTTGCCTATTTTGACATTACCAATTAGAGCCTTGGTTCACTAATCCGGTTCCAATGATATTATATGTTTTACAAAGGGATTGTGGAGGAGATTGGGCACATTTTTTTGTTGTCATGAATGGTACTCTTCAAGGTATTATTTTAGAGCATCCCTTGATAGAGTTTACAGCTTTACACTAGGGTTTCAACGGGGCTCCCGGTTGCATGGAGGTTCTTGCGACTCGGACGAGTCTCAACCACGAGAAGTATACATCTTGACTACTATCAAGACTAATTCACGGAGGTGATTCGATACACTGACGAGATTTCTCTATGTACACATGAGATAGCTTTACAAATATAAGCATGTGAAGGATGGCCCATAGTGCCAGTTGATTTTACTTGAGGTGCACTAGTTTTACAGGTACTTATCCAGTAATTCCGAAGTGTGCATGTTAAGGTTCTACAAAATAGATATCCCTTTCCACGATCGGATGAGCGTGGATAACAATGTAATGTGCTTGGTCTGACAAGTATACCAAGTGTCATTCAGTTGAGGAGGAGGATGTCTTTATGACAAAGCGACCATTACCAGATTTCCAAGATACCTTTGTGTTATGTACCTAGCACTAACCCTTGGGGTTAGAGACTAATCTGTCGGGGTTAGGAGAGCCTTGGGGTTAGAGAAAGCAAGCGGATTCAAGTGGCTAGGGTTCAGAATCAATAATAACCCAGGACTCGAGCAAGCGGATTCAAGTGGCTATGGTTCAGAATCAATAATAACCCAAGACTCACTTATATAGCTTGTTGCTGCTATAAATAACAGTCCAATCACTAACCTTGGATTTATTAAATCAATTTTATGTACCTAGCACTAACCCTTGGGATTAGAGACTAATCCAACGGGATTAGGAAAGCCCTGGGATTAGGGAAAGCAGGTAGATTCAGGTGGCTAGGGTTCAATCCAAAAAACCAAGGGTTTCCCAAGACAATCCCGCCCACACGCTTGCATACAAATCTCATCGTTGTCCCCCCTTCTTTCAGAATCGACATGAACCCTATCTTGCCAGCAAAACCTAAAAAGCACCTACTTCTTGCAGAGTCAAAACGTAGATATGGTGATCAAGAGATATCTGGCTTCGGCAACCTTGATAAAAGCATGATGACATGCAAACCTTGCTTTTTCCCACCTCCACAATTAGGCTTGCTCTCATACCAACTGTGAGAGGTGGGATCACTTAGGGGCTTTACACCTTTAAAATGATGGATAGCAAAGAAAAAGATGAACAAGGGAGACTCCTAATAACCTACCAACCTTTGCTCATTCTTATAGAAATCTTATAAGTGGACTTAGGTGTGCAAATCCCTTAAGTAGAAGAGTTGAGTACTTCATGATGCTTGGATATTTCCTTCCGAATCTTCTATGTTTCTTTCTTATTTGATACTAGTCTAAGAAACCTTGTATTTGGTGTTCCCATCTCAAAGCTTCATGATGCCTGGATATTTTGTCCCAAATCTTTATCCTCTATCCGCATTCGCCTAAGTAGTCTCAACACTAGACAGCACTCGGAGGCTTTCGACTACTCCTTCACACGCCTCTTTGGAGCGATGAGCTAGCACCCTTCAGAGTTCATGTGGTGATACCTCCAGCCCGAGGGGAGGAGGCACTTGATTCAGCGGTGGCCTTCTCCTTCCCTCTTTGCGGCACTAGCGACCGGGAGTGGACTCTAGATCTCGCTCTTAGTGTGTTGAAGACTCACGCAGTTGAGTTTTCTCACCATGTGAGCGATTTGGAGATGACAGATGTGATAGGCCGACTCTGGGAGTTGGCACATTTCTTTGATACCACGAGTGCGGATGCCTCCAGGATTCGACATTTGGTGGTTCGCATAGTGGCAGACCTAGCACAAGACCCTGGCTATGTATGCATACATGAGGTTTCTCTCTCCGAGCGGGAGGCAGTCGCTATGGGACACAGCCACTAGCGCCTGGTCCGAGACTCTTGCAGCACACCGGGTGGGCAGATTCGTAGCCGCTCGGATGGGCATTACTCTCCATCCAAGCCGCTTGCGAAGGCCCACCGTATGGCTAAAACAGCCTCCACCTCAGCAGGTCATCCATGAGGATCATCTCATGGAATGTACATGGCCTTGGCAGCGCACACTATGTACGTTATCGTGGTTGCTTGAGGCAGGAGCTTCAGAGATGCCTGGTTGGAGGCAGTATTGATATTCTGATGATGCAGGAGCACCATTTGAGTGAGAGCAGGATTCGGAGATATGGGTCGGTGATGACTGGTAGATGGGACACATTTTGGTCTGCAGGCTTTGGCCCCTTGGGTGGGCAGGGAGGAGTATGTATGGTCATTGCGGATGTATGGCGGCAGGCCATTGTGGATCGCGGGGTCATTGTGCCTGGTAGAGCACAGTATGTTATTCTGAGGATGCACGATGAGCACTTTGGTGTGCTCAATGTCTATGCGCCCAACCATGCTAGTGCCAGAGCAGAGTTCTGGACCCTTGTTACAGATGCATTGCCCGAGGCCGCACATTGGTGTGTTGGGGGAGACTTCAACATGCTTGAGGACCCGGCCGATAGGGTGGGAGGCAGTCATGTTACAATGCACGGCACAGAGCTTGCAGCTTGGGAGCGATTTTGTACAACACTGCGGGTCACTGATGCATGGCAGCATGAGGCTTTCTCTCGCTCTCAGGACAGTCTTAGTTTTTCTCAGTCAGATCGAGGGACTAATCTATCACGGATTGATCGCTTCTATGTGGGCGACAGGTTCGGGGAGCGTGGTGGCTCCGTTGGCATTCTCGCTGGCACCTCTTTTTCATACCATGCGCCAGTTATTTTGACACTGGAGGAGAGGACACGGGAGACCAGCTTGCAGTTGAGGATCCTAGAGAGGATACTTACAGATCCCAGTCTTTCTGAGGACATTGAGAGGATATGGCCTGATAGCCAGAGCTCTGACCTGGATGCAGCAGGCCAGTGTGCCCAGGGACTTATCGAGCTCAGCTCTTTTTTGCACGCTACAGCCTTGACACGGCTCGGAGAGACTCGAGAGCAGGAGCGTCGCTTGAGACGTAGCCTTGCTTCGCTTCAGCGTCTTCAGGAGCAGCTGCCTACATGTGAGTGGGTGGCGTCCCAGCTGAGCCAGGCACGCCAAGAGGTTAGAGAGGCAGAGGAGCAGAGACATGAGTTCTACTATCATCGCCAGGCCTCTCAATGGACGCAGCTTGGTGGTAGAGTGACTGGGGAGTTTGTTGACATCATCGGACCCCGCCACGCTCGAGCAGGAGTACGCCAACTCAGGAGGCAGGACGGATCGTTAGCCACTGAGCCCGGGGAGATTAGAGCCATTGCCACTGAGTTCTATAGAGACTTGCTTTCAGCGGAACCAGCCACGGAGGCACGTGATGCTTGCAGACAGACTATGTAGGCCCATGTGCAGAGGAGGGTCACAAATCATATGCGCACAGTTTTGGGTGAGCCCCTTTCAGAGGATGAGCTTGTTGAGGCTTTGAGAGTCCTTCCGCGTCATAGTTGCCCTGGGGAGGACGGATTGACACCTACCTTCTTTATGCGCTATTGGGACCTTTTGGGGCCAGGCCTCCGCAGGGGCTTTCAATATGTTTTGGACACTGGGGTGATTCCACAGAGCTTTTCAGAGGGCTTGATCTTTCTTATCCCCAAGGGGGAGGGAGTGTCAGATGATATTCGGCATTGGAGGCCTATTACGATCCTCAATACTGTCTACAAGGTCCTAGCAAAGGCCTTGAGTTTGAGGATCCAACCCTTCCTTGGGGAGTTGATTCATGCTACCCAGACAGGATTCGTCAAGGAGCGCAGTATCCTTGACAACATTTTCACCTTTTGGGAGGCGATGGCCCGAGCTAGATTTCTCGATGAGGACTTGGTCGTGATGCTTCTCGATTTTGAGAAGGCATACGATAGAGTCGATTGGGGCTTCCTAGAGGGCACAATGCTTCACCTAGGTTTTGAGCCAGATTGGATTGGAGGAGTGGTGACTCTATACTCCACAGCTCGTAGCCAGGTGTTGATGGCAGGAGGACGGGGGCCGAGTTTTGAGTTGACCAGATCAGTCCGTCAGGGATGCTCTCTCGCCCCGTTCCTTTTTCTCTTCTTTGCAGAGGCTATGAGCATGTATCTGACAACAGAGGAGGTTGGTTTGAGAGGACTCCAGCTTCCAATCCGGGGTGAGGACCTACTCGATTCCGAGTTTGCTGATGACACAGGATTGTTTCTCCATGGCCAGGAGGCCAATCTGCAGAGGGCAAAGCAGTCGCTACAGGTTTTTGGTGTGGCTTCGGGAGCATTGATCAATTGGTGCAAGACAGTGGCTTTTTGGATCAGTAGCGCTCCCGCTCCGTCATGGAGCCCAGACCCGGGTTTTAGATGGATTCCTCCTGGCACAGCAGTGCGGTATCTGGGATGCCAGATTGGACTTGATTTGTCACCTGAGCAGCAAATCGCCCCGCTTCTTCTGAGCATTCGGAAGAAGCTTTTATATTGGAGTACAGCTCGGCTATCCTTGGCTGGGAGGGTGGTGGTGACAAATCAAGTGCTTTTAGCGACTATGTGGTACATCACGTCTTGCTGGATCTTCTCGAGCTCTTGCATCAGCCAGGTACACAGGTTGATAAGGAACTTTCTTTGGTTTGGGCGGGATGGTCAGCTGGCCCGGGCTAAGGTTGCTTGGGCAGTTATCACTCTTCCGCTGGCCCAAGGGGGCTTGGGCATTATAGATCCAGCTGATCAGAGTAGAGCCTTGTTGGGGAAGCTTATTGTTCGGGGGCTGCTTCCAGGCGCTGAGCGTTGGAAGGAGCTTCTTTTTCAGCGGCTGTAGGCTAGAGCTCCCCCAACAGGGGACACTTGGGCACCAGAGATACGGTGGATCTTCATAGAGATGAGGAGGACAGGCCTCAGTAGAGGATGGGAGGACAGATTTGCCTTGAGCATCCTGCGAGCTTGGGAGCTGCTGCGACCGGGGCTTTCTCAGAGACCTCCCACTTGTGATGAGGAGCGGGCCAGATAGCCGCTCATCTGGAGCCCCGCGATACGCAGAGAGCATGGTCATATGCTAGGTTCTCGGCCTCGTCTAGCCTGGGGACCATTGGCGGCAGGCCCAGCCCGCAGTTTTGGAGATTGGCATGCCTTTTGTAGCCTCCCGGAGGAGATCCAGGCGGAGAGGCTGAGTCACTTCAGAGGTGGGCTAACTATGAGGGATGACATTCAGGAGGCACTCAGTGAGGAGTGGTTCACGCCTTTCGAGCCAGCGGCCCCACGGTGGATGGGAGCCTTTACACAGTTGGAGATCCTGATTGCTATCAGAGCTTGCACTGAGGATGGTAGATGCCTCTACTATGAGATACAGGATGAGGGCAGACTTCAGAGAGTGGAGGCAGAGTCGCCTTCGGTTGCAGAGTGCATCTTTCAGAGGATACGGGTGGTGGCCGCCGCTTCTCGAAAGTGGCATATTGATCGAGACCCTGCAGATGTGGACTCTGATTGGCGCATATGGGCATATGCTGCGCGCCCCTTGGCCCGGCTCCAGTGGGACCCTGGCGAGTACGAGTGGCACGATCCTTATGCATCCCCCAAGGCCACAGAGATCACCTTTTTCCATTACACTATTCGGTTGGGGAGGCATATTTTGACTGCGAGGAGGATGGTCTCTCCAGCTGCATCCGAGCATTGGAGGCTACAGGGACTCTCACAGGAGTTCCTGGAGGATTTTTGGACCAAGCTCTGGGCTAGCCGACAGACACGCAGGATCTCGATTTTCCAGTAGTGGCTGGTTGCCTACACGGGCTCTGCAGTTGGCACCTGGCTTGTCTACAGTGGCCTTCCGTCGGCCTACGTCAGATGCGGCCACCCATTGGAGACACAGCGACATTGCCTATGGGACTGTCCCCAGGCGCAACAGATTTGGCTAAGGATTTTGCGCATTTTGGCCCCCCTCTCTCCAGAGCGCATGTATACGTGGGGAGCCGCTGCTTGGTCGACTTCGTCAGGGCCTGCTCTAGGATACGAGTGGGAGCAGGACAACTAGGCCATCAGATTCATTCGGGGCCAGCCTCGCCTTGTTCCTTCACCGGATTTCTCGTCCACCCACAGGAGAGGGATCTACGATGGGAGCTCCTCAGTAGCCTCACCATATGGTTCACGTGGAGAGCCCGTTGTTTCAGGGCCTTTGAGGGGAGACTGGAGCCACCAGCAGAGACTGTTCGGAGTATCTGGCAGGAGTTGATTCACACCCTGCGAGGACAGTATGACCGCATCCAGGGCGACTCGGATCGAGCGATCTTGCGGCGCCATGCCTTTCACACCACTTGGCACAGCGGTCCCTTCTATACTCTACACGCGGGTATCCCCCGATGGCACTACAGGCCACTTGTTTGGATTTTCCCCCCTCCTATTGTATGATATAGCCTCTCAGTTATTTGTACTTGTATTTGCACTTTTTTGCACCTAGGGAGAGTCTCCCTAGCTGCCTTGATTGCATCTCTGCTTTGCCTTCTTATGAGCAAGAGAGGGGTTTTGTAGCCCAGTGGGCGTTTTTTATAACCAATGAAAGGATCTTTTCTCGGAAAAAAAAAAAAAAGAAAACTTGATTGAGAAGATTGGAGAGTTTACCCATATCAAGCTGCAGCTTGAGGAGTATGGAAGCACCATCAACAATCCCATCCATAAACTTCTTGGTAAGTTGCCTGCTTCCTTTGACTCTTTCAAGGATAATATTTATTTCTGTGATCCTCTTCCCCCTTTTGTGGAAGTCGTGAGTAATCTCCACAACTAGTTAATGCTTCGCGGAAAAGGCAAGTCAGAGTTTGCCTTTGTTGCCTCTGACAAGGGCAAAAGCAAAGGCGGAAAAGGGAACTCCAACAACAAAAACAAAGGCAAAGGCAAGAGTAAACAGGATTCTAAGAAATCCAAGGACAAAAGCAATGAATGTGATTACTGTAGCAGGTCAGGTCATATTGAGGGTCGCTGCTTTGCTCATCGTGATGATTCTCGAGCAGCCAAAGCCAAGTATAAAGCCCAAGATGCTTCTAAAGCATCTGACAAGGACAACACCAAAGATAAAGGCAAAGTTTCAGAGGAGGGATCTGCCAAAGTTGCATACATGGCAGTCACAGATTCATCCACTTCTTCACAGGATTCATTCCTCATGATCGCATATATGACTTCTCCTGAAGCGGTTAGTGACACACCTGAAGCGATGGAATGGGTCGGTGATAGTGGTGCTTCTGCCCACATGACCGATCAGGCCCATATCTTGGAGGACTACTAGACTCTCTCTTCTTCAGTTCGTATTGGCGACATCTCTTCGTTTCCTGTCACCGATGTTGGTAATATTTCTTTGGGTTCCTCTCCCACCTTACATGATGTTCTACATGTACCACGGATTTCCAAAAATTTATTTTCAAAATACAAATCTTCTCAGAAGGGACTTGGTGTGTACTTTGATGATGAGGTCATCGAAGTAATTGACAAGAAGACTCTCTTGGTTGTTGCCAATGGAGTCCATGATGGGGGTCTCTACAAGATCACCAATTTTTCTTCCCAGATCCCTCACATTGATTCCCATATTCATCAGCTTTTCTCCCCTTGATGACTTTGGTTTCTGAGGCAGATACTTCTCTATGGCATTCTCGCTTCGGTCATGTACCCATTGCTGCCTTACAGAAGTTCCATTCTAAGCAGGTTGTCGACAAACTACCTCAGCTCAGGTCTCTCACACATCTGCTCATCCTCAGGTCTCTCACACATCTGCTCATCCTGGCATGATGGGCAAGCATCATCGAGATGCATTTCCACAGGAGGCCACTCATCGAGCAACCCAAAGACTCGAGCTTATACACGCAGATCTTGCAAGACCTATGGAGGTTGAGTCTCTTGGTGGGGCTCGATATTTTCTTCTTCTTGTGGATGATTTCACTCACAAAGTCTGGGTATGTTTTCTGGCTTACAAGTCAGATGCTTTTGCCAGTTTCAAGACTTGAATCGCAATGGTGGAAAATCAGTTTGGAAGTAGAGTTTCATTCCTCCGGATAGATAATGGTAGCGAGTTTGTACCATTTGATGACTTCCTTGCTTCAAAGGGCATTCACCAACAGACTACAGTTTCTTACACTCCTTAGCAGAATGGAGTTGTGGAACGGAAGAACCGAACCTTCAAGGAGATGGCTCGTGCTTTGTTGCATCATGCAGGTCTCCCTCCTGCTTTCTGGGGTGAAGCTGTGGGCACCTCAATTTATCTCATTAATCACTCTCAGAAGAGCGGTTGAGGGGATGACTCTGGAGGAGGTTTTTACAGGCCACACGCCTTCTGTTTCTCATCTTCGTGTTTTTGGTTGTGTTGCTTATGTGCATGTCCCAGATAAGAACAGGACCACACTCGCACCGAAGTCAAAGAGGCAGTCTGAGATGCAAAGGGTACCGCTTTTGCGATCCGAAGGTTGATAGCATCATCATTTCCCATGATGCTCAGATTGATGAGATCTTGTTTGGCATTGATTCCTCTCCACCTGATGCATCTTCCAACTTTTCTGGATGATCCATTCCCGACAGATGCTAGTGATCTTTTACCTCTTCCACGTCCAACTCCTCCTCCTCCCCCTGCTGCAACCCCGGTGCCAGCTACTCCTTCACAGTCACCCGTTCCCATTGCATCAGCTTCTGCAACTCCGAGTCCCTCTACGAGTCCTGCTTTGACTCCAGGATTAGCCTCACCAATGCTTACTTCAACACCACTTCCAACAGCATCAAATGAGTCCTCTACTACAGTTGGATCTTCTTCTTCACGCTTTGAGAGGAAGGCTGGCCGACCTCGATGGGTTCAGTAACTCTTTAGAGATTCTGGTCTCACTGATGCACAGCTCCATAACCAGATCTCTACCACCACCCCTGGACCTCGCCGTTCATCTCAAGCTTCCACATCTCATCACAGTGAATTATGCTCTCATGAGTTCTCTCCATGAGATCAATGAGTCTGAGACTCCAGAGGAGGCTCTTTCACAGCCGCAGTGGCGGCAAGCCATGGAAGCAGAGATGGCCTCTATTGAGAGGAATAACACTTGGTCTTTGGTGCCACGGCCTTTACATCGTCGTGTTATTGGTGTGAAATGGATTTTCAAAGTCAAGTTTCATGCAAATGGTACTTTGGACAAGTACAAAGCCCGCCTTGTTGCTCGAGGATATGCTCAAAAGGCAAGTGAAGACTTTGATGAGACATTTGCTCCTACAGCCAAGTATACCCCCATCAGGATTGTTTTGGCTCTGGCTACACACTTCAGATGGCCTGTGTTCCAGATGGATGTCAAATCTGCTTTTCTGAATGGAGATTTAAAGGAGGAAGTTTATGTTGAGCAGCCTCCTGGTTTTGTGATTCAGGGACAGGACACCCATGTGTATCTTCTGCAGAAGGCTCTTTATGGTCTCAAACAGGCACTCCATGCCTGGTATCAGAAGATTGATCTTCTTGTTATCTCTTGGCTTTGAGAGGGCATATGATGACAGCAATCTCTATGTGCTTCTTTCTAATGGAGATATTTGTGTCATTGTTTTGTATGTTGATGACCTTATTCTTTCTGGCTCAAATACTAGGTTAGTCACACAAGTTCAGTCCAAGCTTTCAAAGACATTTGAGATGACTGATCTTGGCCTTCTACATTATTTTCTTGGGCTGGAGGTTTAGCAGAAAGATGACTGTATCTTCATTTCTTAGCACAAGTATGTGAATAAGCTGCTCTCACTTTATGGGTTGTCAGATTGTACACCTCCTTCGTCCCATGGATCCCAATGCCAGGTTATCCAAGGAGGATGATACACCCTTGGTGGATTCCATAGAGTACCGACAGGTTGTTGGCTCATTGCTTTACCTTGCCAACACCCGTCCAGACATCTCCTATGCTATGAGTGTTCTCATCAGCCAGTTCTCATCAGCCGCTCGAAGGTCTCATTGGCAAGCAGCTTTGAGAGTTCGTTATCTTCAAGGTACTTCAGATTATGGCATCACCTACTCCAGTGGTGCTGATTTGGTTGGCTTCACAGATTCTAATTCGGCAAGCTCCATTGATACTCCAAGATCTACATCTGGATATTGCTTCATGCTTGGTTTTGGATTGGTTTCTTGGAAATCTCAAAAGCAGAGGACTGTTTCTGCTTCTTCCACCGAGGCTGAGTATAAATACTACCTTCTCTCTTGGTTCTGGATTGGTTTCTTGGAAGTCTCAAAAGCAGAGGACTATTTCTACTTCTTCCACCAAGGCTGAGTATAAATACTACCTTCTCTCCTCCACTAAGGTACTTTGGATTCATCAGATTCTGGAGTATTTGTGCTATGCCGGCACTTCCCCGATTACTATCTTCTCGGATTCTCAGAGTGCTATTACTCTAGCACAGAATCCTATGATACGGGGACGATCCAAGCATATTGAAGTACATTATCATTTTGTACGCGACTGGATCGAGTTGGAACTTCTTCGACTGGCCTACTGTTCTACCAAGGACAATGTGGCTGATCTCTTCACCAAACCACTTTCGAGAGCTACTATGGAGGTGTTACTTCAGCGTGCTGGTATTGGACCGCCTCTCTCGCGCTGAAGAGGAGGTGTTGGATTATATCATCTCCAAAGGGTCTACATCACCATTTTCATGCTTGTATTGGCCATTTATGAGGCCCTACATTGGCATATCTTAGCAGATATTATTCAGCATTTTCTACCATTTTTTAGGTATTTTATAACATTTTATGCTATTGTCCTGCTGTCGGCTTGCTACAGCTGGCCAACCAGCACTCTGAGGTATATATAAGGGTTCTCACCCTTTACCTCATTTTCATCTCATTCTTTTGCATCTTGTTGAGGTCATTAACAGCTACTTCTTACCATCGTACAGCACCTACGGGCTTCCCTCATGCTCAGTTTTCAGCAATAAACATTAGTTTCCAGCATTTACAGGTCTTGTACTTGGGCCTACATCTGTGTTTTCTATTTGCTTTACTTTTTTTCATGGTCCAACAAGGAGGTAGCTTCAGCTTCATAGAAACCTCGTTGGTCTTCTTTAAAATGGGAAAGGGTCCCAAGCTTGGAAATGATAACTTTGGGCATCGCTTGCCCATCTATTTCAATCTTTGCTTCATAATCCGTAGATATACCTAATCTCCTACCGAGAAGATCACGTCTCTTCTGTCCTTGTTGGCCTATCGAGTATAGGACTCCTGCGCTTTAGCCAACCTATCTTTCACCGACTCCAATATCTCCTAGTAAGATTCCATCAATTTGTTAGCTTCAGGCACTGAGGACAATATTCTGGTCAAAAAAGACTGGAACAATCTTCCAAAGGATGCCTCATATGGAGTCCTACCAATAGCTAAAGAAAAAGAGTCATTCAACAAAGCTTCAACTAGGGACAAAAACTGTTCCCACCTACCTTGTTGATCGTGGACATAACACTTAAGCACATCGAACGCCAATTGATTGTAAATCTCCCTCGGGTGGTCGGTCTATGGGTGAAATGCACGAGAGAAATTCAACTTAGTCCCAAAGTTGTCAAATAATGCCCTCCAGAAATGACTGGTAAACTTGGCTCACGATCTAACACAATGGTCCTAAGTATGCCACCTATGGGGTACCAATGCCTGATGAACAATCTAGCAACATCCTCAACAGTAACGTTAGCCCTGCAAGAAATAAGCATAACAAACTTGCTAAAATAATCAACAATCGCCAAACACTGCATATTACACTTACCCAGATTGGGAGGCAAATTCGTCACAAAATCCATAGATATATCCTAAAAAAGTCCTTCGGAGCCATGGTTGTAACAACCCTATCTTCTTCTCACGCGGAAGCTTTCACCTTTTGACAAATCAAACAATGTTGCACATGTTCAAACACGTCTCACCTCATTCTCGACTAGTAAAATTGCCGCTCTAACTTCTCCAAAGTCGAGTTCATGCTCCTATGACTGCCAATAATGGCATCGTGGGCATCATGGAGAAGATGTAACATGTGGAAGCTTAGATAGTCTTCTTTCAGCCCTAAGCACTACACAGGACATGTTGATGTAAGAACAATCAAAATAAACGGAGAGAGGAGGGAGAGATGTGGTTGTGTATTCATTATATTCATATGATACAAAAAGGTGTATATGTCTGACAAATTCCATGGCCTTTGGCTAGCTCAAAAGAGTGACTAATGCCCTTCTAATTCCTATCTAGGACCTATCTCCATATGGGAGAGAGATCAAGAACCATGAACAATGTTACACCTTTTTATAGGCTTTTGGAATACTAAATAAACTGGCCGACTTACCTTCTCGAGGCCAGTTCCACAGACAACAATAAATATGGTTATCTATTGCCCATCAGGGATTAGCCTTAGATTAGGCATGTCCATGTGCATGTACATGACATCCCCTCCTGCTAGACTTGATGACGGGATTCCAACCTTGACCTTGGATAATTCTATCATCATCCTCTGTCCCCACATATGGTCTCCCATACTTGTTATCCTTCCCTTCTTGGCAACCTTTTCACTGAAAACCTTGCCATATGTCTCTGAATCCACTCCAAATTTGGTGTAAAGATTTGTGCATCTGTTCCACTTTGTCCCCTTGCCTTTTTACCCTGTCCCTAAACACAAACATGAATCCTCCTCCTTGAAATTGATCATGGCACCCTTGGCTCCGCCCCTTGATTGAGGTCGAAAGGCTGCAACAACAACAAGGACAAAGGAAAGGTTCACTATCCCTTGGAGTTGCTCCATAAAAGCTTTTCAGTAGCCCCAACTGGCTACCAACTCTCGTGAAACCCTCCCCTTTGGGTTTACCTGACACCAACCAGCTTCTCGGAGTCTTAACACATGCTGAGTTACTCTCCTTGGACTTGTGCACTTCTTCTAGGACACTAACAGCACTTAGCATGCCACCTTGCACCACGAGCTATATGATATAGAACTGAAAAACGCAACTTTGAAGCAAAAATGCAAACATGAGGTGAAAAAGTTGATGATGACACGTTTCTTCCGGATAAAACTCTACGCCTTAATCAAAAAAAAAATTGCAGACCTCCTTGATCAAAGCCTAACGCTCTCATACCCAATGGGTGCTTGTAGAAGCGTGTTTATGATTGATTGATTGCGATTAGCACCTAATTAGAGACTTGAATCCATGCAACAAACTGTTGCTTCTTCATGCTCAATACATAGCAAAGAAGATGACCTAATCTACCTTGCATTACTTATCATAAAATATATATTTATCAATGGATGATGAATGAAGGATCAATGTGACTAAGGACCTAGACTCCTAACCTAACTGTCTATTCACACGATAACCCAATAATTCTCAACACTTGGCTACTCACTAGGCACCTAAACAATACTACAATGAACCAGCACAATCACTTTTACAAACACTTGAATCCATCCATGTACTTGACCTTTGAGCTTGCCAATGGGCATAAGCATGTCTACGTCACACCTCAGAAGAGTGTGCACGTGACAACTTACTTTTGTTCTTTGACGATACCATTGGTGCACCCTCGTTGCCACATGAGGCAATGAGCATCGTCACACCTCAAAAGAGTGTGCACGTGACAACTTACTTTTGTTCTTTGACGATACCATTGGTGCACCCTCGTTGCCACATGAGGCAATGAGCATTGTCAATTTCTCATAATGTACCACATCTTCGAATGGCAGCACACATTATTATGAGTGTCTTAAGACCAATAAAGTAATACATGCACAGGTAATGATTTGAAAACTATAAGTTCTATTCTTGCGAAGGCAACACGGAACTCATTTGAATAAGCTCAATTCCCAAACAAACCATGGTTCAAAAGCCCATTCTCTCTCCCCTCTCTTCTCTTCAATATACACACCAAAGTGATTGCACGCCTTAATCACACAGCTTCCGCACTCCATATGACATTCGTAACGAAGCAGAGTAAAGCCATGTCGCATGTAATAGCTCAGGTTAAAGCCTAGATGCTCAAGATGCTAAAGCCTCCCAAGTTCAATGGGACGAGCAATGGTAGTCACAATTGAGCTCAAGAGACACCAACCACTCTGGAGGTAGTAGAAGACTCCGATTGTTACTAGCTGCACATTCGAATAGTGCCGCCTTGTTATGATAGGAGCACTACTTGAATCACCATGGCATTTGGACTTGGGCAACTGTCAGGAACTCCACAAAATCTTAGATTCTTGGAATGGAATCCTCCCAAGATCTCCTAAACACAAGAAAAATACAAAGTTTGTTCCCAATTAGGGTTCAGTAAGCTAGCTCACCACCCAACCATAAATCTAAGAACGTTGAATCACCCCGAGCATGAAGGCTTAAGGCTACGTCCATACAAAGACCACAATGGCATCCCATACCACCAAGACTTGTCCTAACGGAACCATCGGTGGACCGTCTCCATCACGATGGACTACCAAGAGTGTTTTAGCACTCATGGTCTAGGTACAACCCCATGTGCACAAAAACACAATACAACAATAACAAACTCATACTCCACACTTATATAGCTTTTGCCACTAGCCAATAAAAGCTATACTTATGGGATTATAACTTATAAGCTTTTATGCGCCTTAACCCTCATAATAAGCCTGCTTACTAATATTTGGGGTCCCCTAGCCCACATATTAGCTTACCTAACCCTAGGATTAGACAATCTAACCCTAGGGTTAGCCTCAGGTACATAACAGCGACTCTCGTCGAGCAATCCTAGGGTTAGCCTCAGGTACATAACAGCAACTCTCGTCGAGCAATCCTGCTCACATAATCTAGAAACAATGGGCAAAATTCTCTCAAAAGCAAAGCGAGAACATAACTAACTACCTAGCCAACTAAAAGAGCAAAGCCTGGTCAAAATTAGTGCCAACTTATGAATTGGAGACAAGGATGCACATGCCATGTCAATGATTGCCATGTCCATAAAACGACCCTTGCTCTCCATAATCCTCATTTCAGTTGAGATTTAATACCAACAGATATCTCCCTAGTCAAGTCTTTTTATGTTTGAAAGACAACAGCATTAAACCTGTGCCAAATCTGCTTCAGATCAGCTCCAAAAATGTCATCATTGTAGCTCAAAGGTGGTATGCAAACACTGTTCTATGTGGTGCACATTTCTCATGAAGTTGTGTTGAAAGGCATCATATGAAGGGTGCAAGATGGACCTGATAAGCATTAGAGTCTAGAAACTACAGTTCTTAGGAATTTGAAGAGCACATATCCTCATATTATAATCATCCATTGATGCAAGAAAAATGATCCATTCAATAACAGATTGAGAAAGAAACTAATAACCTGTAGTGCGGCAAAAAAAACCTACCATGAACAGAAATAATCACGCCTTCTTGCTCCATGCTTTCAATTGCAACTCTTCCACCACCACCTCCAGCCCAGCCCGTACCCCCAGAAGCACTTATCTCCCCTGTTCCATTCCTGCAGAAGTTTAAGTCCAGTTTTAGAATTTTGAGGAAAAATGCAAGTAACTCGTGATCCTAGCAACATGACAGATGGACCAACATCACATGTCTACAAAAATTCTTGTACCTATTAAAAAAAAAGAGGAGGAAGAAGAGGTGGGGGGGGGTTCCTTTCGACTCAAATTTCAAAAGGAAAGCTGCATCATAGTGGGGAGTAGAAAAAGGCATCAAAGGACACAAGTGCCTATCACATGTGATGAGACACCAGAAAACATTCCACATAATAAGTTCACATGCCGGAATGAATCGAAGAGCAACACTGGAACCTGTAGGGTCACGTGAGCCCTTGCCTCCAAAAAGAAACGGCCCAAGGCTCCCTGCATAGCCCTGGAGCTGCTCAAGACCCTCCAGAGGCAGTGGATGGTGTAAAAAGGTTCACATATGGAGAGGACAGACTCTGCGGGAGTATAAAACCCCACTATCATCTCGTTGAAAATGGTACTGCTTTTCCTCAGCCTTATGCCTGTCATCAAGGTGTGAAGCCAGATGAACAAACAGTGCACAAGGCGAACATCTTTGCGAGACAGGTGCGCACTGCAGCCCATTGAATGCTTCAAAAGCATTTACTGGGCCAATATATAGCAAGCAATTTGAGGCATTTGACATGCCTGTGTGACTACTCTTTTGCTTTCTTGATATTACTAGGAGCTCAGCAAAACACCAATATCAGCGAGGTATGGCCAAAACTGATGAGCGAAAGTGTAAAACTAACAAGTAACCTCAAAAAACACTGTCAAAGCCACTAAGGGTGAAAACATGTGGGCACAGAATGATTAGAAATAAGGTTAACACAAACGAATTGGGCACCAGCACAGCCAAATGGAATAAATGTGATTTTTTAGTGGCATGTTACAATTTGAGGACCTGCAGCACATGGCAAGACGATGGCACAAAAGACTTACAAGCTGGAGGCCTGAATCCTGATGCTGCCACCTGACCCACCCCCACCGTTGACACCTGCATAGCCCCCATCAGCAAGGAGTGTGCCATTTAAATTTAACCATGCACTCGCAACAAATATTCTTCCTCCCCCACCACCTCCAAGTTCCTCCTCCCTGCTTGT
Source organism: Cibotium barometz (assembly GCF_041138505.1). Taxonomy (NCBI): domain Eukaryota; kingdom Viridiplantae; phylum Streptophyta; class Polypodiopsida; order Cyatheales; family Cibotiaceae; genus Cibotium; species Cibotium barometz. The sequence goes on from NC_141076.1 coordinate 35,192,435, forward strand.
AGTTCCACCCTGGCTGCCATAACTCCACGGAGCTGAGAGAGAGGACCAAGAATACACATCTCCACCCCATGCATCCTCCTGATCCTTGCCATCACCCTTCACACAGAAGGCACCCCTCCCTCCATGTCCACCTCCTGCACCATCAAGCCCAAGTGGAGTCCCACTGGTCTGTGGAGGGGGGGACCCTGCTAGCCCTGTTGTGTTGAGGGAAGACTCATATGCCAATTCCACATTCTCTGCATCTATTATTATCGTTCCTGCCACAACGGAAGAACTCCTGTCCATGTATATGTCTCCTGACAAATTGATTTGAATGATGCATCCTGGAATGGGACAACTCATGGAAACATTGGCTGCAAATACCAGACTCCCCCCACCCCTTAGAAATGAATCCTCTTCCAAATATAAACTTTCATTGAGTGTACACACACTATCCAGGGATCCAAATCCTCCCAAATCTTCTTCACAGGAAAGGGTTTTGTTTGAATTTCCCCATAAAGAGCTGGAATAGATCTCGTAGAAATCAGGGACTGCATCATACTTGTTACTTTGAAAAAGCTTCACAGGAACTGCTGCAATTGAATCTGGAGTTTGATTTTGGTAGAGTACACAGGACCCGATTTGAAACAAGGGCAAAAGCCACGGCAGATAACTCAAGAAAAGAAAAGCCATGTCTCGATCTTGAATGCATTACAACACATGAGGATGAACGCATGTAATCACTCACTTCAGCAAAGCCGACGCATATAATCACTCACTTCAGCAGAGGAGACGCATATAATCACTCACTTCAGTAAAGGATACGCATATAATCCCTCACTTCGACAAATGAGACACATGTTATCACTCGCTTTGGCAAGCTCAGGTATCAGGGTTGGCTATCATCCGTACATGTCTTACTCCTTGGGTGTAGTTCCAAAACATTCGCATACCACCACCACATCCCCTCACATTAATATACACAGACAAAGCATTCTTCACTCCCTGGCAGGAGACACCTCCTTCTCTACCCAGGAGAAGGCACAGCCATGTGCTTTGAAGCTGAGATTATGTCAATGTGAAGATATCATCAAGAGGCAGCTGAAAGAAAATTGAAACAAAATTGAGCGTTAAATTATCAAGCTTCAAAACAGCCCTTTCACTTTCTCTCTGAGAGAAAATCAACATAATATGTTACCATGCTCCTACTTAGCCTTAAAATAATTCATGATTTGTCATTGATGCTATTAACATTCAAAGAAACATTAGAAGTTGAGAGAGTATGCTTCAGATATGTGAGGGCCAAAAGTACAAAAATGGAGCCTGCATACAGCAATTGGAGACAGAAATGCAGAAATTTAGTTAGTCAGCACCGCATTCAGCAAAGTTAGGTGCACAAATGAGCAGGAAGATGAACAAGGACAATTGGGTTAGCCGGAAAAAATGCATGATGGATCTTCTTGTACCACAAAACAGGAGACGGAGATGGGAAAACGCAGAGAAGAAACAGCAAAGAATACAGGAATGGAGCTTCCCGTGCATCGCCGTATAGCAAAATGAGAGGTGGAGAGACAAATTAGGGAAGGAAAAGAAAAACAGCGATGGAGCTTCCTGACCATGGTGGTGGTGCAAAAAACAAAGGTGGAAAGACAATTTAGGGCAAAAAATGCAGGGATGGACCTTCTTCTGTAACGTTGTGTAGCAAAATGGAAGATTTAGGGGGGGGGGAGGGGGGAATGCAGCGATGAGGCTTCCTGTGCAACGTCGTGCAGCAAAATGGAAGTTTTAGGGGGGGAAATGCGGCGATGAGGCTTCATATACAACCTTGTGCAGCAACTTAGAAGATTTAGGGAAGAAATGCAGCGATGGGCTTCTCTGTGCATCGTCGTGCAGCAAAAAGGAAGATTTAGGGAAGAAAATGCAGCGACGAAGTTTCTCTGTGCATCGTTGTGCAGCAAAAAGGAAGATTTAGTGCACAAAATGCAACGATGAAGCTCGTTGTGCAGCTAGAAAAGCAAGCATACCTGGATTTTAGCATCGATCAGGAGGATCAGACCACTCCCGTCTTCAGCAGCACACGCACAGAGAGAGAGAGAGAGAGAGAGAGAGAGAGAGAGAGAGATGGCCTCCTATTGATGTTCTTCCTTTTCTGATGAATAGATGGCCTCCTTTCTTCTTCTTCTTCTTCCTCCTCTAATGCAGATACGGCCTCCTGTGTGAACTTCTGATGAAACGGCCGCCTCTTCTTCTTCGCAGACCGCTTGAGCTTCTTTGCTTTGCTTTCTTGACTTGTGTACAAGAAACCTATAGGAGAGTAGGGAGGCACACAAAACAAAGAAAAGCCGATGCACAACACAATACAACACAACACGCGCGCACGCACAGGGGCATTTCTGCAAAAGCAAGCAACAGCGGCAGTGCACCATTCCATCAACAGAAACCTCCCGCCATATCTTGCGTTACCCCAAAAACAAACGTGGAAAAGAAGAACCCAACACATGGACCAGCCTCCACGTCTTGGCGCGCCCTCCACGTGTCAGTCTAATCACAGTTTTCACCGGCGACGCCATCTACGTGGCATCCTCCATGCCAGCTCCGCAACATGTTTCCCATGTGGCAAATCGGCATGTCCCGCCTTGCGTTTTTCATACTCTTCCAAAGGTTTTGCATCACACTTAACACCTATGGTATATTGCACGATAATAATATTTATTATATTTGGCACCAAAATGTTTTTTTTGCATTTCTATTAAATATATTATGTGAGATTTTCAAGAATAAGAGTGTTTTTCTAAGGTTTTCATTTTAGTACATAATGATTAATGCTTGAAAAAGTAAATGAAATGATGACCTCCATATCCTCTCTATTTAAGGCAATAAAATTATGACCCCCATATCATTTATATTTGTACACATTCACCCATATGTTTTCTATTTGTAATCTAATCCTATCTATTTAAGGCAATAAAATGATAAGCCCCCATATATTTTTTATTTGCATGCATTCACCCATATCCTTTCTATTTAAGGTCCACAATTCTCTATAAAAAGCTTCAAAGGGCTCACTCAACGAGTAGAGGGAGAGAGAGGAGCAAAGGGAGGGGGTGGGGGAAACTCATCATCTAAGGTTGTATTAATTAAATGTCACATTACTGGCATTTAATTATTACATATCAAATAATTTGTCTGAATATATATCTCAAATGTTATAATCTATATATATATATATATATATATATATATATATATATATATATATATATATATATATATATATATATATATATATATAGAGAGAGAGAGAGAGAGCACCACATATGTACACACGAAATATGATATACCATACTTTTTCATCAAATATGTATATGCAAAAACATATGTTACGATCCATCATGGGTCTCACTCTATATATATATATATATATATATATATATATATATAGAGAGAGAGAGAGAGAGAGAGAGAGAGCACCGCATATGTACACACGAAATATGATATACCATACTTTTTCATCAAATATGTATATGCAAAAACACATGTTACGATCCATCATGGGTCTCACTTTATCAAGAGGGAGGACCAGCACCTTAGTGCCACATGATTTTATTATGGAGCTGACAAACTTGCATATAATATAATAATTATGATACACAATAGGCACACAAAATGTTTCTTTTTTAATTCAATTAAATAAACAAGAATATACCTTCCTTTTTTAGCTTCCAAGTTCAATTCAATAAAGCGTATTTGAATATTTTAGGTAACAAAACTATAAAATCCCAATCAAATCTACACTTTGTATGCATGTTAGAGCTCTCTCTCTCTCTCTCTCTCTCTCTCTCTCTCTCTCTCTCTCTCTCTCTCTCTCTCTAGCCACACGTTGGGGGCAACAAGGGTGGTATAATAGAGCATGCCACCAAGTGGCACGAGTTAGGCAGTAGTGGTGGTGGTTTGGGCCAAGTGGAGATCCATTGCAAGAGGAGGGGCATCGGGGGGGTTTGTGTAGAATATCAGAAGAGGAAGACAAGTGTGAGGGGCACCCAAAAATATGGTCAAACAAGTACAAGGTTGTAATACAACACACATTATATTAAATATGTATCGCAAGTACATTTTATACAAATGATATGTTAATACTAGTTTAGGTTCTAATTATCTAGTAGATATGAGCAATCATGATCTAGGTATAGCACCACATGTACATCTCTTCTCTATCTCTATATTATCTTAAGGAAGAGTTTCACAAAGCTACCAAGTGGCAAGAATTTGGAGGTTCAGGAAGGGGAGAAGGAGGTTTGAGGAGGTTTGGGTAGAATTTGATTTTGGAAGCCTCAAAAGACGTGCAAAGCACGGGTTCCCAACTAGTATTATCTTAAGGAAGAGTTTCACAAAGCTGCCATGTGGCAAGAATTTGGAGGTTTGGGAAAGGGAGAAGGAGAAGGAGGTTTGGGTAAAATTTGATTTTGGAAACCTCAAAAGACATGCGAAGCACGAGTTCCCAACTAGTATGATTTAAAGTAGGAAAAAAAAACTATTATATGTGATATATGATGGTCTGGGTATAGCTAGTTTAGGTTTGTTAGCCCTTGTCACATGTACATAATGTATGATATACAACGTCATCAAAACTCATCCTTTTAAAGTAAAATGAATTGGGTCCCTTAACTAGCTTAATTGGAGTAACTTTTTAATCCTCACTACAATGGATCCTTTTTTGCCCCCACATGGAATCCATTTGAGATGTTGCTTATAGCGATCATGAAATACTATAAACATTGGTGAACTAAACTCCTTTTGGAAGAATCATGTATAGACAATGACCTACTAAGCTCCTTTTGGCTAATCATGAAAGACATTTTTTTGCCTCTATCATGCCTTCAAGAAATCATCTCCACACCCCGCCATCTCACCTCTTCAACCCTCTATCGCACGCTTTTACCTATGTTGTAACTTTCTTGTGATCCTTCCTTACTATACAGCTACATCCCTTATCAACTTCTTTCTATAGCTACAGCTATACAGCTACATCCCTTACTATACAGCTATACAGCTACATCCCTTACTATACAGCTACATCCCTTATCAACTTCTTTCTATCTCCTTCACCCTGGACTCCACTTTGCCTCACATTCCACCTAATATATATAGTTCAAAATCGAGTATAAGCAATGTTCACACAAGCTCTCCTTCTTTTCCCACTTTAGCAAGGTTCGCCATCAAAACTTAAAGAAAAACCTCCACCTTGAAGAGAGAAAACCTATTTGTTAACAACATATCAAAAATAATTAAGATCAAAGGATGATCATTAACTCTCCCCTAACTACTAAAACTTGTTATGGTTTGATAATGAACACTTATTAACCCCTGACTTGCTTCATCGCACCCTACATCATCTTCTACAATATTGACAATTGCATTTCAAAGGATGAGATGGCACATATTTGAAATAGCATACATGCCATCATAATAAAGTCCATTCCTAGGGTCAATAACATATTCCCCTCAACTCTTTCACCCCAATTTAGAGTTTCTTTCCAACTTTATACAAACACAAGTTTTTACTTAAAAAAGTGAGCCATGGCATTTGAATGAGTCCATCATCACATGATAACAATGGCACTTAAATAATTTAATATGTTGGTTAAAGCATTAAAAAATCAAATATGACGTGACAAGCATGCAATGTTGTTTCTTGTGCCATGGGAGGAAAAAGAAAAAAACTGTTAAATCCAATGAATAGACATCTTCCTATCCTAACAAAAAAAGACGATAGCATTATGAAACAGTTGATTTTTAGAATGATACTACTTTTAAAATACGATTTTAGTGCTTCTTTACTTCGACAAGGATTGACATATTAAAACTTTTTCCCATAACAAGTATTTTCCTCAAACACTTTTACTTTTAAGAGAAAGGGACTAACATTGGCATCATATGAGGCAAAAGGCAAACCTATCCTCTTGTAAAGTTAAAGAATATATAAATGCATAGCCACATATGTATGTATAAAAAAAAAACCAATACATAGTTCATACCATAAACTTCTCTCTCAAACCAACTTGTGTTAGCATCTAGACTTTTGAGTACATTGCAACTAGCATGGATGACATTATTTTACTTATGGTCTTTGTACTTTTAGACATGATTTAACTTTGCATAAGTATTTTAACATGCCTTTGAAAGAAATCCAATACATCTCATTGTATATTTAGGGTTAATTATACATAAGAATTTTATCGATTTCAAACTCGTCAATAACTATTATAGTCATGTTGCCTTTTGTTAAAATCTTCATTATTTTTCCCATTGCAAACTTCTTCATGAAGACAGACAATATGATTAGGGTTTATAACATATTTTTTCAACAAGCTTACATGAAATATAGGTGAACTTTAATATTCTATAGTAGTTTATGTAAACTAGCCAACCTACCATGTCTCCTTATAACCTTTAATGGACTAGCATTTATGAAAGAGGTCTCTTACCTCTCCTTAATTTCATAATAGTGCTCTTGGGCTCAGCTATTAAGAACATTATATCATATTTAGATTCTCTTACTGGTATGCTTCTTATTGTAATAATCATTCTTTATGTCCTATGTTGCCATATATATAGGCAGTGATGTGTGTGAACACACTTAGGACCACCGCCGGGGCACTTCTTCCCTCTTTAGGAGGTTTTTTCCCCTGGTTTGTATATACGCCCATTATTCTAGGGCTAACTTATCTTTTGTACATTGACACAATCTAATACATTGTGTATTGTGTGCATTCTTGCTTCTTCTTCTCTAAGCTTTGTGTGCTTTCCTCCAACCCTAATTCCAACAATTGGTATCAGAGCAGGCATCGGCTCGTAGGGCTACGCTGCTAGCACCCTCCGACTCACGTTCTCCGATTGAGGTGAGCTTTCACGAGCGCTTGCAGGTCCCTATACTCTGCAGAAATTGCATTTGATTTCGTTTCGGGCTCCGTTTTTGCATTACAAGTTTTGTATAGGTGTTTTCGTCACTTTGTGCAGAAATTTTGACAATGCAGTTTTCTACAAAACAGGCATACATATTCTATTGTGGACCGTGCTACATAGCACGAGTTGTTTTCTGTTCAGTCTTTGTTTCATTACAGGTAGCTTTTGCATCAGTTTCAGTTAGTGGTGGCCATGGCTGATAACAGCAATGATGTATTTCGCATGTTGTCTGTTATCTGTTGATGACAAATTGGATGGAGACAGCAACTACTCACTTTGGGCATACATGATGCAGCATGTTTTGGTTGTAAAAGGAGTGTGGAACATTGTGCAAGGTATGGATGTACGTCCAGGTTCTGTGGATGTAGGATCTATTGAGGATGTTGCAGGTTCTAGCAGCTCTACTGTTGTCGCTGTTTTATCCACTGCTGAACAAGCTCGTTGGGATAGTAAAGATGCGCAGGCTCATGCCTTCATTGCACTTTCTATCAAACGTAACATCACTCCACATATTCGTTCAGCTAAAACAGTAAAACAGGCTTGGGATATTCTAGCTGGTTTGTATGCAGGTCGTAATAACGAGGCAAAAATCTCTTACCTGCGTAAAGAGCTAGAATCGAAGATTATGCAAGAAGATGATGACATGAATGTTTTTCTTGTTGAGATTAAAGATCTCAAGGAACAGTTGATTTTTGCATGTGAGATTATTCCTGATCATTCTCTTGTGCATACTGTTCTTGATGCTTTACCTGAGTTATATTAGACTTTTGCTTCCACATGGAGACTTGTTACTGATGAGTACAGACGTGATGTTGTCAAGTATGATACTTTAGTCAACAAGCTCTTGCAAGAAGCGCAGTCCAGGCAAAACAGGGCTAGGCAACGTGCAGTTGATCATGCATTTGTTGCTGCCGAGCAGAGAAGAAGTGGTAAGGCAGCCCCTTCCACTGTTTCTTCTCCTATTAGTAGGTCTGCAACTTCTTCTCCTTCCATAGCTAGCAACAATAGGTCTTCTGAGAAGGCTCTTGATAAAGGCAAGAAAAAGATCAAGTGCAACTATTATAAGGCAACTGATCATGTCATTAAGAATTGCCCTAAGCTAAAGGCTAAAGAGGCAAAGAAGAAAGAGTCAAGTGCAACCACAATAGCGGATGCTTCTACAAATGTAGATTCTGTAAATGTTGTACAAGATACAGAATGGGCGTTTAGCGTGTATTACCAGTACGACCCATCTGTACATGATGCATGTTTGGCAGTTTCTGTTGACTATGATGTATGGTATTTTGACAGTGGTGCTACAAAGCACATTACCTCGCATCGTGATATGTTCACTTGTCTTGAGGTTGTCCCTAATGGGAATACTGTCACATGTGCCAATAATGCTTCTTACCCAGTGAAGGGCGTTGGTAAAATTATGCTTACTGCTGCAAATGACAGCGCTTTCACACTTTCAGATGCTTTGTATGTGCCAGGGATAAAGAAGAATCTATTGTCTATCTCTGTGCTTGCTAGACTTGGACTTGTAGTCAAATTTGTGGATGACAGATGTACTGTTCATGATTTGACTTCTGGTGATACGATTATTGTATATGGCACCTTGTTTCGTGGGCTGTATAGGCTCAATTCTTATAACAAGTGTGTGGAAGATTCAGCAAATGCAGTTTCTGATGAAAAGATAGTTTCAGATGCAAAACTATGGCATGCTCGTTTTGGTCATTTGAACTTTGCTAGTTTGCTGCGTTTGCAGAAATTTGATATGGTTACTTCATTGCCCCCTCTTGAGGCACCATTGAAACATGTTTGTGAAGGCTATATTTTGGGCAAAATGCAACGTTCTATGTTTCCAAAGGATGGTTCTGTGTGGGCCACTCGCAAATTGCAACTTGTACATAGTGATGTATGTGGGCCTATGCAAACTCCGTCATTTGGTAAACACTTGTACTTCGTGACTTTCATTGATGATTACTCAAGGCATGCATGGGTATATCCACTGAAGGCAAAGTCTGAAGTGTTTTTGTGCTTCAAACAGTTTTTGCTTATGGTTGAAAATGTATCCAATTGTACTGTGGGCACCCTCCATTCTAATCGAGGGGGGGAGTACATGTCTAAAGAGTTTGATGCATTTCTGGCTAGTCGTGGAATAAAACACCAATGTACAGTGCCGTATACCCCTCAGCAAAATGGTGTTGTTGAGAGGAAAAACAAGTCACTTATGGAGATGGCACGATGTATGGTCAAGAGCCAAGCTTTGCCACATCCGTTTTGGCTTGAGGCTGTCATGTGTGCTGCATATGTACTCAACAGGTGTCCCACTAAGGCCTTGCAGTCTGTTACTCCATACGAAGCTTGGCATGGCAGGAAGCCTTCTATTGGTCACTTGCGTGTCTTTGGTTGCTTGACCTATGCTTTAGTGCATGTGCAACAACGTAGAAAATTGGATGATAAAACTGTCAAATGCATTTTTGTTGGTTACAGTGCTGAGAGCAAGGGTTATAGATTGTATCATCCGCAATCAAAGCGTATCTTGATTAGTCGAGATGTTTTTGTGGAAGATGCTGTGCAGCCTTTGTTATCATGTACCAAAGAGACATGTGTGAGCTCACAGGATGTATTTAATACGTTGTTGCCTCTGTTTACAGATGGGAATTCAAATGTAAGTCCTAATGAGGCAAATATTCAGCCTATGCAGATTTCAAACGACATCATAGATCAGCCTATTTTTGATACAGATTTACAGGATGTAATTTATGAGGATAGGGCTGAAAATGAGCAGGCTAGAGGTATGCCTAAATGGTTGGTGCAAACCTTGCGTGATAGTAAAATTGATGCACCTATGTCTAGTCGTACTCATTCAGGTTTTTAGCATGCCTCTTATGCATCAGATTGTTATGTTTTGGCTGTGTCTAGTATGTGTGAAGAGAAAGAACCTCTTTCATTTGATGAGGCACAAAAAACAAAAAATTGGTTGGCTGCAATGCAAAGTGAATATGATGCTATAATGAAGAATGGCAAATGGTCTTTGTGTGATTTGCCTATTGGTAAAAAGGTCATTGGATGTAAGTGGGTTTTTAAGTTGAAACGAAAGCCAGATGGCAGTGTTGATCACTATAAGGCTAGACTTGTTGCAAAGGGTTATGCTCAAGAAAAGGGCATTGATTTTGATGAGACCTTTGCTCGCACTTGTCGTTTGACTACCATTCGTAGCATTTGTGCATTGGCAGCTCATAATGGTTGGAATGTACATCAGTTGGATATAAAGACTGCGTTCTTGAATGGAGATTTGCATGAGGAGGTGTATGTATCCCAGCCTCGTGGGTGGGTTTGTTCAAAGAGGGCAGGAAAACTAAGTGTGCAGGTTGAAAAAGGCTTTATATGGTTTAAAGCAAGCTCCATGAGCTTGGTATAAAAAGATACATGCATATTTGACTGCACATGGTTTTCACAATAGTCCAACAAAAAGCACTTTGTATGTTAAACGTGTGGATGATGTACATCTAATCATTGCTCTCTATGTCAATGACACGCTGCTCACAAGACCAAATGAGAGTCATATTGCTTATTTGAATGCCTCTTTTGAAATGTCAGATTTGGGGCATTTGCATCATTATTTGAGATACAATTTAAGCAGTGTGATGGAGGTATTGCTTTGTGTCAGACAAAGTATATTGAGACATTGTTGCAAAGATTTGGCCTTGAAGACTGCAAGCCTATTGCTACTCCAATGGAAACAGGTTTGAAGTTGAGTCTTCATGATGCTGGAGATCACTTTGATGTCACACTCTATCAGACAGCTGTTGGTTGCCTCATTTATGTATGCATTACGAGGCCGGACATTCAGTTTGCAGTCTCACAGATGAGCAGGTTTATGCATAGCCCGGGGTCTCAGCATTGGAAGGCAGTTAAACGCATCTTTCGCTACTTGAGTGGCACCATACATCTTGGGTTGTTTTATCCCAAGGGGGAATCATTGCCGCCAGATTTACATGCCTTTTCAGACTCAGATTGGGCTGGTTGCTATGACACAAGAGTGTCCACAAGTGGTTCTTGTTTCATGCTCGATATCTCATGCATATCTTGGTTGAGCAAGAAGCAACCTACTGTGGCCACTTCTAGTTGTGAAGCTGAGTACAGGGCAGCTTTCACAGCTACGGTTGAGTGTGTGTGGCTCAGACGGCTTATGGCTGACTTGGGTGTTGGTCAGGAGTCTGCCACCTCTATCTACACTGATAGTCAGAGCGCATTGGCAGTTGCAAGAAACCCAGTTTTTCATCCTCGCACAAAGCCCATCGAGATGCATTATCACTATGTCAAGGGGAGACTCTCAGCAGGAGAGATAAGCTTGGCCTATGTGCCAACACAAGACAACCTCGCCGATCTTTTCACAAAGGCACTTCCTCATGAGAAGTTCGAAGCTTTCCACAAAGCTTTGGGCTTGCTCACCTTCGTGGACTGATCTACTTCGGGCATGGCACTTCCCTATACATGAGTGCTAGCTCTCGTTCACACCATCACTCCCAGGGGGGATTTGTTGCCATATATATAGGCAGTGATGTGTGTGAACACTCTTAGGACCGTCGGGGGACTTTTTTCCTCTTTAGGAGGTTTTTTTCCCCCGGCTTGTATATACGCCCATTATTCTAGGGCTAACTTATCTTTTGTACATCGACACAATCTAATACATTGTGTGTTGTGTGCATTCTTGCTTCTTCTTCTCCAAGCTTTGTGTGCTTTCCTGCAACCCTAATTCCAACTCCAAAAGAAAGGTTAAATTTTTGAGCGTACAAGCTCTACCAAAAATATAGCAAGCTAAAAATATAAAGTCTTGGGCTTACCAAAAATATAAATACTAATTGATATGTACAAAGGTTTGAGGCCTTGGCCTTCCAAAAATATAAATACCAAAAATATGTAACCATAATAGGTGTTTATATATCTTCCAAGATATCTCATTGTGGTCCAACTTATGTTTAGCCCTCGATGACTAACAAATAGTCCACCAGTCAATCATCATTGTCTAAATCAAAATAATATTGGTTAGCGTACAAAGCCAATTAAACACATTAATCTTAACTATATCATACCAATGCACACAGTTGATTAAACACATTAATCCTAGAAAATGATATAAATAAAAGGCATATACCACACAAAATAACTCTGATCAACATATATAATTAAATAATGGTATCGCAAATTCAAAATGTGTAAATACTTATCCCACTATTTAGGCTAAGATGAAACATAAGATCTAAGCAAATCAAGAATTGTACTATTTGTTACTTCAACTTTCCCATTTTATTCATATTGAAAAGCACTAGAAAAATCAAGTTTTGTTCCAAGATTATCAAAAAAATAGTTTAAAAATAACTACAAAACTTTTTATCTCTATAAAAAACAATGATTTTTGGCAAATCATGATACACAAACACTCGTTTGATGAAAAGATGTGTAGCTTGATAAATAGTCCAAATTATATCATTCTTGTTAGCAGTCAAAGGAAAACCAGTAATGAAATCCATACTTATTTGTTCCCATGGTTCATTAAGAATGGGTAATGGCATAAGCAAACCACATTTATTTTCTTTATTTCTCTTAACCTTTTGATAAGTAACACATTCAGGCACAAACTTTGCAACATCTCGACATATATTAGGCTGAAAGAAATCTTTGGCAAAACAACTAGCAAAGTAAATGAAACTCCTCCATGACCAATAAAAGGCGGTTGATGAGATTCTTCGATAACAGCTCGCCTAAATGGTCTAGTAATACATAAATTATTTTGAAAGAAAAGAAAACCATCACCATAATAATAATCCAAATGAGGTAATCAATCATTATCTTTCAACTTATTATATACATCAAACAAATCAGAATCATTTTCATAACTTCCTTTTTATGTTATCAAATTAAATTACCTCAATAATGGATATATTATTAATACTAGGTCTCCTACTCAAAGCATCGGAAAACGACATTCCCACGAACATGTGTATATTGAAATATGTATATCCGATATTAAAGGTTGTGAAAGTAAATGTCAAATTTTCAATAACAACATCAATAAATTCTTTATCATAAGTACTATACTTAAGCTTAGATGGTTTCAATTTTCTATTAATTAGATGATTATCTTGCATAAGCATAGCACCAATACAATATCCACTAGCATCAGTCACTACTATGCTAAAGGAATTGGTCTTTGCAACCTCATTCCTCTTATCTAAGGCCTCACAAACTTGATTGAAGATCTCGAGATGTCTTCTAGGGTTTCTCTCTCCATTGAACTTGTGCGTGAACTTCGCGATTGTGCAACCTTTCAAGAGACACTCCATCTATTATCTCTATGAAGAATGGTATAAGGAAATCATGTAATGTTAATATGCCCAAGGTTTTCAGTTTTTTTATAAAAGAAATCACTCTTATCCACATTGGCATAGAGTTGATTCTCCTTCAAAAGATTGAATACCATCTCTAACTATTTTTCATGCTCGTCATCTTTGTCTTTGCTAAAGACCAAGATGTCATCAAAGAAAATAACCACGAAATTATGGTGCTTTAGAAATATATGGTTTATTATGTGACTAACTGTGGCCAGAGCATTAGTATGTTCAAAAGTCATTATTAACACTCATAATGATTCCACCACTCCCATGAGACAAAGAATTGAACAAATTGAGAAAAATAAAACACAAGAAAGGTTAAGGTTAACCCATTTACTTGTGAAAGGCAGTCTTATAGACATCTTCTTTGGGCATTCTAACATGATGATAACCTGATTTAAGGTCAATTTTGGAAAACAGTTTAGATCCTCTTAACTTATCTAAGAGATCATCCACACTTGGGATAAGATATCCATTCTTCATAATTTTCTTATTTAAAGCTTAGTAGTCTATACACATAAAGCATTCCATTCTTCTTTTTGTTGACGAGAAGAACAAGTGCTTCATATGGTAAACTACTAGGCCTGATGAGTTTCCTATCAAAAAGTAGGTCCACAATTGATTTTGGATCTTTTTTCTCTCTAGAAAATTTACTCTATAAGGAGCTCTACAAGGCAGTATGCTACTAGGGAGAATGTCTATTCTATGGTCTTTCGGTCTAGAATTAGGCTATCCAAAAGGCAACACATTCATTTTAAAAAATCAAAAAATTGTGAAATGAATGGCTCATGTGATGTGTCCTTAGAAATTGGCTTAGAAGTGGTAAGCTCATTAACCATGACTAGATAAGTCTTTTCCTTTTTTCCTTATGGCTCACTTGGCTTGGGTATGGCTAAGAAGTGCATAACCACTAGATTTTTGTAATCCTTTCAAACATACATTCTCACCATTGAATGCAAAAGATAAGTCATGAAGAATCATAATCAATGCAAGGATTATGCTCATGTCTCCATGGCATACCGTGAATAACATCATATGAATGCAAAGGTACAACAAGAAAAGTGAGAGGTTACCTATATGATGCAATAGATAAAACCACAGCTTTTGTTTCCTTAGCATAGTTGTACTTTGTTCCTTGAAAAGTAGTCTTGATCTTCTAATTTGAAGGAATAGAATTCAACTCAAGAGCATCGCAAGATTTCAAAAATGAAATCATGGCACATAATTCTATCATCATGCAATATATTTACTTCCTTGTCCTTATTTTTTTCCTTTCATTTTTAGAAGCATATGAGGTGATACTTTCTTTACAATAGGTTTAGGCATACATAAATCATCAAAAATATCATCATGTTCGGAACTACCCTCTTTTTCGAGAAAGAAGTCATCTTCTTTTGCATCTCCTTACCATCAATCATGTTGGCGCGTGTAGTTGGTTGCTTCTTCTTCTCTAGGACATTGGGTGTGATAGGACCTTTTTGTCGACAGTTGTAGCATGTAATATTTCTAGGTACACAATCTTGATTCTTCTTTATGACATCACCCTTTGTTGTTGTTGTTAGCACTGCGATTTTATCGTTGTTAAAAACAACACCCTTAGTATCATTTATGTGCTTGTCAAACGTATGAAAAGGAACAAATTTTTTAAATTTTTTAGCATGAGAATCTTGAGGTGATTTATTCTCCTTTGGAACTCCATTCTTTCACTCATAATTGTAATCCAAAGAGATTACCATCGATAGAGAATGAGGTTGAAACATATTGATCTCTGCTCTAAGAGTAGGCTTCAAGCTAGCAATAAATTTTCACTTTTGGTCCTTTGATCTCACTCTTTTAGTGGCTGAGTTGTAGAAGCATATCCCATTGACATGCTCTAGCTTTGTACTGAGGTGGCAAGAAATTTATTTTAATAAGCTTTTGGAACCCCTTCCAAGTTTTTGGCCATTCTCTTCCGTGCTTGATTGCATTCCACCATAATGATGCACTTTTGATCAAATGATTTGTAGCACACTTAACCTTATCCTTGTTGGAAAATTCTTTCCCATAAAAATAATCATTAACCCATGACAGCACTGTCTTTGCATATTTCTTATCATCGAAATTTTGGAACATAAAAGCTTTATGACAATTGATTTTCTTTCCTTTTTGTTGTTCTTGCTCTTGAAAAGTCACCTTGATGGTAGTCGAATGTTGAGTTCAGGTTCAACACTTTGAGCTCGTTTCTTGCTAGGGATTAGTTCCTCTAATTCTATTATCGTAGCTCTTTCTTGGTTTAATTGAGCTTGAATAGACAGAACTTACTCCAAAATATAAGGTCATTGTGGGTTTGTCATGATGAGGAATGAAGAAGAAAAAATAGATTTATAAGAATTTAATAGTAATTATGATAAGCAAGAAAATAATATGTGAGGAATAATACTTACAGCCTTTCTTCGAATTTGATGAAGTCGTATGTTGTACCAATTTTTGCGGAGTAAGAATCAATAACTTTAAGTGTGAAAAAGCTAAAGTGGTTTTGTGAGCTTGGTAGAACTCAATAAAAATATGTAAAAAAAGCCTAAAATGTGGAGAATCGTGGAGCTCAATTGATCTTTAAACCCGTGGTTAACTCTCCAAAATAGCAAGGCTTGGAAAGTCCTTTGAATTTATCCTTTTCTTGTGCCACTAAAGGAAACTATTATTTAAAAAAAGCTTGAGTAAGAGAGCCTATGGACTTTGGAGAACTTGACCCAAAGCTAAGACTTAGCTTTGGGCCTTATAAAACTTTAAAAGCTTTAAGGCTTAGCTTTAAACCTTATAAAACTTTAAAAGCTTTTTAAGTGTTTAAGCTTTAAAGCTTTTAATAAACAAAAGCTTATGAGATAGCTTTGAGGCAATGTCTGCAGTGACGACGGGTGGCATCGCAAAACAACCAAGGTAAATGTGTAATTGGTGGCACGGTAGCTCAAAATAACCAAGGGAAAGGTGTAATTGGTGGCAACGTGAAAACAATTTAGGGAGTTTTTTTGAAAAATAGTGAGGAATCCCGATTTTGAAGCTTTTGAAATTATGTGAAGATGATGTTTACTCCTTGCTAACTACATCCATGGCTTTTAATCTTGGAGAGGTAGAGGGAAAAGAAAGGTGTTTTTGAGTTTGAGAGTGGTTTTGAATGAAGGTGTTTTTGAGCTTGAGAGTGGTTTTGAATGAAGGTGGTTAAGGAGAGCTTTATCCAATGGTCCAAAAACCCCTTTGCCTTTATACAAAGGTCCTCAAAAACCCCTTTGCCTTTATACAAAGGTCCTCAAAAGCATGTAATTTAACCTTTCCAATTCACATGTACCTCTGACAGTGCCTTGCAGCCTTTTGCCTCTTTCTGTGCCTTGAATTGTTGATTTGTTAAAGCCTTAAGAATTTCTAAAAATAGTTTCCATGGCCTCCTTTTTTCTCCAAAAGCTTTTGTGAAAAAATTAGTTTGAATTTTCTCCAAAAATTATTCTCCTTAAGTGATCCAAAGCTCTGATACCACTGTCATGACCTTTATGACACTTGGAGACGAATTATTTTTCTCAAACACAAAAAATAGAGCAAACCATAGACTTGAAAAAAATTAAAAGCATGAACCTTATGTATAAAAATTTTACCAAAGTAAATAAACACGAAAGCTTGAAAATAAGAGAGATCTCACTATTGACACAAGATTGGGTTCAATCTCCCCTAGATGAGTGTGGCCCATCGTATTACTCATCCACATTTATATGCATTAAAATTTGCATTTTAAAAATAAAACTCCAAAAATATTGCTTAAGAACTTTTTAAGTTTTTTAGCGTATAAGCTCTACCAAAAATATAGCAAACTAAAAATATCAAGTCTTGGATCTACCAAAAGTTTGGATTCTTAGCCTTCCAAAAATATAAATGCCAAAAATATGTAACCATAATAGGTGTTCACATATATTCTAAGATATCTCATTGTGTTCCACTCATGGTTCATTGACCGACTAACAAATAGTCTGCCACTCAATCATTGCTTACATCAAAATAGTCTGCCACTCAATCATTGCTTACATCAAAATAGTATTAGTCAACATACAAAGCGATTAAACACATTAATCCTAAGTATATCATACCAGTGCACAAAGCTAATCAAACACATTAATCTTAGAAAATGATATAAATAAAAGGTGTATCCCACACATAAAATATCCCTGATAAACATACATTACACATATGAAATTAAATAAGTGCATCACCCACATTCCTAAGTGTACGTAATGATCACACATGCATTCCCACTTTACCATAAAGGTTATAACTAGCAGAAGTACAACACTCAAAGTATATTAATGAGAATGAGAGAAGTACAAGTAAAGTGACATGATAAGGTCCCTTATACACCCACTCATAAGAGTGTGTACACACAATCCGGGGGAAAAACCTCCTTAGGAAGGAAAAAGTGCACCAATCCATTATTACCCTATGTCCACACGTCACTATAATATAAATGGCTACAAATCTCCCCTAAAGTGATGATGTGAACATATATAGGGATCTTGTGGCTAATTATCCCCAAATGGAAATCAGCCTAAAGCTTTACAAAAAGCTTTGATGATTATCCCCGAGAATGGTAATCATCCCAGAGCTTTACAAAAATCTTTGAACTTCTTTCATGAGAGAGCCCTCGTGAACATATTTTCCATATTATTATGTGTGTAGACATAAGTCATGCTAATCTCTTATCGAATGAGCCTCTCCCTAGCTTAATGATAATTCACCTCAATGTGCTTTGTATGAGCATGACACACTAGGTGCCTCACAAACAACTGCCAATACACTATGTGAAGATGGATTTGGGGGATTTCCAAAAGACATTTGAGCTATGCATACTCTACAGTCATTGTAAAAGCTATGTTATACTCAGCTTCATAGCTTGAAGTGGCCCACCATTGCTTTTTGGTGATTTATGATATATATGAATCACCAAGATGATTTATGATATACATGAATCACCAAGATTTATGATATATACGAATCACCAAGATTTATGGTATATATGAATCACAAAGATGAAAAAAAAACCACTGGTGGACAACTCATATGTCATAACGTCTAGCCCAATCAGAGTTACTCAAATATCATCGCCCCCTTAGCAAAGAATAGCTAAAGGGACTGAGTGCCCTGTAAGTCTCAAAATACTTGCTTGGAATCCTGTCAATGCTTTTCGGGATTGTGCATAAACTTGCTCAATTTAGGAGATCCCAAATTGAATGTATGGCCTCGTATTACATAGATAGAGGATACATCCAAACCCAATATCGTAAAGTGATGCATCAAATGGTTCACCTATATCCTGGAGACTGAGCCTAACTCCTATCTCTAATGGTGTAGTAATAGGCTTATAGTTTTCAAGACCAAACTGTGTGAGCAATATTTGTACGTGCTTTGACTAAAACACATCACAATATTTGTATGTGCTTTGTCTAAAACACATCACAATATTTGTATGTGCTTTGTCTAAAACACATCACAATATCATCATCATAGCAATATTTGTATGTTCTTTGTATAAAACACATCACAATATCATCTTCAGAGTAATATTTGTATGTGCTTTGATAAAAACACATCACAATATCAGCATCAACATCAATATTTGTATATGATTTGACTAAAATGCATTACAATATCATCATCAAGCAATAACAGTATAAATTGTATATCCAAATAATAATGTGATGAGTCCAAATGTGTCATCTCAAATGAGTCACTTGCATCCTAGAGAGACCGAGCCTAACTCTCATCTCTAACGGTGTAGTAATAGGCTTATAGTTTTCAAGACCAAATTGTGTGAGCAATATTTGTACGTGCGTTGACTAAAACACATCACAATATCATCATCATTAGTAGTAGTTATATAAATTGTATACCAAAATAATAATGCAATCAGCCCAAATCTGTCATCTCAAATGACACATATGATTTTGTCTTGATGCTGAAATCTTCTCCTCATCATCACGGCATGTGGGTAGCATGTTATCAATGTATAAAACCATGAACAATAAACAATCTTTACATAGAGGGAACTCTTTGTTAGACTGTTGCAAAGGACTATTTGAAACCAAGTGTACATGTATACATTTATCTTCTCATACCATGCTCTAAGAGTATGTTTAAGGCTATATAAATATTTTTTAACATATATACTTTAAACTCTTGTCCCTTTTGAACAAACCTACAAGGCTGAGACACATAAACTTCTTCATGTAAATCACCATTCAAGAAGATAATTTTGATATCCAACAAATGTATATTCCATGAATTATGTACTGCCACTGCAATAAGCCTTGCGTTGTAGTGATCAAACACTACATCATCTTTTTTCATGCTTAAACTTATAAACCCACTTCGTACCAATGGACTTTGTCGTAAGGTAAATTGACGAAATACCAAGTGTTATTTTTGAGGATTGATCATACTCATCCTACATGGCTTGTATCCAATGATCATTTCAAAGGAAACAGGTTCCTCTTCATTGCATATATACTGGCAATTAAAGCATGATCCATAAAAGAAGGCGATGATAGTAAAGCATCATGCCTCTTTTAGTTGGCCCTCTTCATTGCATATATACTGGCAATCAAAGCATGATCCATAAAAGAAGGCGTTGATAGTAAAGCATCATGCCTCTTTTAGTTGGCCCTCTGTTCATGTGAAAGTAAAGATGCTCCGAGCCAAATCCATCATGTTTTTCTTTAGGTTGATTGATGAGGACTACTATCAACTTCAGGAATCACACAGCAACTACTATATCCAGATTTGAGATTCTGCACCATGTGAGAAATTGCTATCTTTAACTTGTTATATCTTGGAATGTTGATGGTGAGAAATGCGGGAAGTTGTAGCACACATGAGAATCCCGTTTCTTTGCCTCTTAGAACTGTAGTGGAGTCGAGCACCGTTTAAGTGGCATGAATAAAGGATCTACTCTTTGTGCTAGCAGGGAGCTCTGGTACTGATGATAACTGTATTTGGGCACTATTTGGTACTCCTTTCACCATTCTGGCTGTATGCCAAGATCTGTTAGGTGGCGGTTGGTATCATATGTGCGAATAGCCATGTAGCCTCCCCTTGTATGCACTGGTGGGTGTTGTTTCCGCCATCTTTGGAAACAATACCTAATCATGAATGTAACAATTCTAATCTCCAACAAATCAACCAATTGTGGATTGGCCAGCTTTGTGTGATGAGCCCCACCCATTAGTTAATAGCTCCTCTAAATCTGGCATTGGGGCTCGGAGAGGGTATGGAATGTAAGGCTTCCTCCTTGACTCTATGGTTGAGTATGCATCCGACATGATTCTTCTGGTAGGCTCAAAGGGTGTGATTTGCATCAGCACCTTAAACATGAGTTTCGGTTTCAAGAGTGGGTTTCCTGCATGGATGAAGCCCTCATATTCTGCAGCTGTCAAAGACTCAAGAATATTATAATAAAAAAAACCTTGGATATTATCATGAGGGTGATGGCCATGTACCTCATCGAGCGGCCTTGGTGGAGATAGTGTTGGTGCCGACATCTCCTCGGGGGCAAGAGTGTTAGTGGGAAAATCAACTGGGAGAGAAGAGAAGCAAGAGAAGATGCAATTTGCCTTAGTTTTGTTAGTTGGAGATACATTAGGAAAGGGGTTTAATAACTTACTGGCCATGGAAGAGAAAACTGTATAAGTATAAGAGTAGGAGGTTTCGTGTGTTTGTTCTTGACCCTCTTTGGGACTTGGGGGCAGGAGACTAGGCTTTTTAGTTTTCATAAATTCTTGGAGATCACTTATATCATCGGTGGTTATATGAGGATATTCTATATGCTCTTTATCAAAATTAAAAATCACAGTAGTGAGCATAGCCTCTAAATGTTTAGGGATATTTCGAGATAAAGTTTTATAATATCAAAAGGATGACATAATGTAGATTTGGAGAGATTTAGATGCTAATGGGTATGATATACATTAGTCCATCCATGGCTAATAACCCATTGGCAACTTCGTACAACCACCTCATAGTTGGCTGGTGTCATTGGGATATCATTTGGGATAAATAGGTTGAGTTTATCGACACTGTCATCCAGGATGTCTGACGTTGGAGCACCCAACACCAACTACGAAGGTTTAGCACTATGGGATGTAGGGGGAAGAAAAAGATATCAACTGGGTCAGTAAGCACTATATCCCCCCAAAAAGGATTCCCATTATGATGTTGGGTTCTGCATCTCTCTCCATGTTTGACAAATTAGTGTAAGTTCTCCTAGATTGAGGGAGGTTGTTAACCTATGACGGACATTCAGACGTACTATGTTTTACGTCATTAATTTAAATATTCTGAGTCATGGGCCGGGCTTGTCGGTACCATATGTTAAGGATGAAGGGATTGGGTGATCGCCGATGAGAGGCGCACCTTGAATATCAGTAGGATAAGGGTTAGGATCGGCCGGCCATGTATGGGCGCCCAAGTGTAAACGGCCAAGTCACCTATAAGAGCCAAATGTAACCCTAAAATCCTCATTCTCATGTGTTGTGAATACAAGAGTGCTCTTGCCTTATCTCTTTGGTTTCCTTCTCTTACGTGTGTGTGTGTGTGTGTGAGAGAGAGAGAGAGAGAGAGAGAGAGAGAGAGAGCGATTGAGCACTGTGTAGCGGCACGGCGGCGGAGAGGCGGTAGAGCGGCGACGGCGGCTCCTTCTTCACGGCTGCAACGCGGGAATCCTTCAAGGTGGCGGTTGAGCGGTGAGTGACACACCTTGTGCATTCTGTTTGAGCTTCCTTCCCTGGTTGTATGCTTGCAGACATTCGTGGCTCGCATACGGTGTCTGGCAAGTCCCCAGCTACGACCTGTGCGACAAAAGCGCACATTTTTGGCGCCGCTGCCGGGGAGTTGCCCTGCACCAAGCTCCAGTTTGCAGCTCGGGCTGCTGCGTGAAGTTTAATTTACATTGTAGGAAAGGCGTCTGTGTGTTTGCTGTTGAGGTGTTTCTGTGTTTTGCAATCTGGTTATGCAATTTGTCTTCTGCATTTCTGTTTCTTTTGTTATTATTCCACTCTGCGTGTGGGCGCACGTTGTGTTATCTGGTTTTCTGCGTGTGAGGGAGGGATTTCTGAATCCCCAGACCTGTGTTGTGTGCGAACTGCACCGCGGCCAAGGCTGAACCCTAGATAGAAACCTTAGAAAACTTATCCCAAAAAAAAAGAAAAAATTAATTTTGAAAAAAAATAACAAAAAAAACAAAAAAATTAAAATTAAAATTTTTTGAAAAGAAAAAAACCAAACGTGTGGAGAGGAAAGATTTTTCATTTGGAGAAAAATTTGAAAAGAAAGAACCCCAATTGACCCACGACCCACGCCCCGGCCTCGGTCTTTTGATATATATATATAGGAGAGTGAGCCTCCATAGCTTTCTTTCAAGTGAGAGCTTATGGGAAGTCGTGCCCTATATGTAGCCCACTCCCCAAGGAGTAAAGTGAGCATGTGGGATAAAGCCCTCACCCTTTCCTCCACAAGCAAATAGGCTTCTGCCCCTTCCCCCCAAGGGAAACGGACTGTTTTGAGGACTACAGGAGCTCTAGATAGGCGAACACGGTGCTGTAAAGCACACTAGGACCCTTTGAACGATACGCTCGTTTTGAGCTATCACACGCCCTAGTCCAAGTTTGACCGTAAGTAAAGGGGTCAAAAACGGGTTAAAAACAATCTAAAAACAAGTAAAAACGAGGTACGAAACACCTAAGAAACCACTTGTGTGAGTTTCAAGGGTAGTTATCAACGCACGTAGGGTACCCACGTCACATGCATCTACGTTCTGGTCGGGTGCTAGAGCCTGAACCACTAGAAAGTGTTTCAGTTTACGCAGGCTCACACCATCCCTCCACGTTAGCATCTTGGCCTTCGGCTGGAACCCAAGGGAGTGCAACCCAAGATCCACGAATAGTGGATAGTGACTCATCTTCTGACTCAGAAGCCATGGAAGGACACCCTAGCAAGAACCCTGAGGAGACAAGCCAAAACATGCCAGTGTGGGCCCCACAACCTGGATCTAGCATGTTTAGTCGTCTAATAGAGACCTTTAGTAGAGCTACACGTTCTGAACATGCGACAAGCGAAGTAAATGAAGAAGGTGGGGTAGTGGATTCGCCATTCACATCTCATGTAGACCCTACCCTCCCAAAGAGTGTCCATGTGGATATTCTACCCACTTCGTTTAATGAGGGCCCTACTGAGCTACCACATTCCGATGCTCTTCCTAAAGTAGAGGTCCCTAGAAGCCAATCCATAAGAAGTGACATTGTGTCCACTTCAAGAGAACCGTTTGGCACACCAAGTCTAGATGGGATATTTCTCAATGAAAATTGGGAATATGATCTACACACAGAGACTCTAACGGACCTATACACGGGTTACACATACCATGTGGGTTGGTTAGAAGTCCTACGATCTACATCTAGCGCCACTAATCTAGAAGAGCAACAGCAAATGATATGTGAGGTTATTCATAGAATTATCCAAATTGAGAGGCAAAATAGGGGAGTGAACCTAGTTTCCACTGGCCCTATGAGATTTTTGGATACGAGCAAGGCCAAACAACCAACCCTATCACAATTGGAGACTCCCTCGGTGAGTCCCATAGACCCTTCGTATGTTGTTTCGCCTGGAGTCTCAATGCAGGTTGAGCCCACGAGTAGTAACTTTAGCTTTCCAACCTTGGCTCAACTTTCCATTCAGGAATCCACAATGCCTACCCCAATGATGAGCATAGCGAAAAATGCACCTGTTAGTACGACACCGCTACCTAGTGGAACAGTTCCTACAACAGTGCGTGCCAGTGCCTATCAACCATATGTACCTATCGCTACTCATGCTCATGTAGCTCCTATGCCTCTTAGTATGCCAATGGCGTATGCTCCACGACCACCTTGTCATAACCATTATCCAAGAGGAGCTAGGCCTAGTCACATATCATATCCTACATCATTTGCCAACATACTCAGACCAACGCTAACTCCTATCAGCCAGGCTATCCCAGAAGTGCCTCCACCAACTATACCTACCAATGGGAGTAGCGGTGTCTACGATGGTCCTGCGGTAGTTAAGGAGATAGACTTAGCAGATCCGGGTGAGGAGTCTAAACCAGTTTTTATTGCTCAAGACCTCACCAAGGCGGAAGAAGCTGCACTTACGAAGCTTCTTAAAGAATTCAAGGACATATTTGCTTGGACACATCATGATATGAAGGGTGTTCCACCCTCGGTGGTGCAACACACGATTCCAATGATTAGCACTGCTAAACCAGTCCAGCAACGTCCCTACCCAATGAATCCTAAGTACGCAAAGATTGTACAAGAGGAAATTGAAAAGCTGGTAAAATGTGGTGGATTCATATACCCAATTGAGCACTCAAAATGGGTTTCTCCGATAGTCATCGTGCCAAAGAAGAATGGGAAACTCAGAGTGTGCGTTGATCTCAAAAAGGTTAATGTAGCCACCAGAAGGGATCATTACCCCTTGCCATATTCTGAACATGTGCTTGAAAGAGTGGCAGGCAAGGAGGCATATAGCTTTTTAGATGGGTACTCGGGTTACAATCAGATTACAATTGCAGTCGAGGACCAAGCTAAAACAGCATTTATCACGGAGTTTGGAGTGTTTGCCTTTCGCGTCATGGCTTTTGGCTTGACCAATGCACTTGCAACATTCCAACGATTGATAAACACGGCTTTTAAGGAATATCTAAGGGACTTCTGTGAAGCTTTCTTAGATGATCTTTCTGTTCATTCCTCTTGGGACGAGCACTTGATGTGTTTACGAAAAATATTTGAAAGGTGTAGATTATATCGCATCTCATTGAATCCTTTCAAATGCCAATTCTGGGTTAAACACGGAGTTATCTTAGGGCATATAGTGTCCAAAAATGGGATTTCCACTGACGAGAGTAAAATCAAGGTCATTCTGGAATTACCCCCACCCACCAACTACAAGGGAGTCCAACGCTTTATGGGCCACGTTGGTTATTATCGAAGGTTTATTCTCTTCTTCGCCGAGATAGCTCGACCATTGTATAAGCTTCTCATCGAGTTTATTTGGACCGAAGAATGTGACCGTGCCTATGAGCTATTAAAGAAGGCCTTGGCGAGTGCTCCAATCTTGAGAATGCCTAACTGGGATTTACTCTTCCATGTGCATATTGATGCATCAAACTTTGCTATTGGGTGTGTTTTAACTCAACCTGGAGAACACAAGCTAGACTACCCCATTAGCTTTGCCAGTCGTCGCCAGTTGAACGATGCTGAGATGAACTACACCACTACGGAGCGAGAAGGGTTGGCAATGATATATACAGTAAGGAAATTTTGTTATTACCTCCTTGCCACCAAGTTTGTTTTCTATGTAGATCATCAAGCATTGTTGTATCTGGTAAACAAACCATGCTCCACAGGAAGAATCACACGATGGCTATTGATTCTTCTTGAGTTTGATTTCACTGTTGTTGTGAGACCTGGCAAAAAACATGTTATGGCTGATCATTTGTCTCACATACCTAATGGTGAGGCTCCTACGGGGGTTGATGATGACTGACACTTCCCTGTTCATGGTGGAGACAATGCCTGAATGGAGTGAGAAGATTGTTAACTTTTTGGTTAATGGCTTTCCACCCAAGGAGCTTCGTAAAGATCTAGCTCGAAAGCTAATCAAAGAATGCGAACCCTATTGCCTGATAGCCGGGACTCTTTATAAAAGAGGAAAGGATGACGTTCTTAAGCGTTGCCCGAGAGGATGAGTATCTATACATTTTACAAGAGGCACATATGGGCGTAGCCGGTGGTCACTTCTCAGGAGACTTAACTGCGCGAAAGATCTTACAATCAGGGTATTGGTGGCCCACTATGTTCCAAGACGCATCACTCTTTGTGAAGGGTTGCGATGAATGCCAACGATATAAGAAGCCCCAGAGGAAAGATCAGATGCCCCTACATCCGATCAAGGTAAACCAACCATTTGAAAAGTGGGGTTTAGACTTTGTAGGTCCAATTAGTCCAGCGGCCCGAAACACACAATCTCGCTATATTATTGTGGCCACTGACTATATGACCAAATGGGCTGAAGCGAAAGCGACACATAAGGTAGATGCGAGGACAACAGCCAAGTTCCTCTTTGAAAATATAATCACACGCTTCGGTTGTCCTTTTGAACTTGTGAGCGACAATGGTACGCATTTTATAAATGAAGTGATTAAAGAGCTCACAACAAATTTCATGATATCCCATCATAAATCTACTCCTTACTATCTGCAAGCGAATGGCTAAGCCGAGAGTACCAACAAGACTTTAATCTCTATTTTGACAAAGACGGTTGAAGCTCATCGCACGGATTGGGATCTAAAGCTTACGACAGCTTTATGGGCCTATCGTACTACGTACAAAGTGGCTATTAATTGCACACCATTCAAAATGGTATATGGCCAAGAAGCAGTCATGCCGTGGGAATTTGTCATTCCTAGTCTTCGTGTTGCTACTCAAGAGGGTTAAGATGGTAATCCCTTAGTAGAGCGTCTATATATCCTTGAGCGACTAAACGAAGAAAGACAATTGGCTGTATACAATGCCCTTGTGGAGAAGGATAGAAGGAAAAAATGGTTTGATCGCCATCTAAAGGACAAGGACATCAAGGTTGGGGATAAAGTCCTGATGTATGGAGTGCGAAACGAAAAGAAGAAGCTCAAATATGCTGGTAAGGGACCATATAGAGTATGTGAAATTACCCCGCAAGGTACCATCAGAGTGGAGACTCTCGAGACGGAGTTGAAACCATTGGATTCCTTAATGGGAGTAAATTCAAAAGATACTATGACCCCCTGAGCCAGGAGGAGTTACATGCAATCCATCAAAAGAAGGCAGCTAAAGAACAAGCTGAGCTTAAAAAGATACAAGCGAGAGTCGAAGCCAAAGAACGTCAACAGCGTGCTAGGCGACAACGAGAAGCCAACTTGGGAATTACGCAAGTATTTTTCGAGGAAGCAGAGGAGGATGCACTAGAATCTGACCCACCTCTAAGATACCCAATTGAGTTACAGAGTCCTTATGGGGAGGTGCTGTATAATGCATTATTGGATACAGGAGCTCAACATAATTTGCTATCATATGGCAAATGTAACCCTAAAATCCTCATTCTCATGTGTTGTGAATACAAGAGTGCTCTTGCCTTATCTCTTTGGTTTCCTTCTCCTGCGTGTATGTGAGAGAGAGAGAGAGAGAGAGTGAGAGCGATTGAGCACTGTGTAGCGGCACGGCGGCGGAGAGGCGGTAGAGCGACGACGGCGGCTCCTTCTTCACGGCTGCAACGCGGGAATCCTTCAAGGCGGCGGTTGAGCAGTGAGTGACACACCTTGTGCATTCTGTTTGAGCTTCCTTCCCTGGTTGTATGCTTGCAGCCATTCGTGGCTCGCATACGGTGTCTGGCAAGTCCCCGGCTAACGACCTGTGCGGCAAAAGCGCACAGAGGTCTTCTGTGTGAGGTTAATTTTGTATTGAAGGAGAGAGAGGGTTAGTGTAGATAAAAACAGTGTTAGTGTTTGAGGAGGGGCCCGAGAAGAGTTACTAGCAATGAACCTATCTCTAAGGTGTTTGAGGAGTCGTAATTCATCAGTTTGTTTCGTCCTATGAGATCTTTGTTGGAGGGAAAGCCAGCGTTCCAGTTCCTGGATCCTTGAGTCTTTGGTGGTGAGGAGTTTGGAGATGGCGGCTTCTCGCACATCCCGAGCAGCAACTAGTTCTGCATATCTTCTATCTGCTTTCTCTGCTACAATCCTGGAAGTTATGGCCTGAATGGTAGCTTCTTCAAGTAGTCTTTGCCGCTCCTTTGCCAAGCTTTGGCTTAGTCAGCTCTGCTGGTAAACATGCTCAAGTACTTGTTGATGAGACTAACAAGCATTTGATCTATCTCTTGGGACTTTGCATTGATTGCCTCATTTAGGGCCTTTAGTTTATCGGCATGCACTTTGTTCATCTGCTCTCTTTCTATCTATAGGCTCACCACACTATTTTCTGCTCGAGTAATTACTTCAGTGAGTGTTTTGATTTGTCCTGTATACCCATCTTCTTTTGTTTGGAATGTGGCTTGTGCTTCCTCTAGTTGTCTTACATATTGTGCTTCCTTCTCCTTGGTATATGCCACTTCCTTTTGCAATTGGACCTTGGCCTACTCTAATCTTGCCTTCAACTCCTCATTTTCTTTTGTGGTATGGACTATGGTCTTGCTGATGAATCTGTTATTACTTTCTGAAGTCTGTAGTCTGACCTCCTATTCCTCGACTGCTTGTAAGCACTTTAGGATTACTTCCCTGTGAGTGGCATCCACCCACTGATATCTTCTCTTTCAGTGCTTTCACTTGGTCTGTAGACTCTCGAACCTGCTTCCATAGCGTAGCATTCCTTTTATACATCACGTGAGTGGTAAAAAGCAAGTGAGATCTCCATACCC
This sequence comes from Cibotium barometz, assembly GCF_041138505.1. Classification (NCBI taxonomy): domain Eukaryota; kingdom Viridiplantae; phylum Streptophyta; class Polypodiopsida; order Cyatheales; family Cibotiaceae; genus Cibotium; species Cibotium barometz. The sequence goes on from NC_141076.1 coordinate 35,221,252, forward strand.
TTTGCTCTTGGGTCCAAATATTTGCACTTGTGGAGGCTGAGCCTTCTGTTTGGTGCACCAGTAGAGTATCGAGGCCTTCTATGGTTTCTTCGAGAAAGCGATGAGCGTTAAGATTGTGCAAGAACTAACCTTCTTCAATTGTGCCCTTAGCTTCCAATTGCCTTCTCTTACTTGGACTCGTGGTCTCATCGGGTCTCTTCCTCTTCTCAACTTCTTGAGCGTCTTGAGATTTTGGGTGTGTTAAGGTGGCCTCTTCATCCCTTTTGCCTTCATCCTTTTGTGGCACTTGTTCTGATGGAGTTTGTGTTGCACCAACTTCCACTGAGGTGGGCTGATCTGAGATGATAGAGTCACGGAGTGGTGAAAGGTTAGTGAATACTATTTGAGTAGGGCTAGAAGGTGGTGTTTGATGTGTGGACTCTGGAATTTCTCCTGCTACTACTGTCAAGCTGATGTCCTCTTTATCTTTGGTTCCTTTTAATCTAAAACCTCCTGAAAAGATGCAATATCCTGTGCCACCTCTTCTTCCATACGCTGAGTTTTGAATTCCAATTATTGTAGGCTACCACACATCTTTTTACCTTTCTTTGAATTCTTTCCACCCTTTAGCTCTTGATGTAGCTCCTTGGTTTCCTTTGAGACTGCATGTCCCTATTGCAGCTCTTTGGGAATGATGCTAGATGGCTCCAAGGATCCTTCAGCATGAGGTATTTCTACCTCCTGAGTGCATGATGACTGATCACTTTGGGAAGGAGATAGGGTTACACACCTTTTATTGGTGTGACTTGAGGTAATTTTTGTGTATATACGGCCCAGGGTAAGAAAGCTTGGTGTCATGTGGTGCTCATCTCCTCTTTTCCACTGGTGACCCTGTGGCATTGGCCCAAGTTACGGCTGGGCTTCCCTCAACTTCTGGGTTTGATGTAGCAGAGGAGGCCATCTGAAACATTTGAAAAGAACGTCAGTCATAGTGACTGGTAGGAGCTCATGGTCCTCCTTTTGTGTGTGTGTGTGTGTGTGTGTGTGTGTGTGTGTGTGTGTGTGTGTGTGTGATGATGATGATGATGATGATGATGTTTTATGGAAAGAGTGTTAGTGGCATGAGCAATATAAGGTGTGTATTAGTGTGTGTCAGGATCTAGATTTAATCCGTGAAATGGCTGAGCGTGAAGTAGCAGTGTGTGAAAGGTTAATCCGTTGAGGGGTTTTACGTGAAGTATTAAGCTGGGAAAGCTTAACATGTGAAATGTTAGTGCGTGATAGGCTAAGGCGTGAAAGGTTAGTGCACGAAAGGTTAGCGCGTGAAGGGCTAAGCCCATGAAAGGCTTAAGCCGTGAAGTAGTAGGTGCTAAAAAAGTGAAAGAGCATGTGTTTACTCGTGAAAAAGCAAGTGTGTTAGATTATTTGTGGTGATGGGTGTAGCCTAGATGTGGACATGCAATCTTAGCCATTTTACGATATGTTTCTCGGTTTAAGATTTGCATTTGACTCTGTGGAATAGTAGATTGCTATTCATGGGTCATACTTGTATGCATTTATGAGAGGAGATTTGTTTGTCTCAAGATTTAAAGCAAGAACGACCAGACAAAAATCAAGATGAATGAACACAAGAATTACACATACTCAGTCAATGTAAGTAGAGATGATTTCATGAAAATGATTTTAACTGTTGTTTTCCTCACTGATGTAAAGAAAAAGAATAAAATCATCAAAAGTGTGAAGAGCTTCTACATGGAAATCGATGGTCTCAAGCAATCATGGGAGAAGCACATTGATGACGCACATAATCTAGAAGGCGATGCAGACGAGAATACCACAAAATGAAGCAATCTAGGTGATGAAAAATGAAAAAAAAAAGGGAAAGAAGATGTATATTTGATTTAGCCATTAGCCCCCGGCGGCCATCTTAATTGGGTATGCCACGTGTTTTCTCCTCGTGATTCATGGAGGGTTTTTTTACCATTTCATGATGTGAACTGGCATGAGGCAATTCACGACGTGAACCATATTGAAATGTTTCACGATGTGAAACAGTCCTGAGTGTTTCATTGTGTGAAGTAGCTCGGATCGGTTCACAACGTGAAAACATGAAGCAAGCTAGGTGATGAAAAAATGAAAAAAACGGAAAGAAGATGTATATCTGATTTAGCCGCCATTAGCCCCTGGTGGCCATCTTAATTGGGTATGCCAGGTGTTTTCTCCTCGTGATTAATGGAGGGTTTTTTACCATTTCATGATGTGAACTAGCATGAGGCAATTCACGACGTGAACCACATTGAAATGTTTCACGATGTGAAACAGTCCTGAGTGTTTCACAGTGTGAAGTAGCTCAGATCGGTTCACGACATGAAAACTGTCTATACGCTTCTCCTTGCAAATATTGATACCCTATTGCTTTCTATAAGATCAAACATTCCAAGGTAATATGAAGTGCATTCTAAGGAGCAGAAGTGTATACATGAAATGAATAAACATGTTTTACGGCATGAAAAGCATACCCCTTTATCTTGTACCCAGTTGTAAAAGTTGGGTACTCCTTTGTCATCTTCCTTTTTGTTACGGTAATTAATTTATTATTAGGTAATCCAATAAGTAAAAAGAATATCTTGGGTGACCCAAGTGTGATTAAGTTGGTTGTGAGTGAGTCCAACCAGTTGTGACACATGTGAAACGTGTGGTATACTTTTTGAATACATGTGACGCATATGAAAAACATTGTGAGTGAATCCAATGTACGAGCTTGATTGTGAGTGAATCCAATTAGCTATTTTGAATTAATTCTTGATAAGGGTGACCCTAGTTGGTTGTGAGTGAGTCCGATCAGCTGTGAGACGTGTGAGACGTGTAGTATACTTTTGAATATGTGTGACACACATAAAAATATTGTGATTGAGTGAATCCAATGCGAGAGTTTGATTGTGAGTGATTCCGATCAACTCTAAGACACGTGTGACGCGTGGAAAGGTTTTGTGAATTTGATCATGAGTAAATCCGATCAACTTTAAGACACGTGTGATGCGTGTGAGGATATGTGGGAGTGAATCCATTTAAATACATAATGACATTATGAATGAATCCAATGTGGAAACAATTAATGTGTTTGATCACTCTTGTGTGCTAATAGTTACAACCGAGGACGGTTGTCTTCTCAAACGGGAGGACTATCACGGGAGTGAGATTTTTCAGAATATTTTATCATGGGAGTGAATCCAAATAATTATGTGTGATGCATGGTTCATGTGTGAAGCATGGTAGAGTGAATGATTTCTATTTGTTAGAATTATTTTTGTCAGTGATTCCAAAGTAATTGTGATCTAACATTGTGGATTATGTTGAGTATAAATCATGAGTTCGAGACAACCAAGGTGGACATTGGACATGATTATCTAGCCAAGCACATGTGCTAAATATTTAATTTTGTATGGTTTGGCCCATTGTACATATGTTTGGTAAGGTTTATTTTTTATGAGATGCTTTAAAAGCATTAGACTAAGGTTCAAATTTGAAAAAGCCCAATTTTAGAAAAACTATGCTATTTATGGCTTCAAGGGTTAAATTTATTAATATGATTTAAATACTGTGTGTGGGAGTGGAGTCACATACGTCGGGGGGGAGATTGCACCCAATCTTGTGTTCTTTGATTTTTCATGCTCTTAATTTTATGCTATGATATTATGGTTTATTTCTTTTATTATTTAATTTGTGGAATAATCTAATCTCCATGTACCATGTTCCTGTAACATTGGTATTAGAGCATGGCAAATTCAAGTATTAAATTTGGGTCATTTGAAGGATTTCTAACAAATTCAAAATACTTGCTCGGGAAGAGCCATAATCTCCACCAAGGGTACATGGCTTTGGATAAGGACAGAATTCATCCAAAAATCCAAGGGCTAAAGAAGAGAAGGTATGGAAGACCTTTGGGCAAAAGAAGGTATGGTTATGTGAATTTTGTGGACCATTAAATTAAGATTTGGATCAAGGATTAGATTAAGATTTGGATCAAGGGTTAGGAAGAAAGCCACCCTTCTTCTCCCAAAACCACTTTTCTCAATTCAAATCCTCTCCCTAATCCAACTGTACTGATAAAATCAGTAAGAGGAAGAGCATTAGAACCCACAACAGGATTGCTAAACTAGTAAGAGTGTCTGAATTCCATAATCAACGGTGGTAGATTAAATTTTTCCTCATTTTCTCTTCAATTAATAAAAGCGCTAAGCGCTGTAGAGAGAAAACAAAAGCCATATAAATATAAATATAAATATAAATATATATATATATATAAATATAAATATATAAATATATATATATATATATATATATATATAAATATATATATATAAATATATAAATATAAATATAAATATATATATATAAATATAAATATAAATATAAATATATATATAAATATATAAATATAAATATAAATATATATATATAAATATATAAATATATATATATATATATATATATATATATATAAATATAAATATAAATATAAATATATATAAATATAAATATAAATATATATATATATATATATATATATATATATATCCCCTCTCTCCTCTCCAAATTCAATGGTGGGCGGCGATTCAGCACGATAAGGCCGATGGGGCCAAAGAAACTTCAAAATTTATTTTATTTTTTATTTTTTATCCATGGTGGCGATTGCACTGCGCTGCTGGTTGGATCTGTTTCCTGCACTGTTCTACAGCCATCGACTGGTTTGCATAAGCTTTACAAAGCTTTGGTAAAGCTTAGTATAAGCTTTGATAAGGCCTAGTATTAAAAGCTTTAATAGTTATAGTTATATATATATATATATATATATAAGTATTTAATTAATAAGCTTATATATACAAGCTTAATTTCGAAGGAAAAATAAATCTTTTGAGGGTTTCAAAGAAGAGAGATGGTCATAATTTTTAAAAAATAAAAAATAAAAAATTCTTCATAATCATTTAAAAGCTTCTTGTAAACAAGGGTTTCTGAGCAATATTTTTGAAGATCTTTCAAAGTAGTTTTGAATGAGCTCCTTTTTGAATTATCAACATCAAAACATTACTAGATTATTATTATTATTTCTTTGTGGGACGCCACCGACATCAAGCACTTCGATAAACCTTCTTTTGAAGTACACGACGGGAGTAAGATAAGTTTCCCACCATTTCTATTTTATTTCTACAATTCCACAATATTTTACTTGTTTCTTTTACAATGGCAATCTATCCACAATCACCTACCATCCAAGATCAAGTAAATGCAGTTCAAGCTCGGCTATTGAGTGAAAGAGGCAAAGAGAAGATTTCGAGTAGAGATTTACTCGCAACAAGAAGCAAAGGCATGCGTATTCCGAATCTGATTATTTGGATTATGAGGAGGACCCTATTCAAAGAACTGTGCGAGCTCCTCTCAAAGCTCAAGAGTCTTGAAAGGGACACAAGATCAGTACAAAAGCTTTTACTTTTCAGGATTATGATGGCAAAAAGGATGCACATGTCATACTCGCATGGTTGAGCCAACTTGATTATTTTTCTGGAGAAAATTTTTATGAGAAAGATAAGGTTAAATATGTTACTAATCATTTGGTAGATAGTGCAGCTCTTTGGTGGAATGTTATTAAACATGGCAAATGCAAACCAAAGTCATGGAAAGACTTCCATAAGCTGATTAAAAAGGACTTCCAAAAGCTGATTAAGGACTTCTTACCTCTGTCATATAAGAGTAAAGCCAAACAGCGATGGGATATTTTTAGACAGCTCGAAAAGGAGAACATATCAGCCTATATTGATAGATTTTGGCAAACTTTACTGCAACTTCAAGCTATAGAGAAAGTGTGTGAGAAAGAGCAAAGGAGAAAGTTCATAGCTGGTCTCAAGCCAGCTATATTAGAGCAAAAGTGAACATGTTTCATCCTCGTTCTCTTAGCAATGCCATCTCTCTAGCAATATACTGCGAGAAGAAAAATGGATTTTCAAGGGATACTACACTGACAGATTCTCATATTCTTCCGTCTTCTCGATCTACACATTCTGAGAAGCTTTAACACAAAGATAAAGCGGAGAAACACAATGGTTCACTAGTGAATGGAAAGAGTATTGAAGCTTCAAAGAAGACAAATAATGAAGATCAAAAATCACGTGTGATTACATCCTAGATGCGACAAAAAAGGACATTATGCATATGAGTGCCCAGAAAAGAGAGAATCGAGTTGCGGTCGTGAATGTGATTGAAGATGGTGACCAACCTAAACAAGAGGGTACTCCCAACCATGATATCTACCCATAGAGAGGTAAACCTAAAACTCATACTTATGCATTGTTCAAATTTTATTTTTATTTTTATTAAAAAAACTATAGTTAAATTTAAAACATAATGATAAAGATAGTTCAATGATTGATATGTACTTTCTATACACGGAAGAAAATACATACTAGATCATTCACTATCAGGACTCGAGTGAACTAACAATGATGTGCATATGTTTTTCGATTGATCACCGAAGAATGTATGTAACTTATTATTATTTCACATTCAACCTTTAAACTTAAACACCTTATTTAATACACTTTCTTCAAATTATTCTCTTTTCTATTTTGAATAAGGTTAACTAGGTGTGTGTGAAAGATACTTATATTGATATATGTAAAAGATACTTATTTAGGTGTCTGTGAAATATACTCGTATTAGTGTATATTTTAATGTCCGAGATAGATAATCTAAGTGATATTTATCTGTGAGACGGATAACTTATCACAATCTAGTGTTGAGAGAGATTCTATCTGTATACGGATATTATATTCTGACTCTCTTCACTTGCTAATTAAATACGCAACTGAGGTCAGTTTGCAACCGAATAAGAGAGAATGTTACGATAATTAATTTATTATTGGGTGATCCAATAAGTAAAAAGAATATCTTGGGTGACCCAAGTGTGATTAAGTTGGTTGTGAGTGAGTCTTGTGACATGTGTGAAACGTGTGGTATACTTTTTGAATACGTGTGACACGTATAAAAAACATTGTGAGTGAATCCAATGTACGAGTTTGATTGTGAGTGAATTCAATCAACTCTTTTGAATTAATTCTTGATAAGGGTGACCCTAGTTGGTTGTGAGTGAGTCCAACCAGCTGTGACACGTGTGAGACGTGTGGTATAATTTTGAATATGTGTGATGTGTATGAAAACATCGTGAATGAACCAATGTAGGAGTTTGATTATGAGTGAGTTCGATCAACTCTAAGACACGTGTAAAGGTTCTGTGAATTTGATCGTGAGTGAATCTGATCAACTTTAAGACATGTGTGATGCGTGTGAGGATATGTGGGAGTGAATATACTTAAATACATAATGACATTGTGAGTGAATCCAATGTGGGAACAATTAATGTGTTTGATCACTCGTGTGTGCTAATAGTTACAAGTGGGGATGGTTGTCTTCTCAAATGGGAGGACTATCACGGGAGTGAGATTTTTCAGAATATTTTATCATGGGAGTGAATCCAATTAATTATGTGTGATGTATGGTTCATGTGTGAAGCATGGTAGTGAATGATTTCCAATTGTTATAATTATTTTTGTGGAGTGATTTCAAAGTAATTATGATCTAACATTGTGGATTATGTTGAGTTTAGATCATGAGTTCGAGACAACCAAGGTGGACATTGGACGAGATTATCTTGCCAAGCACAAGTGTGCTAAATATTTAATTTTGTATGGTTTTGCTCATTGTACATATGTTGGGCAAGGTTTATTTTTATGAGATGCTTAAAAAGCATTGGACTAAGGTTCAATTTTGAAAAAACCCAATTTTGGAAAAACTATGCTATTTATGGTCTAATGGCTAAATTTATTAATATGATTTAAATACCGCGTGTGCGAGTGGAGCCACACACGTTGGGGGGGAGATTGCACCCAATCTTGTGTTCTTTGATTTTTCATGCTCTTGATTTTATGCTATGATATTATGGTTTATTTCTTTTATTATTTAATTTATGGAATAATCTAATATCCATGTACCATGGTCCTGTAACACTTTTGTTTAGTTCCATGGGAATCAATGTTGTACTTTGGAGCTTGTGGGTATATGTTGTTGCAACCGCATAAGTTATGAGTGAGAACTTTTGATTTTTCCCTCCATCCAGTGGAGGAGTACATCCACCGAATCCTGGTAAACTTGTTTTGGTTCTTGTGCGTGTGAGTGCACATCTTTCTCACCCTAGTCCACGGCTTGGTTCAACTTTTTCTCCTTGTTGGATGTCATTGGCGGTCTCACTCTCCCTTGTTCACTTTGTTGGCCTTGTTTCTTTTTCCAGATCAACTTTGGTGCTTTCTTAGCATTTGATTTAGATGGGACTTGGTTTTGTCTATGCTTATGGCACTCGTCTATTTTTCTAGAAGTGCATATGAAATTGGGTTTTGGATTTGTTTTTGGTACCCATAGTGTTTCATTTCCTTGATAGTAGTCTTGTGCCGCTAGTAAGTCCCTTCAGACCCACCGCTATTGAATGATGAGTTGTGTGTGGGCTTGCCTGGAATACAACTTCCTATCCTTGTCTCTTGTGCTTGTAGCATGACTGTTTTGATTTGTTACCCATGAGGCTTTATCTATCTCATAGTATCCTTGTGCTTGAAGCTGGGTCTTGGGAACCCATTGTTTTTTGCCTGGATACTTTTGTTGCCTTTGCTTTGGTCCTCTTGAAGAGGGAAGACCTTTCGATGTGGATGCTTGTTCTGTTAGGCCTTCTGTTTTTCGTGGCATTGGAGATTCCATCTTGCATGTCACTACTTGTTTCCCCTTCTTCAATGGACTCCATAATGGTACGATGATGGTGTCTTTTCCATCATTGAGTTGTACTTCTCGTTTTGCCCATTGGATGTGGCAGTTGTTGATGGCGCAAATCCAGGTTCATCCAAGAAGCATGTCATCTTCCATTGTTCCTACAGGCATAACAAACACCTTCCCGACCAAGGGATTATTTCTAACAGAGATGTTTACATTCAAAAGCCCTATTGCATGTGTAACAGATGGATGCACACTTTGAATCTCGACATTAGTTGCCTCTGGTGGGGTTTGTTTAAAGTTACCCATGTCTCATAGGAAATGAAGTTAGACTTGACCCCGTATTAATGAGTGCGATGCTTATCGTGTGGCCCTCCTTTTTGTAGAGACCTTTACACTGAGTTGTGTAGATTCAGTATCCAAGTCATCCTTGTCAAAGCAAGGTGAGTGAAGCCATAGTGACGTGTAGCATTCTCCCTTGGAGTCTTTGTTTGACTTTGGCTTCCCTCGCCTTGGATTCCTTTTGTGCTTATTTTATCTTTTCCTTGACTAGCTCTTTTTTTGTTTTTGTTTTAGGAGATGCTCTTGTGTGAGCTTTTCATGGGTCAGGCATCCATAATATTTCTTGAGTTTGCTTCCATCGATATACCCTTCCATTTCTACTCCCTCGATAGTTTCAATGCAAACTAACCCTTGAGGGGTGATTTCAGACACTCTAAAAGGCCCTAACTCTTTTCTTTGGGCTTCCCACACCATACATGAGGACAAGGTCCCCTGTTTCCAGTTCTTTGTGCTTCAAGTTATGGTCAAACCAATGTTTTTTGCGTAGTTTTTTTACCATAAGCCCATGCGAGGCAATCAACCGGGTTTCATCGAGTTTTTCCAAGTCAATTAACCTTTCGGCTAATGCATTTTTAGTGAGCCTTTCTGATATGGCAATTCGTAAGCTTGGAATTAAAAATTCCATAGGCATTACTGCAACAATGCCATAAGCTAGACGGAAGGGAGTGTATCCCATCGCTATCTTATATGATATGCAATAGGCCCATAGTGCTACAGTCAGCTCGTGTTCCCAATTTGTGTGACTGGCTTCTAAGGTTTTAGTCAAGACACCACACAAAATCTTGTTTGTGCTCTTTGCTTGGCCATTTGCTTATGGGTAATAAGGTGATTATTTACAGTGTACTACAAGAAATCCTATAAGTAATTGTTCAATCATCTTATTAATGAAATGTGAACCCGATCACTCACTGACTAACTCAAGTGGGCAGCCAAATTTGGAAATAATCTGTTCGTATAGGAACTTGGCTGTAGTTTGAGCGTCAGCTCTTTTAGAGGCTCTCACCTCTATCCATTTAGTGAAATAATTTGTAGCCACGATCACATAACATGCTTGGGATGGATGCGTTGTTGGATTAATGGGTCTAACAAAATCAATTCCCCATTTTTCAAAGGGTTGTCTCACAATCACAGGGGTGAGTGGCATCCTGTCCTTTTGTTGTTGAATAGTAAATTATTGGCACTCCTCATATCTCTTTACAAATTCTATGGCGTCCACGAATAACATAGGTCACCATAGCCCTTCTTGAAGCACCTTGCAAGCTGTAACTTCTTCTGCAAAATGGCCTCTGGCTATTCCTTCATGTCCTTCTTCAAAGATAGTGACAAACTCATCCTCTTGCACACATCTCCTCACGATATCATCCCTGCCTAACTTATATAATTCCCCAGCAATCAATTGATAAGGTGTGGCCATCTTAATAAACCAACACATTTATCCTTGTTCAAAGGTCGATCTTGCGGGAAACCATGAGCTAGATAGTCAGATATTTCCTCACTCCACTTAAGCACCATGTCAAGTTTGAACAGACAAGTATTTGGGAGGTCACCATCAATGTCGGTTGCACATTCCCCATTTGGAATTCTAGACATATGGTATGCCAAAACATGTTGTTTTCCCTTTCTCACCGTGGACTGTGAAGTAATTCCAGGAGTGGAAGCAGCCATCACGTGGTTCTTCTCACCAGATATAACAGGGCCTGATGGTCCACAAAGAATACAACTTTTGTTGGCCAGCAGCAGGTAATGTCTGTATTTCTTTATAGCATAAACCATGTCCAACCCTTCATGCTCCATGGTGGTGCAGTTTATCTCTGCATCATTCAGTTGACGATTGGCAAAGCAAACTGGATAAAATTTGAATTCCCCAGGCTGTGCCAATACGCATCCTATAGCAAAGTTTGATGCATCGATGTGCACGTGGAATACAAGATCCCAGTTGGGTGTTCTCAGGATTGGTGTACGAGCCAGTGCATTCTTCAATTTGTCATAGGCCTCTTGGCATTCCTCAGTCCATTCAAAGACAATGAGTAGATTATACAATGGCTTGGCAATTTCAGCATAGAATATGAAGAAGAGTCAATAATACCCAACGTGGCCCATAAATCGATGTACACCTTTGTAGTTGGTTGGTGGGGGTAATTCCAAGATTAGTTTTACCTTTCTCTCATAAGTGAAAATGCCATTTCTAGACACAATATGCCCTAAGATTACACCGTGCTTAACCCACAATTGACACTTTAAAGGTTTAAGGATATACGATATAGTTGACATCTTTCAAACACCTTCCTCAAGCAAGCCAAGTGCTCAGTCCAGCGTGAGTGTGCACATATACTATCAATGAATACCTGTAGCTACTTTTGCCAAGTAGTCCTTGAAGGCCATGCACATTAGTCGTTGGAAAGTTGTTAGGACATTGGTGAGGCCAAATGACATAACCTTATAAGCATATGTTCCCCACATCGTATTGAAGGTTGTCTTGTGCTAGTCTTCTGGTGCTATGGACACCTAATTATAGCCCGAAAACCTGTATAAGAAGTTGTAGGCTTCTTCACTTGCTACCCATTCTAATACATATTCTGTATACGATAATGGTGGGGTAGTGGTCTTTCTTGGTGGTGGCAGCATTGAGCTTTTTGAGATCAACACAGACCCTCAATTTTCCATTTTTCTTTGGCACAATCATGATTGGTGAAAGCCAATCTATGTGCTCAATTTCATAGATGAAATCCACAGTAATGAGTTTATCAATTTTCTCCTTTACAATTGCCGCATTCAGATTCATTTGGTACTGTTTTTGCCTAGATGGTCTCAATTTCGGGATAGTGTGTTGGACCACCTTGGGTGAGACACCCTTCATTTTCATGTATTTCAAAGAAAAACAGTCTTTGAATTCTTTTAAAAGATCAATGAGCTCTTCTTCTTCAGCCCCAGTTAAGTCTTTAGCAATGTAGCCAGGTTTGGTGTCCTTCCCTGGCTCTATAATATCAACCTCCTTAACTTCAACTAGGCCATCGTAAGATGTGGATTGGTCATCTTCCTTTACCCTTTTTGCTGCCAATTGGACCACCTTTTGTTTATCAATGGTATATGTTTTGAAATGGTTTGGCACTGAGAGCAAGTCTTGCTCTTCGTCCAAGCCATTGCCTTCTTTGTCTCGCAAGATTGACTTCAACCAGAGCCAGATTGGATTCGCAAGATTGGCTTCAACCATAGCTTTTTTTTTGTTTTCTACGTTATGCCTTAATGAGTTTAGGTGTTTTTGGCTATTGTGGCATAGCCTTTTTCTCTTGTTTTCCTTCCAAGGTTATCTTACTCAACTCCTCACCCCAATTCTTGGAGGGCTCCTCGTTGCACCTAGTGACCTCGAGATATCTTAGCCACTAGGTGTCTGTGGGTTTACTTTGTAGTAGGGAATCTCGCCGAGCGATATATCGTTTAAGCCATTTCTTGAGGCATTGGGCAATGTTGCGGCCTTGCGACCTAGACCCCTCTATGTTGGAGGCTTCATCATATGTTTCCTCTTCTATTGGTTACACATCTACCATACGCACTAAGGTGGTAGGAATGTTTCCCGATTCAATGTATTGGGTTCCTCTAGGGGGAAACACATCTATAGTGGCAAAGCACGTGCATCCAATTTTCCCTAAAATCCGGAGGTGGAAGTGATGCATACATTGCAGCCTCTTCCTCTTCCCATGAATTCTCCTCAACTAGTTGGCAAACTTGTAGGATGCAATTTGTTTTGTGGTGATCAAATAATTTCCAAATAATTTCCCTTCCATGGGTTGTGCCTTCCAAGTATGTAGATCAATTTTCAGAATCTGCAAATCCTTTCGAATATACACCTGATCTAATGCCGAATCATGCACCGATTTGGCTTTCCTCATGAAGGGTCTACCCAAGATAATGTCATATGAATCCGGTTGGCACAGAAAGTCCATTACAAGAAATGTATGATGGTAGCAAAATGAAAAGACCTTAAGCCTAATGCTTTTCAATAGTCCCATTGGTCTTGAGGATGTTCTATCTACCATCTTGACAATTAGATCTGCTCTTTACAATTTTGGTTTTCCCCAGTTTTCCTAACATCATTTGGTAATAATGCTCACACCTGCGCCTCCATCTAGGATAGCTAGTGCTTGGTACCTGTTGTGGTGGATTGGAATTGTGGCATTCGTATCATCACTCTCATAACTATTGGCCAATTGGTTTACAGGTATTTTGACGAATCTAGGTGTTCCTTCTTACTCGTGCACTAGGTTTTTCTCTGCCAGAGGCGATCGACTCCCCTCTATAGTGGACATTGGGTTCAATCTTCCTTCTACCCAATCCTTGACATTTGTCCACAATGCTGGCGTGTTGCATAGCAATGGTCCTAGCAGCATTTTGATAGTTGTGGATAGTATGATTGCGAGGCTATCTATGTCTCTAGGTTACCTGGCAAGTAGGGCTCCTTACACATGTTTGTCGTGTATTCAATCCTAGGGAATGCATAGATTGAAAAATCTTGATCTTCTTCCTCAAACATTCTTTCCATGAGGTCACTTCGAGTCCCTTCCTCATATTCTTTTGGGATTGGAGTAGGCACAGCCAATCTCCTTTCCTTTAACAACTTAGTTCTTGGATACACTATATCCCTGACCCGATTTCTTCAAGTTTTCTTATTTCTTCTTCAACATTTGGATATTCTCCAATCCCCTTAGGGGTTGCTGGGCATGCCCATCCTGTTTTGGCACTTGGTCAAATTCTTTCTTTGATTGGGTGGATCCGGGCCGATGTCAATGGTATCTTCTTCAAATCCATCCTAAATTATGACCATGGTATCCCCCTTGCACACTTTTTTCACTCTTCTTCTTCTCCCAGTCTTAGAGGTTATAACATCTCTTGGGTTTTTCCTCTTGTCCACTTGTTTCTCTTGTGCTTGTGTTAAGACATTTAGTGACGTGATATTCCCAAGCTGCACACTTATAGTCCTGATAGTGGTGTGGTTAGAAGTAGAAGCAGAACTACTAGCGCGATATGGGTAGTCTTTGATCAAATGATAGACACCACACTTTACACATGAAAGTGTAGGCATCATGTTGGTATGTGCTGCTAGCTGAGCTTGGCCAGCATTAGCCACATTCTTAAGAGGACACTCCGCTACTCGATGAGGTCCATCATAATGAAAACATTGTATGGGTCCCCTTCTGATAGTTGAGTTTATATCTTTTCCTTTCCATTGTACCATGGTTTGAAATACTGGTATTGAAAACATTGTATGGGTCCCCTTCTAATAGTTGAGTTTATATCTTTTCCTTTCCATTGTACCATGGTTTGAAATGCTGGTATTGAAAACATTGTATGGGTCCCCTTCTAATAGTTGAGTTTATATCTTTTCCTTTCCATTGTACCATGGTTTGAAATGCTGGTATTGGTATGCTGTTTTGTAAGACATAATACTCTGGTGTGATCTCCGTGGGCTCCTCTTAGTAGTCATTATTGACTTCTACCTCGTGCATGATTTCTCCCTCATCCAAGTGCTCCTCAGTCTCAACACTTGCTTGATTTTGGCTTGTGGTGGCTGTGGGGGTAGTACATGTGGTGGCAAAGGTGACATGTCCTACATTCAGAACATCCCTCTTGGTAGGTAGGAATTTGGCTGCCCTGTAGTCACATTGGTTTGTACTGGTGGTGCTGGTGGCGGCAAGGCTAGCAACACTATGGGTGCTGGTAGTTGTGCTAAGGTCTGAACTCTCAGATATCTACACATGGCAATGTCATGGTTTCCCAATACCTGATGACAGTGCACAATAGAGTAATTGCCTTGGTCTTAAGTGAGGGCATTCGGTGCTCATGTGATTTTGTCTACAAATTGAGCACCAAATTAGTTCTCTCCGAGGGTAGAGATGAGCATTTCATGATACTTCTCTCCCATCCCTGACTTTTAATTTCTCCAAGATGGCATTATTGAGTTCTTCCACTGTCATATTGCCAACTTGCTTATTCTTGGTTCATGTGTCCTGATGATGACTGGAGACTCGTGATGTTGCCACTATCGAAGTTGCCTTAGCATCTTCTGGTTGTAGCAACTCAAGCATATTGTCCTCATATTTAATTGCCAGCTTACAGTAAGTATCTAGAGTAGCTAGTCGGGCTGACACTAGATAATCATGCATCTTATGATCTTGGACTCCTCTTCGGAAGCAAGGTAGTAACTGATCATTAGTTAGCCTTTTCCTTAACTTGCATATTGAATTCAAGTGCTTGAGCCAAGAAACATAATCCCACATCAACTCATTTTCCTTGAGCTTGATATTGTGGAGCTGAGCCATATGACTCCACTTGTCACACCACTTTGAGCAAAGCTGAGTATGAACACATTTTTAAGTCGAGTGAAATGGACTTTATCCTCGCGTTTTAGTGTTCGATACCATTGGTAAGCCTTCCCTTCTAGGGTGAGAGAAAAAGCATGTATCATGGCTACGTTGCTCATTGGCCCACATGTTTCACAGGTAGACTCAAAGATCTCTACATGTTAGATTGGGTCCTCATCTCCTCATAATTTTTGCACAAGCTTTGAAATAATACATGGCTTCATCTGGGATGGTCTGGATTCTAGGGCAGTGCTTGGTTCCCTAACCATTCCTCAGCCCATTATCGCAGCAATGTTAAACAGATCCTCCCTTATGTGATTGCGTTTAGATCTATGTTGGGATCTACAATTGGCTTTTAAGGAGCTACTCCCCCCTACCTAGACCACGGCCTCTTCCTAGATAGGTTCTTCTATTCAATTTAGGCCTATGGTTAGGTCCGAAAAATTCCTTATTGCTCGGCTCATTGTTTTAGCAGCCTCAACCCGCCTTTGTTCAATCAGGAGTTCCATGTTCTACAAGAATGTCGGATCATTGATCATTTCTTGTACATCCTCTCTTATATAGAGATGATCCTCACCACCTGTAGGTGCCCTAGGTAGGTTGTCCTCCTCCTCTTGTGTCTCAAGGCTTTTGTCAGCCCTTGGTTCCTCATTGATGGGTTCTAGAATTGGTATCACTCCTTCTGTTATTCCCATCCACATACTATCAGTGGCATTTCTAGATGTTTTTGGTTGTTTGCCTTGTGGTCGAAATGAATTCAATTCCTCCATTTCCCATTGTTCCGCCCTTTTTCTTTATGTATCAATCTTGTTTTCTTAAGCTTAATAGCTGCAATTATCACTCTGCCGCCTCAACCCTCTTCAATTCTGTTTCTATTTCCTCTGATGTGGGGAAGAAGACTTGACCTATCCTGGTGGCGCTTTCCTTATCCCTTCCAACCCTAGGGGTTATTCCACAGATCCTTATTGTGTTAGTATTCCTAGGGCTAGAATGTTGGCTTGGTAATTTTGGTCTTAGACCGTGTTTTGCACTTGTTGAAGGGCCCATGCCTGCAGATTGCGCTTCATCTTCCGTGCCGCTGGTGGAGACCAAAACATCCCTTGGCCATATCAAAGATTTTGTTGGATCTCGCAGGAGAAGAGGGTTTTTCTTCCTCTCCAAGGCCAGAGAATCTTAGCCCTTCTTCCATGGATTTCTCACTACTTGTTTCTATGGTGGTCAGATTCCTCCAAGCTGAAACACTCAATTGAGTGCCGAGTGGCCTGAACTAACATTCCTTTGGTAGGAAGAACCTAGGTGATTTGATGCACTGTCGTCAGGGGTAAGGTCGTCTCCAATGAGTTTATCGGACCTTAAGTGCATGAGAATGTATTTTGACAGGCGAAATCACTACTCCAACTGTTTCACCTGTTTTTCTACCAAATTATCTTTTTTAGCCATAAAAGAGCATATATCCGTGAAACCGTAGAGAATGGTTCACGTCGTGAAGTAGGCAAGGAGCAGTTTACACTGTGAAACAAAATGTTTTTCACGTGGCTACATGCGATTCATCTTTGCAATTTTGTGCAATCTTACTGTCAGGATCTTATGACACCTTGGAGAATAATTACTCAAACTTAAACATAAAAATTAATAGAACATAGACTTTGCACAAATTGAAGACTAAAACCATACATAAACAATTTGACAAAATAGCATAAAACATGAAAGCTTGAAAATAGAGAAGATGTCACAGTTGAACAAAAGGTTGGGTTCAATCTCCCCTGGGTGAGTGTGGCCCATCATACCACTCACCCATATTTAAATATATTAATGTTTGCTATTTACAACAAGATACTCCAAAAATAAAGTTTAATAACTTTTTGAGTCTTTGAGCGTGCAAGTTCCTTCCAAAAATATAGCAAGCAATAGAGTCTTGGACCCACCAAAAGCATAAAAATACTATTTGGTATATACAAAGGTTTAAGGCTAAAGCCTTCCGAAAATATATATGCCAAATATGAAAACCTAAGAGGTGATCATATGTCTTCCAAGATATCTCATTATGGTTCAACGCATGTTCCACCTCCGCGACTAACTCATAGTCTGCCACTCAATCATTGCCTATACCAAATAATATTAGTTAGCACACATAACCGATTAAGCATATTAATCCTAACTATATCATAGCAGTGCACACAGCTGATTAAACACATTAATCCTAGAAAATGATATAAATAAAAGGTGCATTGTTTGGGACATCATAGCATAGCGAAGGCTACACTCCAACCCACACACTTGTCAATCCGTGAATGCAACTCGGTTAGCGCATAGAGGCTATCCCGAATGGGAGAAGATGAGTTAACCACATACTAATGACTTCTAGTCCTACTCAATCCTTCTTCAACACTCAAGCAATCAATCTAACACAATCAACACATCAATCTAACATAATCAAAGCATCAAGATTAGGCTACACTTAAGCACAAAAAATGCAACTTATGCAAAGAACCTAACATGCAAAGAGCTATCACACAAGCCTCAACTACACATCATTTCATGCACAAGCTTCATCACATGCACTCTACAACTCACAAATCAAAACATCATTAAGAAATCTAGATTGGCAAGTGTATAGACCAAAACCTCATATCATTGAAAATGTAGAGAATAGAGAGTACAAGATTGAAGCATGAATGGAGATGGAGAGCTTTGGGAGAGCACATAAGAAGGAGCTATGGAGCAAGCTCTCTCTATGAGCCTCTCAACCAAATGACCAAAGAGTGCTCTCTAGCTCTCAAATGGGCCACCTTTTATACAAAAATTCTAGAACTCCCAAAAGTTCCCATGTGGGATTATTGTCAAGCCCTCTCCCACATTCATCTACAACTTTGAACTCTTTTCAAGAGCCCTAAGTGTCTTTTTTGTTGCATCCTTGTATTGATCTTCATTCGTCATGCAACACTCCCCCCTTCTTATTTTGCGCACGTCCTCGAGCGCGGTAGTAGCAAGAGTTGCAACAAAAAAACAATGGATACAAGTAAAGTCTCTTATTGAAAAAAAGAAAAGAAAAGAAAAACCAGCAATGATAATTTCACACGTGAGCATACAAGTGCAAGGCTGATTAAAGTTTTAATGAGTACTAAAATAGGTGAGTAAAGACTAGTCAAAGTGAGACTTAAGTGGTAGATAGTGCTATGCAAAGGCAAGTGTGCTTTGTACACCGCCGGTTATGACCGTAGTCTCAATGTCCTACAAGTATGTAAGTTATTCCTAAGTGGCAAACCTACTCCTAAATATGAGCAAAGGCGATTGGAACTCTCTTTTTTTTTTTAAAAAAAACTAATAAATTTCGTGCCAAATATAAAAAATATGAATTTACTAATTATGCATCATTTACAAAAATTCTAAAAAAAATAAAAATAAAAAAATGCTAGCTACTTTAATTATGCAAAAATTTAAATAAGGAACAATGGATTCAAAAAATAAAAATTGTTTTTTTTAATTTAATTATTTTTTCCTCTTTTTAAATTTTTTTTTTACTATTCTTTTTTTTCTTTCTTTCTTTTAATTTCTTTTTTCTAAATTTAATTATTTTTCTTTCTTTTTTCTTTTTTAATCTCTTTTTCTTTTCTTTTTAAAAAAAAAATATTATTATTTTTGTTTTTTTATTTAAAAATACAAAATAAACATGAAAAATTAATAAAAATAAAAAAATAAAAAAATGAAAATTCCACCTACCTTATCCACCGCTCGCCGCTTCCAGATTCGTCGCCGCGCCGTTAGCCTCTTCACGTGCTTCTTCGCCAGCTGCCTCTCACCTGCAGCCACTCCACGCCTCTTCCTGCGCTTCTATTGGAGACACTCGCTTCAGTTGCTGCTCCTTCAGATGCCTGCGCTTCTCTGCGTTCTTGCCGACGGCCACCACCAACAGATGCAGACGACCCAGTTGGGTCGCCTTCCCCTCACACCTCCTTGCTGCTACCCGCCTTCTTCTGCCGTCTGCACCCATTGTAGACGCCTCACGGTGCTGCCCACTGCAGACGCCGTCTGCTTCGCCCACTGCGCCTTCGCCTGCTGCTTCTTTCCGCCTACGCCAACAGTGCCGTCTCACGCCTCTGCTGTCGGCTGTGCAGGCGCTATGCCAACGCCGCCGGCCGCTTCTTTGCTGTCGGCTGCAGGCGCTATGCCAACGCCGTCGGCCGCTTCTTTGCTGTCGTCTACAGGCGCTATGCCAACGCCGCCGTGTCCTCTACACCAACGTAAAAAAAAAACGATTATACGGCCGCCTACACCAACGTAAAAAAAAATGATTATACGTATATATATATAATTATTTTTTTAAATAAAAAAAACCGTCTGCTGCACGCCTCTTTTCAGCCGCCTTTCCACGATGCAGCGTTTGATGCAGCCCGTAAATATATATATATATATATATATATATATATATATATATATATATATATATATATAAGTTTTTTTTCTTAAGGCCACCCTTGGTTGCCCGTTTCTTTCAAGCAAATCGGTTAGTCATGCTGCAATAGATAAATATTCCTTATTTTTCCTCGAGCACGGACAGCTTATATTGAGCTTAATGGCCGCCTTACATGTGCATGTATATATATATATTTATCTTTGCTGCGCTTGATGCGTTGGCTCCCCACACAATAACAACACAACAAAACAATAAAAGAAAGGCCGCCTCCAACACTTCCTATCTATCCCTCACCAACCCCGTCAAAAATACAAAAACAGAAAGTACTTAAATCTGATTAGTGGCGGGATTTCTCTACCGCAATGAGGTTTTAATTAATTTTGTTTTTTTTGCTTTTAATCAAAAACTGAAAACACTCAAGGCGCCCTTGAGATCACACACTCAATGCCCTTGCAAACTCTACTCTAATCTATCCTAATCCACGATTTTGCAATCAATGGAGCACTTAGTAAGAAGTAATGGTTAACACCCTTCACTAACTTAGGTATGCGTTCCCCGGCAGCGGCGCCATTGTTTGGGACATCATAGCATAGCGAAGGCTACACTCCAACCCACACACTTGTCAATCCGTGAATGCAACCCGGTTAGCGCATAGAGGCTATCCCGAATGGGAGAAGATGAGTTAACCACATACTAATGACTTCTAGTCCTACTCAATCCTTCTTCAACACTCAAGCAATCAATCTAACACAATTAACACATCAATCTAACATAATCAAAGCATCAAGATTAGGCTACACTTAAGCACAAAAAATGCAACTTATGCAAAGAACCTAACATGCAAAGAGCTATCACACAAGCCTCAACTACACATCATTTCATGCACAAGCTTCATCACATGCACTCTACAACTCACAAATCAAAACATCATTAAGAAATCTAGATTGGCAAGTGTATAGACCAAAACCTCATATCATTGAAAATGTAGAGAATAGAGAGTACAAGATTGAAGCATGAATGGAGATGGAGAGCTTTGGGAGAGCACATGAGAAGGAGCTATGGAGCAAGCTCTCTCTATGAGCCTCTCAACCAAATGACCAAAGAGTGCTCTCTAGCTCTCAAATGGGCCACCTTTTATACAAAAATTCTAGAACTCCCAAAAGTTCCCATGTGGGATTATTGTCAAGCCCTCTCCCACATTCATCTACAACTTTGAACTCTTTTCAAGAGCCCTAAGTGTCTTTTTTGTTGCATCCTTGTATTGATCTTCATTCGTCATGCAACATGCATCCCATACACAAATACTTACATGATCTACATACATTCACTTATGGAATTAAAATAATGGCATCACCCACATTCCTATGTGAAAGCAATGATTGCATGGGCATCCCCACTTGACTATAAAGTTCATGCCTAACATTCCCTCTTGCTCGGGTCACAATTGACCTCAATTGCATGTATGGTGTGAGTGGATGAGATTCTGGTAAGAACGGAAAAACCTTTATGGCATCCATTTATCATCTTCAATAGGGTGGTTCTTGAAGGTCACATAAGTGTTACTAGTGCATGTAGTGTTGGTCTCATGGTTAGTTGTAATCTCAAGAGTAAGATTAGTTTTTCTATTTGATGTTGAAATGTCCATAAAATTTAGAGGTTAATGTTAGCATATGTTACTTATTGTCCTTAATTTGTCCTTTGATTGATTGATTGGCTGATTTATTTATTTTTAGAAGAAGAACTTTATTTTCAATAGGTTTAGACATACTTGGATGATAAAAAATACCTTTATGTGCAGAATTACCCTTTTGCTTGAGAGAGAAGTTGTTATCGTCATGGTTGACTCGTGAAATCTACAAAAAGCAAATGTTGACAAAACCTTTGAAATTCTTGCTAAAAAATAAGCTTAAAATTTTTAATACTTTAATAAGCTACAAAACCCAAAAACTTTCAAAGGATCATATACCAATGGAAGGACTATCAAAGAACTTCTCAAGGCTTACAAGCAAAATGAAAATTTTAAAACATTTATCAAGGCTTACTTTTTAGAGATTCAGTCATGAGCTTCAAAGGCAATTCCTCATCAATGGTTTTCACCTTTCCAGAATTTCATCAATAGAACATCTCCAAGGCTTTTAAAATCAACAATGTTTCATAGTTTTATGAAGATTTTCTTTTTGCATATTAAATCAAGCTTTTCAAATGACAATACATCATCAAGGAGAAAAAATTTAAATTATTTAACCGCCACGAGATAAACAATTTCTTAATTACAAGATGACAAAGTTCATTTTTCACTCAACAGGAATCAAATTAATATGAGCCTTTGAAAGTTTTTGGGTTTTGTAGCTTGTTAAAGTATTGAGAATTTTAAGCTTTAAAAGTTTTAGAGCAAATAAAATAATGGGCATCATAAAGTTTCCAAGGGGCACTACTTTTCATAATGCAGATCCCAACTCAGCTCTCTCTCTCTCTCTCTCTCTCTCTCTCTCTCTCTCGCTCTCGCTCTCGCTCTTGGGGAGCTCCTCCAAGGAGTCTTTGCATAGTACTGTACTAAGGCTTTTAAAAGCCTTAGTGAAAATAAAATTTAAAAAGAAAGCTTTTCAAAACAATATCTCACTAGTGGCATGACTGGTCTCCAAAGAGTATTCTAGCCTTGTAGAAAGAGGAGAAAAATGTTACCATATTATAGTAGTGATGTGTGTGAACACACTTAGGACCGCCGGGGCACTTTTTCCCTCACTAGGAGGTTTTTTCCCCCGTGCATTGTATATACGCCCATTATCTTCTAGGGCTTGTTATCTTTCATTTTTGGCACTCATAATACACTACTGTGTTGTGCTCAAGCTTCCTCATCTTCTTGAAGTTGTGTGTGCATTCCTGCAACCCTAATTCCAACAATTGGTATCAGAGCAGGCTTCCTCCTCCCGGGCAGCATCACCGGCACCTGCCGCTTCATCTCCTCCGATTGCAACGAGGTTTCACGAGCGTCTGCAGGTTAGTATATGCCGTGGGAAAGCCCGTAGGGCTTGTTCGTTTCAGAATTTTGATCT
This sequence comes from Cibotium barometz, assembly GCF_041138505.1. Classification (NCBI taxonomy): domain Eukaryota; kingdom Viridiplantae; phylum Streptophyta; class Polypodiopsida; order Cyatheales; family Cibotiaceae; genus Cibotium; species Cibotium barometz. The sequence goes on from NC_141076.1 coordinate 35,244,201, forward strand.
GAAGTCATTTCGTCCTCCGTTTTTGCATTCCAAGTACTGCGCAGGCAAAATCGTCCTACTGTGCAGATTTTCTGTCAAGAAAATCTGCAGGACAGGTGCCCATTCGTCTGTTTTGGGCTGTGCTACATAGCACAGGTCGATTTTATACAGGTTTACCTCTTACAGACAGCATTTACATCTAGTAGTACAGTCATTGGCCATGGCTGACAACAATGATGTATTCCGCATGTTGGCTGCTGAGGATAAGTTGGTGGCACCAACTATCCATTGTGGGCATATATGATGCGACATGTATTGGTAGCAAAGGGGTTATGGAACATTGTGCAGGGTATTGATGCACGTCCTATTGTGGCTGGGAATGCTGCAAACACATCAGAAACAGGTACTGTTGATGATGGTGCAGGCACAAGTGCTGTAGCAGCTGTTCGAAAACCACCACTTTCAGCAGAGCAGATTCGTTGGGATGGTAGAGATGCGCAGGCTCATGCCTTGATTGCGCTGTCTGTCAAACGTACCATTATCCCACATATTCGCTCCTGCAGGACTTCTAAGGATGCTTGGGATGTACTTGCCACATTGTATCAGGCAAGAAATGAGGCTCGTGTTGCTTACCTCCGAAAACAGTTGGAGAGTGAGCATATGAACGAAGGTGATTCTATGGATAGCTTTTTGACAAAGATCAAGGATTTCAAAGAGCAGCTCATTTCTGCAGATGAAATCCTGTCAGACAGTTCACTTGTGCAGACTGTTTTGAATGGTCTACCAGATTCTTATCAGGGTTTTGCTTCCACTCTTCGCTTGATGATGAAAGGCAATCCCAATGCCTTATCATTTGAGGAGTTAGTTTCTGTTTTGCTGCAAGAAGACCAGTCAAGGCAAAACAGGAATATTATGCGTGTCGCAGATCAAGCTTTCGTTGCTAGTCAGAGAAGCGGGAAAGGTAAAGCTGGCTTTTCTTCTAGTAAGCAGAAATCTGCAAATGCTGCGCAACCAAAGAAGGAAGACAAAGATGAGAAGAAGGGTGATAAACAGAAGACATTTTGCAAGTACTGTAAGGGAAATGATCATGTCATCAAAGCGTGTCCTAAGCTGACTGCGAAAGAGGCTAAGAAGAAAGAGGCTGGTATGGCTGTTGCAGATGCCTCTCCTTCTAACAATGAATCTGCTAATGTTGTGCTAGATACAGAATGGGCATTCAATGCACAGTGCAGTTATGACCCATCTTTGCATGACACATGTATGTCTGCAGTAGATTCAGATGTATGGTACTTTGACAGTGGTGCCACTAAGCATATCACCTCGCAGCGCAGTTTATTCACTTTCCTTGAGTCTGCTCCCACAGGGAATACTGTCACTTGTGCTAATAACTCCTCTTATCCCGTTGAAGGAGTTGGACAGATTGTGCTGAATGTTGCAAATGGCAACACCTTTACACTTTTTGATGCATTGTATGTGCCAGGGATCAAAAAGAATCTGCTGTCAGTCTCCGCATTTGCCAAAACAGGTTTGGTTGTAAAATTTGTGGATGACAGATGTACTATTCATGATCTCTCTTGTGGTGACATCATTGTAGCATCTGGTTCACTATGTCGAGGGCTGTATAAGCTCAATATGGATGGCAAATGTGTAGAGGATTCAGCATGTGCTATTATGGATACGCAGGCTATTTCAAATGCAAAACTGTGGCATGCACGTTTTGGTCATCTGAATTTTGCAAGTTTGCTGCGCCTGCAGAAATCTGAAATGGTGTCTTCTTTGCCTAAGCTTGAGGCACCTGTCAAGCATGTTTGTGAGGGCTGCATATTGGGTAAAATGCAGCGTGCTTCCTTTCCCAAAGATGGATCAGTGAGAGCTGAACGCAGATTGCAGCTTGTTCACAGTGATGTTTGTGGTCCCATGCAAACTCCATCATTTGGAAACTACCTTTACTTCGTGACTTTCATTGATGATTTTACCAGGCATGCATGGGTATATCCTTTGAAGGCAAAGTCCGAAGTGTTTTTGTGCTTCAAACAGTTTTTGGTTATGGTTGAAAATGTGTCAGAAAGTAAGATGGGCACCCTCCGTTCAGATCGAGGGGGGGAGTATATGTCTTCAGAATTTAATGCATTTCTGGCTGAGCGTGGGATAAAACACCAATGTACAGTGCCGTATACACCACAGCAAAATGGTGTGGCTGAGAGAAAAAACAGGTCTCTCATGGAAATGGCAAGATGTATGGTTAAGAGTCAAAGTCTACCACATAGTTTTTGGCTTGAGGCTGTCATGTGTGCCACTTATGTACTAAACAGGTGTCCCACCAAAGCATTACAGGTTGTCACTCCATATGAGGCTTGGCATAGCCGCAAGCCATCTGTTGGCCATTTACGTGTTTTTGGTTGCCTAGCATATGCATTAGTGCCTGTGCAACATCGCAGAAAATTGGATGACAAAGCTGTCAAATGTATTTTTGTTGGATATAGTGCTGAGAGCAAAGGCTATCGTTTGTATCATCCACAGACAAAGCGCATTTTGGTTAGCCGTGATGTTGTATTTGTGGAAGATGCAGTTCAGCCCTTGGTTTCATGTACTAAGGAGACAGATATCAGCTCACGTGATGTCTATGATACATTGTTGCCTCTTTTCAGTGGTGCACAGTCAAGTGCAATACCTCATGAGGCAGTTTTTCAGCCTATGCAGGTTTTAAATGATGGCACAGATCAGCCTATATCTGATGCAGATGTGCATGATGCACTTGAGGATGAGAGACAAGAGATTGAGGGCTCTAGGAATATGCCTAGATGGCTGGTGCAGACTTTGCGTGACAGCAAGTTGGATGCCCCTTTGTCTAGTCGCACTCGTTCTGGCTCTCATGGTGCCTCTTATGCGTCAGATTGTTATGCATTGGCTGTTTCTAGTATGTGCGATGAAAGTGAGCCTGTTTCATTTGATGAGACACAAAGTTCAGAAAATTGGATGGCTGCTATGCAAGCAGAATACGATGCTATTATGAAGAATGGTACATGGTCTTTATGTGACTTGCCCCCTGGCAAGAAGGCCATTGGCACTAAGTGGGTATACAAATTGAAGCGTAAGCCTGATGGCACAGTGGATCGCCATAAGGCTAGGCTTGTTGCAAAAGGTTATGCTCAAGAGAAGGGCATTGATTTTGATGAGACTTTTGCTCCCACATGTCGTATGACCACTGTTCGTAGCATCTGTGCATTAGCAGCTCATAATGGTTGGAATGTACATCAGCTGGACATAAAGACTGCGTTCTTAAATGGAGATTTGCATGAGGAGGTGTATGTATCGCAGCCTCGTGGTTTTGTTCAAAGAGGGCAGGAAAACAAAGTGTGCAGGTTAAAAAAGGCTTTATATGGTTTAAAGCAAGCTCCACGAGCTTGGTATGAAAAAATACATGCATATTTGACTGCACATGGGTTTCAGAATAGTCCAACAGAAAGCACTTTGTATGTTAAACGTGTGGATGGTGTACATCTAATCATTGCTCTCTATGTCGATGACATGCTGCTCACAGGACCAAATGAGAGTCATATTGCTGATTTTAAGGCTGATTTGAATGCCTCTTTTGAGATGTCAGATTTGGGGCATTTGCATCATTATTTGGGGATACAATTTAAGCAGTGTGATGGAGGTATTGCTTTGTGTCAGACAAAGTATATTGAAACATTGTTGCGGAGATTTGGCCTTGAAGACTGCAAGCCTATTGCTACTCCAATGGAGACAGGTTTGAAGTTGAGTCTTCATGATGCTGGAGATCACTTTGATGTCACACTCTATCAGACAGCTGTTGGTTGCCTCATTTATGTATGCATTACGAGGCCAGACATTCAGTTTGCAGTCTCACAGGTGAGCAGATTTATGCATAGCCCAGGCATTAAGCATTGGCAGGCAGTGAAGCGTATCTTTCGCTATTTGAGTGGTACTCGGCATCTTGGGTTGTTTTATCCCAAGGGGGGATCATTGCCGACAGATTTACATGTTTTTTCAGATTCTGACTGGGCTGGTTGTTATGACACACGCGTGTCCACGAGTGGTTTTTGCTTCATGCTTGGAAGCTCATGCATATCATGGTTGAGCAAGAAGCAGCCTACTGTGGCCACTTCTAGTTGTGAAGCTGAGTACAGGGCAGCTTTCACAGCTACGGTTGAGTGTGTGTGGCTCAGACGCCTTATGGCTGATTTGGGTGTTGGGCAGCCATCTGCCACCACCATCTTCACTGACAGTCAGAGCACATTGGCAGTTGCGCGGAACCCAGTGTTCCATGCTCGTACGAAGCACATTGAGGTGCACTACCATTATGTCAGGGAGAGACTCTCTGCAGGAGAGATCAGTTTGGCTTATGTGCCAACACAGGATAACCTTGCAGACCTTTTCACAAAGGCTCTGCCTCGTGAGAAGTTCGAAGCTTTTCGCAAAGCTTTGGGCTTACTCCCTTTTGTGGATTCGTCCACATAGCTAGACACTTCCCTATACATGAGTGCTAGCTCTTGTTCACCGCATCACTCCAGGGGGGATTTGTTACCATATTATAGTAGTGATGTGTGTGAACACACTTAGGACCGCCGGGGCACTTTTTCCCTCACTAGGAGGTTTTTTCCCCCGTGCATTGTATATACGCCCATTATCTTCTAGGGCTTGTTATCTTTCATTTTTGGCACTCATAATACACTACTGTGTTGTGCTCAAGCTTCCTCATCTTCTCGAAGTTGTGTGTGCATTCCTGCAACCCTAATTCCAACAAAAAAGGCCTTATATTTAAAGCCCACTTTGGGCCTCATGGTCATTGTTATGGCTCACCCTAACCCCTCTTGAAACGCATCCAACAAGAGATTACCTCTGGTGGTGAATCATGGAGGATGTTTTTAATGGCAGCTGAGCTTGTAACCCTTGAGGTCTCCAAGCTCTACAACTTTTAAGAAGCAATTCCACTGCGTCTCCCATGAGCGTTGTCACACCGCCGCATTGCACTACGTGTACTCGTCCCTCCTCTCCCCTCACATCACTCACACATACTCACTAGCATGCATGAGAGAGAGAGAGAGAGAGAGAGAGAGAGAGAGAGAGAGAGAGAGAGAGATAAGCAAGAGCAAGACTCTATTGCACAATGGGAGAGTTCTTTGTATTATGAGAGATTTTCACTTATAGAGAGAGAGAGAGAGAGAGAGAGAGAGAGAGAGAGAGAGAGAGAGATAAGCAAGAGCAAGACTCTATTGCACAATGGGAGAGTTCTTTGTATTATGAGAGATTTTCACTTATATACATGGCCATAAGTGTTTACACTCAAACTGTGGGGCCACTGGGCACTTTAGGCTCATAAGAGGCCTAATGCTATTACAATGTTACTTGTATAATATATCTATGAATTACATCACTTGGGACTTCATCCTAACTTATTACCACATGCTCTTGAAGCGGAAATCTCCATAAGTACTTCGTCGGACCATTACGGGCGTCTATCCAAGTTATAGATTTGGACACCATTGCTTTATATCTTGAATGTATAACCTTTTGTTGTATCTAACTTAACTCCTTGATATAAGATAATGGTAGTAGCTCTTGTTAACCCTAGGAATAGGTTAACATTCCCCTCTTGTTAACCCTAGGAATGATCGTGTTGAAGACCGTTGTGTGGGGAGAATTGACAAGCTTTGTTAATGGCTTTTGATGTTGAGGGACGGTCAATGGTCTTTGTTCCTCCAAAAGGAATAAGAAATGCTAGTTAGTAAATGAAAAGGGTAGAAATTAGCGAAAATTCCTAATGGGGTGGGTGGCTGGGGGTTTGCGAGTGATTGCATTTTTTTTTGTGTGAGCTTTTTCTTGGAATCTGTTTTGCTCACGTTGTGTTTGGCATCATAAGCAGAGTTACATGGGATTTTGTATTAGTTGGGAAACTAAGAGATGTTAATAATGGGGGAGAAGAGAAGGAAGGATCCAGAGGAATGTAGACAAAATCATTAGAATGAGATTGTGACTCTCAGTTCCTCATTTGATTCATTAAAACGACATTCATCATTTGAATTAATTGGCCTCCAATGAAGTCTCTTTTTGGGGTAGGATTCTTAGCAAATGTTGTTACATATAGGACCTGTTCCTGCATGCTTCTTCCCATGTGCTTTTTATGCTTTTATGTATATTTAAGTGCTCTTATGATGCAAATATACACGAAGTACAAGAATGGAGTCATATAGATTCTTATTGAGCTGCTCTTGTTGAAGTTACCACTCATTGGTGAGGCATGAAAGAATTATGTCGACTTGCAAGGCTTAGATAGATATCTTTACCAAGGATTAGAGAAAATTTTGTTGTGAAGCTTCTATCTTCATTTGGAGAGGTTTGCAATTTACAGGAAAATTCCATGTGATGGGTTACACCATGGACCAGGCTTTCGCCCACCATGGCCCCCCCCATTCAGAGATGTACTTCGGAAAATTGTCGATGATAAGGCCTTGGTGCAAATGTCCTCCAGTGCATGAGTATGGATATGTACTCATGAAGTAGCTACTACATTAACTTAGCCAAAAGAATAGTAAGCTATAAGCATAACAAATATGTAATGCCTATTGAAGATCATTGGGAGTTACTTGGGATATTCTACCATTTTTAGGGAGGCCATATGTGTGACTCCCTTGTGTGTGTGTGTGTGTGTGTGTGTGTGTGTGTGTGTGTGTGTGTGTGTGTGTGTCTTTTTCTCTCTTTTTTTTTCTACCACCTGGCGAGCAATAAGTTATTGTGTCGATTGTCCTTTTTGAGAGAATAGGTTCTTATGTCTGTCGCGTGGCTTCTACACTCATGCTTGTCATCCAGAGGGGTGACAAGAGCATTGTGAGTTTGTCTCTAATGCACTCAAAAGTCTCTATTATTCTAAATGTGGGAATTGAATCTTGAATTTGTGGCTTAAGCGTTGTCAAGGCAGTAGGTATAACTTCTGGTTGGTTTGCCACCATCGCGTTCGAATGAACACGCAAGCTCTTGTGTATTTATTGAGTGGCTTGCTCGGTGTTGCTTAGGTTTCCATTCTTGTCAAAATTTAGGTGAAGCTGCTGGGGTTGAAGTCGGTGGTGAGGCTATCTTCACTTTGTTCGATTTTGGCAATCGTATGAAAGTATTACCATCATATTACCTTTGTTATTAAAGCACGTTCACAGGTACCCATCTTTGATGAAAATTAGGAGTTAATGGTTGATGCCTTTGGTGTTGAGGTTTCTTTCTTTGTGTAGGCTTAGGGGGTTTTTTTATGCGCTTGGGAATCCAAGCTTTGGTATTTTCTTGGTAGTACCCTTGTGCTTGTACTAATATTTTTGGTACCCACACTTGTTGCGTTACCAAAGTTCTTTGAGAAACTCGAATAGGCTTTTGCGGACAGTGTTGTGGAGTGCTTTTATTTTTGCTTGGCCTCTGAGTGTTGCATTGAGGAAGATGCTTTGATGATCGAGGAACCCAATATAGATTGGTGTCTTTGTGTAGTAACCTTGGGCTATAAGTAACCGCTTTTCCACTCACATTTTGATACCTATAAGATACCTTGATTTTGGTTGTCTTAGTGGAGTTTTCTTTTTGGATGAAGTGGAAGGTTTTGGGCCTTCCTTAACGTTGGTTGGCGCTGATGTTAGACTTATGGGTGTTGTTGATGAGGGTGGAGTCTCTTGTAGAGTGGCTGTTTGATGATGAGTGGGTGGAGTCTCTTGTAGAGTGGCTGTTGATGATGAGTGGGTGGAGTCTCTTGTAGAGTGGCTGGAGTCTCTTGTAGAGTGGTTGTTGATGATGAGGCTTTTGAGCATGCATTCGTCTCCTTTGGTGAGGTTAGTTGATGTGAAGAGTTATTGGATCTAGAGCTTTTTCCTTGAGTTCCTTGTTAGATGGTTGCACTTGGGGATGTGGATTGCAAGGTTGTGGCATTGGACTTTGTTGGTGAGGATGGAGTTGAGGGGGTGTATGCTTTATCGAAGTCGGTCATTTGATGTAAACGGGATTTCATGGAAGAGACTTGTGTAACTTTTTGCATTTAGGATCATAGAAATCCATTAGGGTTGGATCCTCTTTCGTGCAATATGGTATTGTCATTTTTGTGTCGTTGACCATCATGATGACCCTATCGCTAGCAAGCAATAGTCCATTTATGCACCAAGATCAAATCTACTTCCAATGCATACTCAACCACAAAAAACTTATAGGAAAGGGAGCTAGTTTCAATATACATTTTATGTTCAAAGTACCCCAAACATGGCATGTTCAAGTCTTGTGTAAATGGAATTCTATTAGGATGAGCTGTGAGTGTTGGTTGACCTAACAAATCCCATAACTCAAGGGTCATGAGATTGTGCCCTTGTGTTGGATAAAGCTGTGCTTGAATTGTGGCGAGTTTAGTGGAAAGTTTTATCCAACCATAATTCTTAGGATATTCTCAGTAAGATATGTTGGAAGTTCTAGCTCCTCTAAGGCCCTTCCTCCCATAAATAGCAATTTCACAATGCCTACAAGAGTGTTAAAGGTGACCGTTTGCATGGATTCATTAACTGAATACAACAAGTCACTTACCCAAGTTCCACCCATGATGACATTATACCCAAGGGGATTTGGGGTAACATGGAATCTAAATTCCACATTTCCATCGATTGTTTGAGTAGCATAGCTAAAGTAACCTAGCACTTCAATGTTTTTTCCATTGGCACCTCTTGCAAGACCATTGTCTTTAGGGATGATTTTAGGTTGTCCCAAAATGACACCCAAGTGTCTATTGTCATGATGTTATGACTAGCTCGAGGGCCAATCAATGCACGATTGCGCTTAACATCATTGTCCATAGGGAAATTTAACCATACCATGATAGAATCTTCAAAGAGGTACCATGGATGTTTTAGTTTCAGTTCAGCTTGAGATCCCGTTTCGGTTTCATATTCCAGTTCACTTTCATCCTCTTCTTTGCTTTCAGCTTTTGCAATAGTACCCAATGTGTACAATGGCACACTTGGTCCTCTGACAATTCTGAATGAGTTCTGTTTGGAAACTTGTGAATCCTCACAATCTTGTTCTATATAGCTCTTTATGTCTTGGTATAACTCATGTTTAGCCTTTAATGGTGCAAGTGTTGATGCCATGCTGGCTCATGAGAGAAAAGCACTCGTCCAAATGAGGATTTAAGAGACTACTTAAATTTTGTAAGGGATTCATCGAATTCCTCATGTGCCTTTTCAATCGCATTAATCATGCAATTTGCCTCTAATGACTCTTCTGTAGAGAGTACGTCTTCCTCTTGAAAGGGGAAGTAATTTTCCTCTGATTTTTGTATTTTGGTTGCTTTTTTAGGTTTGACATTATGAGGTTCAATCACAATCGGTGATCTTGTATGACACTCAACAATGCTAAGCATGCTCTCCTGAGCTTGCTTTTTGCGTTCTGCATATATCATGTGATCGTGATTTTTAGTTTGGGGTGGCTGGGTTTGGTCTATGCGGTGCACCTAGTGACGAATCAGAACTTGTTTCATCCTCACTAAGTGACGTACTAGAACTTGTATTATTTTTTTACTTTCCTTGGATCGTCAGGTTTTCATTAGATTTGCCCTGTGAGATAAGAACGAACTTTCTTTTGGGATTTTGTATCCTATGTTGCACATGTTGGTGTTGTGGTTTGTGTGGTAGCCTTTAAGGTGGATGATTCAGCATCATGTGTAGCTTTTGGCTCTTTTGGATTTATTTCCTCCATAGGCTCTTCTTCCCTATCCTTTATTTTAGCTTTGGTTTCGATAGTTTGTTGCCCCTTGTTTTTCTTGGGTTTAGAAGGTTTTGCTTTCTCTTTTGGTTTCTGCTTTAAAGCATGTTTCTCTACCCATTTTGAAGTGTTTTCTTTTGCATTATTTTTTATTGTTTCTCATGCCTTAGCTTGTAAGCGTGTAAGCACATTCAAGGGTACCGTGGAAAATTGCCTGTTTTGTACACTTAAGATGTTAAGAGTTGTATTATGTGAGACAGGTTGCAGTGAGACAACTCGCCTGGGCAATCTTGGAATATGTGATCGATGCCACATCGTTCACATATGGGTTACAAAGTGTCAGTGATTGTGGGCATGGAAGTATTTCAAATTGTGCCATCTGTTGCTTTGTGCAGTCCACGACAATAGAAACACTGAAGTGTTTGTTGAACTGTTTCTTGAGCAGTTTTGACCCTTTGAACTGTGTTTGGTTGGGGCATGGGAGATGGAGGCTTTGAGTTAATTGTAGGTGAATTAGGACATTAAGATGTGTCATGACCAAAGATTTTACAAAAAATGCAGTATAGAAAAATAGGTACCTTGTATGCACAATGGGGAGTGGGATGGAGATGGACATAGTGATTGCACTGAACACAGTGCACTTGGAGAGGCATTAAGGATGGTTGGTTTTGAGAGGACTCATCCTCTCTTGGAGATTCTGGTTCAAAATGTTTAAGCAAGGCTACGTAGAATTAAGAGAATGACAATTCCAATATCAAATTTTCTTTTGCCATTGCCTCACTTGGTTTAGATGAGGGACATATCATATCATGATCATCCTCCATTATGTTGTCATCTAAACGTATTACTTCTTTACAATATTGATTGAATTTTTCCAAATTGGATACAATGATCAAGTTGTGTAAGTTGTTATTCTTTAAGCCCATCATGAAATATCTCTTCAATTATTGTGCATCATTTAGTTTCTCCCATGGCTCACATCATGAGTCCAAGATTTTTTTTCTAAGGATAAAATCTCTAATGGTTTCATTTTGTTTCCACTCAATTGAATAGAGTTCTTTCATTGCACTCCCATCGATCACCTTATCTTGAGAAGCCGTAATAAAGGCTGTTCTCAAAGTCCTGAAGTTCGTCTTGATCGCTGGCATCAATGTGATGAACCATCGACTAGCCTTTCCCACTAAGCATATCAATGCATGTACCTTGGTAGGGCGGTTTGGATTTCCAAAGGCTTCACATCGTTGTTTAAACATTTGTATGAATTGAACAGGATCAATTGTTCCATCATATTTGTTCAAGATTTTGGAAATTTGTACGGTCGTGTTTTTGTATGAGTCACTTAGGTCGTGTGTGGGTGCTAATCTGGGTAGGGACTCACTTAGTCCTTGGGAAACCTCCTTCCTAGATTAGTCAATACGTCCAAGGTGTGGGTATCTAGGGGTTGTAAAGGGTTGGTACTTAGCATGTTTAAAGGCTTAGCTAAGACTTGTGATAGTACTAGGTAAGGGGCCAAATCCTGGAGGGATTGATGTGACAGTGGGTGTAAAACCTGATGACACGCTTGTTGTAGGCATGACAATTGAATGGAGAGATGCATTTAGGGCATGGATCTTAATGGCTCGAAGATATCAGCCATTGGGTTCAGTCTGGGTGTGAGCCCACGTAATTCCTCTATCATTACCATAGGTCGACGTTGTCAATTGCTCCTTTAATGTGCAAGCACTTTTTTTTTGTTTAATTTTTAGGCTTTCTTACAGTCGGTTATAGCCTCAGGAGGCCTGGCGTACCCTTCATTGGGTCAAACGAGTGTCCGTTTGCCCTAATAATTAACTTAGGCGCAACACACACATGGATGACCTTAGAGATATTTTTCTGAAAAAAGTGCATGCTAGTAGCATCCTAGATGGAAGAGGAGGTCTCAAAACTTGTTTTCCATGCTTTTTTTTTCTGGAAGGATTTTTCCTGTTTCACAGCTCGTTTTTAGTGTTCCAAAAGGAATTTTGAAAAACTCTATATGAGAGGGTTGTGGTATTTTTGGAGTACTTTAACTTTGCCTCTGTGAGATTTTCTTGATTTTGTCGTTTAGATACTTAAAAAGTAGCGTGAATATGATCCGTAATCGTTTTCACACTGTTTTCGGTGATTTTCAATGCTTGAAGGGCCGTTTTTTGCCTCGATTTTCGGATCAAATTTTGAGATTGTTGGTCGAAAACCAAAATGATGGATTTTACCCTCGGATGCTCAAGACCAATTTCGAAGAGCTCGATGCCGGCTTTCTAAAAAAGCACGTTTGTTGGATTCACGGTTTAGGAGATATGAGCCTCCATACAGCGCTGCTTTTTTTTTTGGGTCGACAGACTCCCCTTCATGACGTGAACTAGCAGGGTGCAGTTTACAGAGTGAAACGGACTCCACGAAAAGAATTAAATTTGATTATTATTTTTTGGGCATGAGACCTTAAAGTGTGAAACATCTGATTTTTTTTTAAATTTTTCTTTTTTTGGGACTTGAGACCTTAAGGCATGAAACGTTCGATTTTTAATTATTTTTTGGGCGTGAGACCTTAGAGCGTGAAACTTTTGATTTTACTTTTATTTTTTTATTTTTGGGCGTGAGACCTTAAGGCGTGAAACACTTAAGGTGTGAAACGTCAGTTTTTTTTGGGATGTGAGACCTTAAGGCGTGAAACGTCTGATTTTTTTATTTTTATTTTTTATTTTTTGGGCGTGAAACCTTAACGCGTGAAACGTCTGATTTTTTTTTTGGCGTGAGACCTTAAGGTAGGAAACCTGAAGGCGTGAATTACTTATGGTGTGAAATATCCATTTTTTTTTGTTGGACGTGAGACCTTAAGGCGTGAACCGCTTAAGGTGTTAAACGCTCGATATATATATATATATATTGGAGTCTAGAGGGAATTTGAATTTTCTTTTATTTGGGGGAATATTTTTTGAATTTTAAATTGGGGAGATATGACCATTTTTCCAAAAAGGAAAGTGAGAATAAAAAAAGTCAACACTTTTATGACACCCCCTTACACCCTTCATAAATGACCCCCAAAATGGACATAAATGACCCCCAAAATGGACAAATTGACAACTCGTTGGCATCTTCTCATTCAATGTTCATTAGCCTTAATGAGTTATGTAAAAATGTGCTTAGAAATTAATCAAAGATTAAACATTCGACTAATCTTTCCCTCTTTTAGACTAATCAAGGACTCTAATTAACTACTAATCACTAATTAATTCACACCATTGAGCACATCATTAGATAGAGCATGAAATTGCTAAGCTGTATGCACCAACTAATGTGTAAATTAATCTATAATTGGAGATTAATTAAACTCTTAATTTTATTCTCTTCTCTTTATGTAAAATTAAGCAAAAGAGAGAAATTCATCCAACTGATGAAGAAATTGATACAATTAGATGTTTTGATGCATCTAGATGCTCCCAAAACACCCAAAAACACTAATTTCGACCTCCTACATGATCAATTTCAATCTTTTTGCCTCTTGATCTGGATTAATCACACTTAATGATAAAAACTAGTCAATTAAGGAAGATTAGTCGATGTCAAGAGTTTTGAGCAAAAATTTAATGTTTTGAGAAAAAATTTAAAGGATTAAGCTACTCCTAATGCTTGCTAACACTCTAATGCATACAAATCAAACAAAAATTAATTATTCTAGCTCTATGTTTAACTTTAAAGAGAGCTAAAAACCACTAAAAATTGCATTCTATTGCATTGTTTAATGCAATGGATGTAAACTAAACCTAGCACACACTATGTGTACACTTAACAAACACTAAAAACTAAAATTTAAACAACAACACATTTAAGCTAAAAAAATCATTCTTTCAAAAAACAAAAAAGAGAGCTATTTCTCACCAAATCACACACAAATCACCATCAAAACCACATCTTTTTCATGAGAAACCATTAATAAAGATAATGGGTAATGCTTAGATTAGAGAAAAATGATGGAAAAACTAAGGTATGATTCCCCAGTCGGTGCAAAAAATGTTATGGCTCACCCTGACCCCCCTTGAAACACATCCAATAAGAGATTACCTGGTGAATCGCAATTATTGTGGGTGGTTGTAGGATCAGGGTGCCCAGTTTTGTCCACTCAAGCACCTTGTAAAAACTATAAAAGCACAGGTATTTGTTTACCTTTAGTGGCCAATCTCTCCTAGCTAACGAGGGAATATCCTTTCAAGTTATTTTGTTGGAACATCACATGAAAAGTTGAGAATATAGTTGCATAATCTGATTAAGCATTAGATAGTCGAAAGTCCTCATTTCTTTAGGTACAAAGTCAATGTATACACCCTGTCGTCCCAAATTTGGACTGATTCCATAAAATGCTAATATCTTTTACATATAAACTCATATGAGATTACCACTTTATACCTTAGATCTTCACATTATATAAAACTTGATTTTTTGAGAAAAGTTTAAGCTATTTGTCTATTTTTTAAAAATATTTCAAGGTCTTTAAAGTGTTATAATATATGCCACTTTTTGCACCACAATAACTATCACTTAAAATGCTCAATCTTGTAGATCAAAAGAGTGGTAGATAGTGAGACATTATTAGAATGTGGTGGTTAGTCAAAATTGCAAATTCAATGGTTAGTTTTTTGATGATTTCTTTTCCAAAATTCTTCCAGGCTATCAAAATACCTATAAATATTCATAATATAATTAGTAAAGCTACATTTTAGATGTAAATCTAAAACCTATAGGGACTACTGTACTTGTAATGGTGCACCTATGAATTTTTTTTTTGATCACTCTAAGTATGGAGAGATCGTCTTTTTTATCATGACATCATATTTTTTATTAATTTTAATTAATTAGACTAATTTATATTAATTTAAGTTATATTGGGTTAATTTGAGTGCATGTGTATTTTCTATTAGTTTCTTGATCTCATTTGAAGTACCTTGTCCTCCCAAAATTTCTCTCCAAGAATTGTCCTAGTCCAGCATAAAGTGGACACTGGACACCCTAATCTTGCAACAACCCTCATGAAGATTTTTCCAATATCTGAGCTTGTAACCCTTGAGGTCTCCAAGCTCTACAACTCCTTGAGAAGTTTCCATAGTATCTCCCCCATGAGTGTTGTCACACTGCCGCATTGCACTACGTGTACTTGCCCCTCCTCTCATCTCACATCACTCACACACACACACACACTCACTAGCATGCATTAGAGAGAGAGAGAGAGATTACAAGAGAAATAGCAAGAGCAAGAATCTATTGCAAAATGGGAGAGTTCTTTGTATTATGAGAGATTTTCACTTATATACATGGCCATAAGTGTTCACACTCACAAAAACTGTGGCCGACTGGGCACTTTAGACTCATAAGAGGCCTAATGCTATTACAATGACTACTCTCATAATATATCCATGAAGTACATTACTTGGGACTTTATCCTAACTTACTACCACATGCTCTTGAAGTGGGAATCGACACATAAGTATTTTGTCGGACCATTACGGGCGCCCGTCCAAGGTGTAGATTTGGACACAATTGCTTCATATCTTGACTGTATGACCTTTTGGTGTTTCTAACTTGACTCCTTGATATAAGATAATGGTAGTAGCTCTTGTTAACCCTAGGAATGGGTTAACAGTCGTCGACTTGACAACCTACTTGCCATAATATCAAAGCTCCCAAAACACTTAGTTTTCTTTGAATAAGCACCAATTCCAACCCACGGTAGTGGTGGTGACAACCAAACACATGTATGCAAATCATTAAAACAATCTTTCGAGCGACTGGATTATCTCTCCTTTTTGGAAGCCTGTGCTCCTCACCTGCCATCTGTCTATAAAATATATATAAGACAATAACATTGGCTATGGCAAGATATAATTTTAAAGAAAAATAAAATAAAAGATAGAACCTTACAAAACTCATTCGGTGGATCATAATTTGAGATGAATGGCATTTGAACAGGCTTGTAAACGCCAAATCAAAAAATTCTATACCGTCCAATGCCTATGCACCAAAAATCTATCCTGTTAGGCTTTTCATGGCCTACAAACATTACATGTACATGAAGATAATCCGTAATCTTAGATTGTAAATTCCAAGAAGCCCAAAGCTCTCATTCTGTTAGCATCTGGACTATACAAACCTAGCAATAATCTAGGTTCTAAAATATAAAGATATTCCTTGTTTCAAGAAAACATATCAATATTATTTTTAATATGCATTAAAATGCAAAAAAAAAACCCAAAAATAAGATTTTTATACCGTAATACACCTGTACACTCTAATAGTTTGATCATTAGAGATGTTGTAGCTTTTCCTTCCTAAGATGGAGGGTCTACAATTGAGCCATGAAAATTAAATAGATTATAGTAAATAATGATGACTATGTTAGTTAACATCAGGACCAATACCTTCAATATCTTGTCGATCGCCATAAATAAATGAGAATGATCTCCTTGCCACATCCATCCTATGCGTGGCTTTACCTCAATGTCAACCCATTAATCGAGACAATGTAAGTATATTTATATATATCAATTTAATATTACTGACAATGAAAATGCGAGTGTGGGAGATAAATTGCATAAATTTTTCCATTCAACTTCTATTTATCTTCATGTCTTTGCATCACAAAAATAAAAATGATGTTGATCCCATTTTGGATTAATAAGCCTGCTCCTCCAATTGTTGAGGGCATTAATAAATGTCATGAAACGGCACTCTAAAAGTTGTACATTATGAGATATTGGCCACCCAAGGCCTAGTTAAGTAAGTTTTGGACACCCAAGTGTGAATAAGGGCCAAATTTATATAAGGCATTTTCTCATAATGAAAAGATGCAATCCCCTTTTGTGCTATAAAGAGCTTTTCTTTGTGTCTTGAGAGAGATTGAGAGAGAGAGCATTCTAGCATTGTGTCTCTTCTATGCTTGTATGATTCATGCTTGTGTGGGAGAGTAAGGGAGAGTGATTGCCTTATGCGACGGTGGGAGCGACTCTACGGTGACAACATGGAGGTGGAGCTTGGAGGTTTGGAGCTTAACAAGGGAGCTTAGGATTGACAAAATCTGATCAAAACTAAATTGGGTCATCAAAGTAGCTTATCAAATCATACATACATGCACTTAAGATCTAGAAAGCTCATCGGGGACGATCTTACACCTGACGATAGTGTATCAAATCATCTAGGATCTTCCTATCAAAAAAGTTTGGGTTCAGGTCACTCATTAAGCACTCACTTGAGTGTCTTAAGGAACCTGACCACCGTTGAAACTAGTAGTGAAGAGTCCATGGAAGAAGGGCTGAGGTACTCTGGGTTTGGGGAAGAGGAGAAACCACCCTCCCCAACCAGATCTAGTGGTATCAATGATATCACCCGGGGATTTTTTGGTCTCCAAACTAGTCATGAACAAAGAAGCGCAATCTTCGAGCATGGGTCCATCAGCTAGTGTGCTGGACTTGGTCTAAGACAAGAAGTTCCCATCCAAACATCAAATTCAAGATTGTCAAGCATCGGCACCACCCAAATGAGACGGGACATGGAAAGTGTGACCAGGATGGGTCAAGTGTTCTTCCCCACCTCAGAGGAAGTAGAGTTAGATCTAAGAAGGATCGAGGTAGAACGACAGTTATGAGAGTTGAGCTTAAGGAAACAAGAGCTCGACACTCGAAGGACGAGAGCTGAACTAAAGGAGATGGAAGGTTTAAACTTACTCTAATCACGGGGTAAGGAACCGGAATTAGTCATGGGAAGAAGTGAGGGATAAATTCCAAACTTGGAACCCATAAATGAAGAGCCCATAACTGAGGAGGGGTTTGTAACCCTAGAAGAAGAGGATAATCTAGCAAGAACGACAAGTGAAGTGGAGGACCGTCTATACACAAAAAACAATATTGAGCAAATGATCAATCATCCTATGTTCCTATAGGACATGGCACTTTTAATCTGCAAAGGCGCACAGAGGCAACTAATGATGAGCCACTCCAAGGTGGAGTGGTAAGACCATCCCATGGACCGGAGATACCTAGAAGAGCCAACACACAGGAAGAGGACGAGGTCTAGGAAGGGGGGGAGCAATTCCTCAAAGACCAAGGGTGGATCCAACCATTGACCTTAATGCAGTCACAATAAGGATGGATCTATTGAATATCTCTAGGGATGGAGACCCTATTTTGAATCCACATGCAAAACTTGCAGACCTGTCAGTGATGTGACAATGATTCATGCTTTCTTACTGACCCTGGAAGGGAAAGCACATCAGTGGTTTCGAACCCTCAAACCCGAGGATAAGGTTCACTGCACATGACTCAAGAATGTGTTTGTACCCAGCTTTGCTACAGAAGTGGTGACTAATGGAGCCCAGTGGCACAACTGCACAATATCAAACAAAAGGAAATAGAGTCAATGAGAGACTATGCATCTCAACTTAAGCACTTAAATTCAAGGTGCAAACTATTGGAGAGGTTAATTCCCGAGAGGAATTAGAGACCATAAGATTCATGATTATCTGGTACTAGCCCGACCAACCACTCTAGATGCATGTTACAAACTAGGTAATTGAATATGAAGATAATATGCTGGAATTACGCAACCATAAGATGTTAGAATATCTTCAGCAACTACGACTTCTCGTGTCTTGAGTCACCAAAAAATTGGAACTCGGAGCAAGAAAGTCAGAAACATGACTGTGGAGGACGAGCTCAGTAACGCAATACTAGAGAAATTAAAGATAAAGGAGGGAAGAGAAACATCTGGGCATGGGCATAGCCATATTTACCCCTGCAGGGAATTGGTGTGGTGCTTTATGTGCAGATAGAATAACACTACCACTGAATGTCCACAATTAAGAGCAAGGCCATTACTCTATTGTGCACATTGTGTAAAATTAAGGAATCATGACACTTCAATGTGCAGATATCCAAGTATCTAGAGCTCCATTGGCTTTACCAGTGCCACCTTGATAGATCACTATTGCTGTAGGACAACCCAACTCTTCCTATTTACCTAGGGGAGTGTTCTGGGTACAAGACGCTTCACCTCTACCACCAGTTCTACCACCACAACCACCACAGGCTAAAATCAACCAAGTATTGATTGAAGAGCCATTAAAAGATGTTGATATGGTACGTTAAGTAGAACTTAGTAGAGAGTAATATGAGGAAACTACAGAGGTCACGCTTGAATTCTACATCCTACAGAAGAATAACACGTAAGTACCTATGTTTTAAACCACGGTACAGTGGAAGGGCAAGGACATGAACTCAAACATGAGGAGAGGACTGCTACAATGTTTTGGCTATGGAGGGCCATCGAATCACTGAGTGCCCAAATAAGAATATGGTTCATATGCACCAACCCCAAAAAGTGACTACTACACCCAATAACATGCTAGTACTCACTTGTACTAAATGTGGTATTGATCATTTGATCAAGGATTGTCCATATTATGCTAGCGGTTTGACTTCCAATGCTAATCAGGCCACCATTTGAACCACTAGTGTTGTGCAGCCTAGAAATATCAAACCACTCAATGTCCTTACATGAGCCCAAGCCCAATTAGGGGACAAGGGGAAGAACTGAGCACATTCAACCATTTCCAGAACTGGCCGCTCGCAGGAGAAGAGTGGAAAAAGTGGGTAAGGGTGACACAAGGGTCACAATCCAAGATGGGTCTGAAGAAGATACGACTGACACTGGATCCACCCATTTGAGAGAAGAAGGAAATCAAAGGATCAACCACAAAAAGAGCCAGACCTAGAGGAGCAAAGAGAGCGACCCTCAACTCTGAAAGGAGTCGGTGAGTACCCCAATGCCGATGAGGAGATAAGAAAGCTTGAAGATGCTAAGGCCTTAGTAGAAGAATGTCAATGGCTTTATAAAGCCAAGCTAAGGGCTAACCGGGTTAGGGATACAATGTATCCTTGAAACGAGTGGCAACAAGGGAAAGGGAATTGGACGTACATACTCCTATTCTAGGAGTAATAGAAGAGGGATCTCAAGAAAAGCAAACACGATGTCTAGAATGTTTGAGGAAAATTCATTGGGTGAGTCCATCCATTCCTTCCCTATGGATGAATACAAGACACACACTTGGGAGCAACCCTCAATCATGAGACAACCCAGAGATATTGAAAGTCTCGTGCCTGTATTGTCCATGCTGTACAAATGCCATTGGGGAAACTATTATGTAGTTCACCAACCCTATGGACAACATGAAGGAATGGGTAGAAGGTGTATTAAATCCTGTCGATGCTATAGATAAGGTTCTGTCACCTTTGGAAAAAAGAACCTTAAGACACACAAGGAAAACCCGAGTCGTCAAGATACCAGTTAATCAAATGGGACATTATTACAAAAGCGAGACGACACAAATGCTAAAATCTTGATTCATCATGGCGGATACCAGGCACTGGCTATCTTGGATGGTGGGGCGGGGGTTAACATTATCACAAAGCGTTGCTCTAATCGTTAAAATGGCTGACGGAACATCTTCAAGGCCCATTGGACTTCTGGAGAATGTGAAACTCAAACTCTTTACGTTTTGATACCATCATATATTTGTGGTAATGGACTTCCTGTGCCAACCTGACTCATATGACATAATATTGGGGTGACCCTTCATGAGGGAATCCCAAATTGGTGCATGATTGGGCATTAGATCATGTGTATGTGCATAGGGATTTGTAAATTTTAAAGATAGATCTGAGAACATGGAAAGCACATCCCATGAAAGGATCATTGTTTAGTAATGATTCGGCCACAACGGAGCGGACCGCGTCTGTACAAATATGCCAAACCATAGTGAAAAATTCCAAGAAAGAAGAGGAAACGGAAATGTATGTGTCACTTCCTCCTTCGGAATTTAGTGAAAAGTGGATGCATGTGCCTACCATAGATGTGATGCAACCCATGGGAACCCAGTATGTGGAATTTGAAAATGTCCCTAAAACCTCTGTCTGTATGGTTAAGTAGCAAACCATTGATGAAGAATCAGAAGAGAAAGCCTCTAGCATAGAAGGGACCATAACACAAGGCCATACCAATGCTCAACACCTCAGAAGATGGCCAAAACAAAAATGATATATCGCTCGATGAGACCTGTATACATTGCTAAGGACTTGACTTTGGCTGAAGAAGACGAGCTTGTTGCCCTCCTAAAGGAATTTAGGGACTATTTTGCCTGGAATTACAAGGAGATGAAGGGTGTACCACCTGAGGCAGTGTAACATATGATTCCAATCATGGAGGGATCAAGACCAACCAGGCAGAAACCATACCAGATAAGTCAAGTAAGGCACTGGACTTTTTGGACAATGGTTGGGACAGGAGAAAGACAAAAGGCATCATTTCTGTTTTGGAGAAGAAGTCAATAGTTTGCAAGTACATTATTGGCTCTCAAAACTTCATTGTGTAACTTTTCACTACACCAGATATCATTATTAGCTCTCAAAACTTCATTGTGTAACTTTTCACTACACCAGATATCATTATGTTAATGGCAACTTTGTTCCGTTAGATCAAGATTTGGAGTCAAATCCTGAGAATACGCCTCTAGTAATGGAGATATATTTGGAAGGGCAATTGCTTACAATGCTGAGCACACTATCTAAAACATCTCTTTCCCAAATTAGAGAAGACCTTACATACGAGGAGATTGAACAATTGCCAAAAGATTATACATTTACAATGGATACTAAAAGGTAAACCATTTATATTTACATTCACCATTTAGTATGATGTGTAGAACATTATGTAAGATACCACTAACAAAACCCTTTTTTTACAAGTGCCAAGGCGAAAAGAGAAAATGACTTTCTGCAAAGAATCTATCTCTCATACTATTCACTTGATTAGTCATTGAATGATGACAATCAAAACATTGTAACTCCAAAAGCAATTTAATATATGAAAGATTTTCTTCTTACAAAACAATGTTAGGTCTCTTACAAAATTAATGTTAATGTTACAAATGTAAATAAAAGTCTAATGATGCCGACGTCGATCAAAAGACTCTGGGCATGGAAGCGATGCTATGATTAAGAACTAGACTGTGATTAAGAACTAGACTGTGCTTGGACTGAGGTGGCCTTCGATTTTGGTCCTCTTGCAAGCTTTCCATTTCTTACCATAGTCTTTTTTCTCTTTCCTTCTCTGCTTGCATCTCGACCTGCCTCCTAGATTCCACCCATTCATCCACCTCAGCTTGCAGCATGTCATAATCATTTAGGGTAGCCATATGTGACTCGAATTGTCTTCCACTCCTCATCTCGCCGCCTGACATACTCTCTCTACATCTTCCCTTGCAAATTCGTCTACCCTCCTGGTCTCTTTTTCTGCGGCACGATCATGGATAGCCAAAATAATCCTTTGTACAGCTTTGGTCCTAAACTATTTTATGTGCAAGGGAGCAAATTTATTCAAAATTATTTCCTGTGCATAGAGTAAAGCATTGTTAGGGACATTATAGCTACGTTAGATTATGCAAGTCTACGTTACAAATATCACTTAACAAACATCATTTATCGGGAATATCAAAAATTTTCTTTATTAAAAGGTAGGCATTTAGGACCGACCTCCATCCACATCTGACATCTCCGGGTTGGGGACTGGCACCCTTATCCTACGATATGTCATGTTTTGTACAAGGTTCGACTTAATTAAGAGATGTTCCAATGCATATACAAATTTTTGAGCACATCTGAGAGGTCAAAAAAACAAGCATCAGCTTATCCTGCTTAAATGAATCTACATGCTTGTGGAAGAGGGAAATGTCAATAGGGACTTACTCTCTAATGTGGCCATGATATTGTTGAACAGAGTTTGCAAAATAACACGTGTTTTGATTAATGTCGTACAAAAACAAACTCCAGTGTGGCTCAAAAAAAACAAAGAGGACTTAGGTGTAATTAAAGAAAATACATATAGATTACCAAATATTTGATGTCAATTTAAAACTTAACATGAGACTTACTCTTCATGTATGATGGTAAGCCGTGAAAATAAGTCTTGCCAAATCGAGGTTCACTGGTTCAAACCAGGACATAAGACTAAAAAATAATGAGCTATCATTTTGTAATGCTACGGAAATGAGAGGATCCATAGTGTATGTACAGTTTTGGACCTCTTCCGGTAGTAGTAATATACAATACCTAAAGGCAACAATGAAAAAAACAAAGAATTAGTTCAATGGTACCTTACAAAAACTCAGTCATGCATCATACTATATACATCATGCATTATATATACTATACATACCATAGTAAAATATTGAGAATGCTATCTGTGATTTCCATTGCGTTATTCATCAAAACATGTAAATCGTATCCATCCAGAGGCCTGACAAGTCTTTGGCCCCGAAGTGAAAATGCCGCTCTAACTGGCAGAGCAGCCTCCGAAACTCTCAATTCTCAAATATTCACTACTTTAATTAGATTTAATTCCCTCTCAGTCCGGTCTACATCTTCTTCTTCTGTAACAATTTCAACTTCAGCGGAGGGCTATGGTTGTGCTGCAGTAGCCTCCGGTTGTGGTTGTGCCTCTAGTTCTAGTTGTGTGTGAGGTTCAACTTGAGGGGCATCATCACTGGGGTGTTCTAGTCTTAACCTACTCTGCGAACGGGTGTCTCTATCTCATGAGGAGCACGGGAGCTCTCAGATGGCCTTGTACGAGGATGGAGGGGGGGATTACAAGGATACACCACATTCGAGGATCGCTTAAAGAAATAGGACCAAGCATCTGGTCATATGTGTACCGCAAATCGATGAAGGGTATCAAAATCCCTTGGCAATATTGTCAGCCTATGGGCATGAGCGGCGAGAAAGTAAGCATCTTCAAAAAACTTGATGATCTAGTCTCTCAGTGATTTCTTGAAGACATAATAATGCAGATGCTTGCCCACCAATGCGATGAAGCTCCTGTAAAATTGCCCTGTGAGCTTGATACCTCCTTGTTCTGCCTTGCGCCTGTAGTGACTCGGTAGGTCATGATGAGAAACGCAATATGACAATGGGGTCTGTACCAAGAGATATAAAGCATACATGATTCGGGAGGCCTTTGAATCGCTTGGTACTAACCCCATGACCAACGTTATCACAGTGGGGTTGGTACCAAGCGATATAAAACAAACATGACTCTAAAGGGCTTTGAATCCCTTGGTACTGACCCCACGAAAAACATTATGACAATGGGGTCGGAACCAAGTGACATGAAACAAAACAAGAGTCTAGAGGGCTTAGAATGGCTTCGTACTGACTCCATGACCAACATTATCACAGTGGGGTCGGTACCAAGCGATATAAAGTAGACAAGATTCCGGAGGCCTTTAAATCGCTTGGTACTGACCCCATCGAAAACATTATGACAGTGGGGTCGGTACCGAGCGATATAAAACAAACAGGACTCCAGGGGGCTTCGAAATGCTTGGTACTAACCCCACGAAAAACATTATGACAATGAGATCGGTGTAAGATTCCTCATTAGCTAGAATAATGAATAAACTTTTACCTCAATCCCCTGTAATCATCCCCTATTTCAGAATGCAAGAAAATATTATTATCCCTTGTTTTGGCTTAGAGAGAAGAAATATTATAGAGAGAGGTAATTTAATATTATGATATTTTTGGATATAAAAATTCTCCTAATATCTAAGATATATTTCCCTGAAACAAAAGTTTAAAATAAATTCTCTAATGTGCATTAGGAATCAATTAAATATGTGTATTAAAGGCCTTAGCCTAAGGGTCCACATTTCATAAATTTTTGGATTATGGGTCCAATTAAGGTTCCAATGGGCCAATAGGATTAATCCAAGTGTTGGGATGAGATAAATCCAAAGAATAAAAGAAAATACCCAAAAATGAGTAAATGCTCACATAAGATGAAGAGTTGACTGAGTGCAAGGTTTATTAGCTAAAAATTAAGGTATATTAGTTAAAAAAAAGAGATATTTAGGAGAAATGATGAATTTTTGACACCTTGGTAAGGAGGGGGAGCCCCATCAAGTAGGTGCCTTTTTCTTTATCATTACTTGGGTTTTTAAATTCAAAAACATGTGATATTTTTATCTCTCCTCTCTCCTAGAGCAAACTGGATCAAAAAGGTGATATTTTTATCTCTCACGGAGCAAACTAGATCAAAAAGGGAGCCAAACTTATCCAAATCTTGTCCAAATTGGGTCAAACTTAAGCTGGAAAGCTCTAGAACCCAGTTTGACTTGGTTAGTGGCCTCCCTCACCTATAAATAGACCCTCATTCCTTTGTATTTTCATCTTTGAGCTATACCATGCCAGTATTATCTTAAAAATTAGTATATTTCTATTATCCCTTAAATTGCCTCTTCTCTTTGGAGCTTGGAGCTTCTCTCTCTCTCTCTCTCTCTCTCTCTCTCTCTCTCTCTCTCTCTCTCTCTCTCTGGCCAAGGGCTTGCTTGGGGGCATCACTGTTAATCAAAGAATCAAGCCAAACTTAGAGATAATCCTATTTTTATGGATTTTTTAATTTATCTTAATGATTTTCTTCTTCTCAACCCCTCTAAAGCTTGAGAAGCTTTCAAAATAATGGTTCTTTCTTCAAATCAAGCTTTCCAAATATTCATAATGTCTAATTAGAATTATGTTAATCTTTATGCTTAATTATAATATTTTCTTTAAGAAAATCTCTCTTGAAAAGATTAATCATCTTTATGGCTAGATCCTTATAAAAGGATGAATTTCAATAATAATCTCTTGTTTCAATATAATCTCTTGGCTTGATGAGCTAGAGAATGAGGATTGATATTTTCATGATTTTTAATTTAGTAAAAATAATGGTTATTTCTTTTTAGCTTGATAAAGAGTAGGAAAAATCACATTAACTCGTTCTAAATTGAAAGAGGAATATACTAACAATTTTAGAAATGAGGAATGGTTAATTTAGTTTAATAAAGAGAAATAATCATAATTATGCTTATAATTATGGTGATAATTATGCTAAGTATACATAATTTAATTTTAAGTCTAAAAGAAGAGTTTCTATCAGCAGCTACAACATCAAAAGATAGCAATGTATAACAAGTACGCAAGGTAATCCAGATCACGGACATAGACAATTGAAGAACGATTGTCGTAGAGAAGCCCGGAAGAAGTGGTATTTAGCTAGAGGCAGAACACCAAATACTCTATGGTTTCTATCTTTCCATAGAGTCCAAAGAGCCTAGTAGCGAACCCAAGTGAAAAAAGACCATACCCTTGCCTAGCAAGGAGAACTCCAAATAGCCAGTAAAGCTTGTCGAAGGAAGCACTGGGGGAAGGGTGTGTGCAAAAGCTGCTAAAGAAACTGTAGGAAATCATGAGTCTCAAGGCAATGCCAGAAGAGATGGGGCATGAACTCTCGCAGGGCCATACATCTATGTGTGACAAGTTGATGGACCAATGTGTCTGTGTGCCAAAACCTGTCCAACTAGGAAACCCCAAGCATGACCCACCATAAGAAAACTTGTTGGCGAAGCACCAGTTTGCAAGCCCAGAGATGCCGCAATCTTCTTCGCCACCAACATGCATCACGAGTCATAGACCAAATGCGATTTGCATGATCGAAAATCCAAGGTGGTGGCAGCAAAACCTTATACAACTTGGCTACCGTAACATCCGCCAACAACAATGGACGATAGCCCAGATCATTAGAGTACAGGGCCCAATCCTTGAGTTGCTTGTGTAAGCTCAAGACGAGGTATCGGCGGCGGCGACTGAAAGGCCTAGAGCATCTGTGAAAGTGCATGCCAAAGGGAGCGATAGTGCAGGCCCAATCCAAACTATCTGACTCTGCTAGAAAAGACAATGCATTTCCTACGTAAGCTCAAGATGGGGTATCGACGACTGAAAGGCCTAGAGCATCTATGAAAGTGCATGCCAAAGGGAGCTATAGTGCAGGCCCAATCCAAACTGTCTAACTGCTGCTGGAAAAGATTGCATTTCTTGCATCATCAAGCACATCACCCACAATATGGATCCCTTTTGACTGAATAAAATATGAACATATGGGCTCCTGCAAAGCCAGTGGAAGTGCAAACACCTACAACCAATGCAAGCTCTCAGCACGCAGAGAGTTCCCATCAAGAGTGTCCCGTCCCATCCATTTAAGATGAGAGAGAATGTGTTTCCAGCCAAAAAGCATACGGGTCACAAAAGGGCATCCCTTTACTCCGCCATCAATGTGTCCAAGAAGGAATCCCACTAAAGTGGCCAAAAGGTATCAGTAGTCAAATGTGAGAGCAAAAGGTGCATCATGACAGCCGAGGGCTGATCACCTTGCATGAACTCAAGCATCATTTTCCCTTGTGTGCCAGAATGTGAATGTGGATATTGAGAATATTAAGTCCCGCATGCATCTTCGGTGAACAGAGGTGCTCCATGGAAAGTAACCGAAGGCCCTTACGGCCATGCTGCACGATCGCCAGAAAGTCTCTGTAATAGTAGACATGAAGCGGGCTATGTCTTGCTTGCCGAACATCATCAAAGTCCCCCATGCATCTTCGGCGAATAGAGGTGCTCCATGGAAATTAACCTAAGGCCCTTATGGCCATGCTACAAGATTGCCAGAAAGTCTCTGTAATAGTAGACATGAAGCGGGCTATGTCTTGCTTGTTGCCGAACATCATCAAAGGCAAAAAGAACTGTATATATGCAACCAAGATCAATTGGACTATGCGTAATTAGACATGCAATGGCCAAGTGGCTAACTTCTAATATTCCAATTTCATTTTCATCTTGGTAAGCACCCATTCCGTTTGTGCTGATGTCTAATGATTGTCCACCCCAATGGGTAACCAAGGTGTTGCACAAGTTTCGTAGGTGGAACAATCTCCCTAGGCCACAGAATGCTATGCCAATCTTTCGCATGCAATGGCAGAAGCCTAGATTTTTTAAAATTCACTTGTAGGCTAGCTGCTAGACCATACAACGATAAAGCATTGATGAGTTGCGAAAGATCCTCTTCTGTGTTCTTGGGTGTGAAGAAAGAGTCATCAACATATGCTTGTGGAATCATAGTCTTTCTTTCATGCATCTCTAAGCCATGTAAGCTACCTGTAGCAAATAAGGTGATCCATGTATTGAAGCATCGGAAGTGTAGCAATTGCATATAAGAATGCATTGAGAGGACAGTCTTGACATATTGACCGACAAAGAGTCCATTGGTCAAATAGATCGCCAGACAGAATGCATGCTGCTTTACTATCACAATACATCTAATATATGATGTGCTGCATTTTTTCGCCGAACCCCAGCAATTTCATAGTCTGTGAGATAAAATCCCATTGTACCATGTCAAATGCTTTGGCAATGTCCACTTAGATTAAGAGAACATCTTGTTGAGTTTACTTAGCATATTATATCCCCACATAAGCATTGGCAATATTATCCACAATATGTCTATGGGGAATGAACCCATATTGATGATGAGTAGGATGCAAGCCATCATGTAGAAAACCTTTAATGTGATTAACCACCATCTTAGCAACAACCAGCTTATAGATAACATGCATCAGTGTAATGGGTCTCCAGTCAGCAAATGATTCACACAAGTTCTTCTTGGGGAACAATTTGACCAACCCTTTTTTCCAAGTTACCAGCATTTGTTGCTGAGTTTCCCAAGCATAATTAATCATATGTAATAATGCAGGCGAAAGGGCATCCCAATATGCGAGAAAGAACTCTACAGTGAGACCATCCCAACCCGGAGACTTCCATTTACCACATGACTTTATTGCATCACCTAGTTCCTCTTCTATGAGAAGGGTGTCTCAACCTACAATGCCTGTTTTGGGGACACAATCGGACGCACATGCTGAAGAAGCTCATGTCTTGCCGACAGAACAACATACGACAGAAATGCAAGTTGCCCAAACTATCTGCTAGCATAGTGACTCAGGCAATCTCAAGAAAAGACAACCTCAACCAAAGGGAGCATGATCCAAGTGAGGGGAGGCATAATCCACCTACATGTGACAAGTATAGGCATCATATTGGTGTGCATTAACGATATACCACCGATCCAAGCGTGCCCAATAATTGGATTGTGCATTATGCTGATAGGTATAGTCAAAATGCAATGGCCTAGATTTTGTCCAAAGGTTAGCAAGATACATCTGAAGCATTAGATGAGACCAAAGGTGACGTTCAGAAGCCAGCATATGCATATGTCCAGATGTATTATCCCCTGGTTGTGGAGCATTATTGAAGTCCCCACATATGAAAGCATGTTGCCTCCAAGGATACTACAACATAGCCTACCAAATCAAGGCTCTATTATGTGAAGATTGCGGAGCATATACTAAGGCAAACTCAAGAATCTCCCCGTGCATAAGGCATTGCATGACAATCCATCTGCCATCCCAGTTATTAAGAGCCACAAAGGATTGAAGTGCATGTTTCACAAGAACCACCATACCAGAAAACGAATGCTCACCCGCATAAAAATATCATAATCGGCAAAATGCCCCGCTCGGCCTGCATAAACATGTTGATTGTGCTCTTGCAAAGCAACTATATTTGGCTGCAATTTATTAACATAAGCCCATACCAGCTTCCATTTCCGTTTGGTTACACAACCCTTGCACATTGTAGGTCAAGCATTTTATTTGTTCCAGCATATTTTCAGGTATATACATATTGTGCCGCACAAGAAAATATTCAAGATTTCATTTCTGCCTTAGGATCCATGTGATGATCTTGATTAGGCACACCGACTTTTGTTGCCCATGCAATACAAGTGCTACATCTTCTTCCATAAATAAAATTCGATGCTCAGTCATTGCAGCCCAAGTAATGCCTATTCCTGAGTTCTCTGCTGGAGTTTGTCCATTGGACAAAGCACCTATCCAAATACGGGATGGAAAAGTCTTCTTAGGGGGCTGATTTTTTGGGAGTTACCATCTGTCAGATGACATCCTTTCCTTTCCTTTGGGTTGATTAGCATTAGACACAAGTACATTAGCATTGCCACCACCAGGAGCGACTTTGGCTTTTCCTTTGTCCAGCACAACATGGGCTGATTAATAGGTCTTACTTTTAGTCGTCCCAGGAACATCGTTGTTAGGCATGGAGACAGATATTGCCTCAAGTGACATCTTGTGCATAGCTAGGGGACATTGCGAGGCCATGTGCCCAAATTTACAACATTCAAAACATGCGCTAGAAAAGAGGCCCCATTTGACTTTATAATAGGCACTGCCCATTGCAATGTTGTTGGCATTTACATAGTACAATTGTGGTGTGGCTATATCCGTGTCCCACAAAATGCACTAACAATTTGAATTACCATTCTGTCGAGGCGGGCACACAACTTTTCCCAATGAGGTTGCAATTTTGGGCAATAGTTTTCCAAACACTCAGGGAAGTCCATTATCTCAACCCAGACCAGACATCGATGCTTAATCAGATTGATAATTGCATATAGGAGACCAGGGTAGTACATGCACCATTTGCTCATACGGTAGTACAATGGAGACTGTTCCAATAGCATTTGTTTATATTTTTCTTCTGCCAAAATAACCTTTAAAAATCCCTTCATTGCATAATGCACTTTGTGAACAAAAAAGCCCCCTAAAGTCCTTGTTAGTCAATTGCCTACATCTGCAAAAATAATAGGCATGTGGCCTGGAAAGAAAATAATTACATGTTTTGCATACATCCAAACTGGGTCAACAATCTCATCAACATCAACAGATATGCCAAGAGAAGGGGGAGAATTTGTCCAAGCTTTCCTGGTGTCCTCAAAACCTTCATGCATAACATCGAATACCAATTGCACTTTCGACGAAGGATGAATCGGGCCATCTGGCCCCACCACGAATTTCTACTTTTTATTTTGAGAAGATTTATCCCTGCTGCTGTAAGCCATGTTCACAGAAGCTGTTGCTACAGCCATAGCTCACTGTATGCACACACACCCACACACAAACACACAAAGAGGGCTGCCCACACAAACACACTATTGTACACGTGCATGCACACACACAGATCAAACTCGAGGAGGAAGGGCGAAGGAGGTCACAATGAAGAATAGCAGTCCCAGAGGGGGTCACCAAACCACGCTCTCCACACACACACACACACACATGAACCAAATACACATACAAAGGAGGAAAGAGATTCAAGTAAAGGGTTTTGATGCTAGCATGAGAACGATAGCACGAAGTTCCGTGATGCTAAGTTGTTCATCAAACACACCGAGTTTGTCTAAATAACTGACCTACCAAGTAATACTTTTTGAAGTTGAAAGATCAACAGATGTGGATAATCTTGTCTGAGGTGTCACAACAAGTGGACAGACATGGGGCTACTACTAGGCATTTATCAGTAGGTGTGTGCATGTAGGTAGCACTAATACTTCACCCATTATAGACATTAGCATGTGTGGGCACCTTATGTATGTAGACTCACCTTTATGTGAGTAGGTGAGACTTTATGTGAGTAGGTGAGAGTGAGATAATGTAGGAAAAATGAGATTAAAAGAAGGCACCTAGTTATGAGTTAATTTGAAGAGTGTGGCTAATCTTTGTATAATACATTATATTCTTTGCCTGATCTTATCCCCATAATTGATATATGGAAATTGCAAGGCAACTATGCATCTACTAGTTGTAAGGATGATCAACATGAACATTTATTTGCTATGATACAATGGTTGATCAAGGCTTGCAGGTTAGGTTCAAAGAGAATGGTTATTCTATGAAAGATTTTAGGAACAACTGTAAGCTTATTACTAATGGTAAGAAGAATGATAGGTTGTTCACATTATCCTTAAGAATAAGATAGCTATGTTATCTAATGGCATATATGTGATTTTGACATGGAGATGTGGCATAAGAGGATTGGACATGTGTGGTTAAAGGTTGAAAACCATGCATTCTAAAAGACTTGCGACGATAGGATTAGTTATGTTAAGAGTTGAGGGGACTCATGGTAAATGTGGTGCTTGCCTATTTGTTAGGAATCCCTTTTCCAAGCATGGGAAATGTGAGCAAGAGACCCTTAGAGGTCATACATATGGATGTATGGGGACCTAACAAACAACTTCTCTTAATGGTTGTTTTATTTATAAACAACCATACTAGGAAAGTATGGGCCTATTTTATGAAAGAAAAGAGAAAAGTATTTGGACAGGTTCAACAATTTAAGGCTCTTACGGAGAGGCAAAAAGGAATGTACATAAAGTGCCCGACGTTTGATGGTGGAGGAGAGTATATATCAAATGAATTCTATCTAGTCTTGAGGACAAAAGGAATGTACATATCAAATGAATTCTATGCATTCTTGAGGAAAAAAGGAATTTACATAAAGTGCCTTACGTTTGACAGTAGAGAGTACCAAATGAGTTCTATACATTCTTGGGAACTCAGGGGATCACTGTATAACTTACATGTAGGTATACCTATCAGCAAAATAGGGTTGTTGAGAGGAAGAACATGCATAATTGTGGGCATGGATAAAAGCTTTTCTTCACTTCAATTAGTGTGTATATCTCTTATCTCTTCTAATAGGTCCATAATTTAAAAAATCATATATCTTTTAGATCCTATTTTTTCTCTAAGCAACACACTTGATTACAAGTCATATTCATATGTGGCTCACACACCTACTCATATGCAATCTCACACTTGCCATTTATTGCTCCTACATGTGTGCACATCTATCCAACCTAACTAGCATCCCATAAATGCCTCATGACAGTGTTTTGACTGACTCCTATCATCCTGCTACATGATAAAGTTACTTGTTTGTCAACCACTCCGTTGGTTAGCATGGTTTTGCTCGCCAAACCTATCATAAGGCGCTTTGTCATCTTAACTGCATGAACATGCACTTAACTTTTGTAACACAATGTTGTAACATATAAAGTAGCCTTACCATGTGCTTAATGTCAAATAAGAAAAGTCTATGGACTCCATGTACATAGTTGCTTAAGACTAGTAATAGAGGTCATACCATTTTTTAGTTTGGCCGACCTAGTGTGTAAAAACTAATCAATTATATATAAGTCATTTTTTACAATAAGCGATATATAATCATTCACTTCAATAGTTTTCTTATGAGTTTCCTTTTTCTCTCTTGCTTACTTGCATGCTATTAGATTCTTACATGCTTGATGTATGCTTGTTTGAATAGGTGTGCTTGTAGGTTTCTCCTCTTCTATTAGCTTCTTCTTTCTGCACCTTTTGCGACGAATACCATCGTGAAGAACCCTCTCTTCTTGCCTCCATCTAGGCATTGAGAACTATCCCTTCACCCCTTTGGCAAAAGGAGCATTTTGGTGTGATAATGTAGCGAGGACGCGATGGACGAGCTAGTGCACCCACGATGGGAAGTTTTGTATTTACAGCTCGAAGGCAAGACCCATCAACACATGCTTTGGCAAGGCTATGGTAAGCTCTTGACTTGAACATTGGGGACTTTAGCTGTGTTTTTTCGCCCATTCTCAGGTATTGGGATCACCCGATATTACTCAATGTTGATTAGGAGAGGTCACGCTCTAAAAAACATTTGTTTTTAGGGCCTTGGATGTGTTTGCTTGTTGTATTTAATTTTAATTCGAACTTTACTTGCATTAGGACATTCTATTTTCATCTATTGGTAGGAAAAAACTCTAGTTCTTTAGTGATTACATGAAATTGGATCCCAAGTAATCATTGCTTTAAGCCAAGGATTAGCTTAACAATTATGAGTAGGAGTGGAATCCACTCCAAAAACATGAGCATTGAGCTCTGTCGGGTTGAATTAGAGTGGAATTATCAAATTTTATTCATGCAATTCATATTTTTTTCATAATTTGTTTATGTATTGGTAGAATTGGTAGATTAGATGCATGCTAAACCATAAAAAACAATAAAAAATATGTAATTACTTGCATCACAACCATTAATTAAGATTAGGACCATTAATCGTATCCTATCAAGTCTAAAAAATCTAAAAAATCATCAAAAATTAGGCCACCATTAAAAAACGTAAGTCTGGACACGCGTCTTGTCATGCAATCTGTACCAAGGGAAATTATGGTCCTTCATAATTATTAAGGAACTAAAATACATTTATTACCCTAATAAGTGCACACCAAACCTATCATAGGCTCAATTCTTAAACTTTCATGCCTCAAGTAGGCTTATTTCATACAAGGAAAGTAGGTGAGCCAAGCTCATATAAAAAAGACATGAGCCTTTAGATGTGAGCTTACACACGCGAGCCTACCTAGTTCCTAGATTTTGTGCCTCAGGTAGGCTTATTTCATACAAGGGAAAAAGGTGAGTCGAGTTTATATAAAAAGACGTGAGCCTGCACACATGAGCTTATTTCATAAAAAGGACATGACCTTGCACACATGAACTTAGAGGTGTGAGTGTAGAGACATGAACCTCGACACATGAGCCTAGAGACGTGAGTTTAGAGGCATGATCCTGCATACATGATCCTGGAGATGTGAAACATGTGAACCTATAGACGTGAGCATACAAACATAAGTCTATAGACATGAGCCTAGAGATGTGAGTCTAGAATCATGTGCGCTTTTGCCGCACAGGTCGTAGCTGGGGACTTGCCGAACACCGTATGCGAGCCACGATTGGCTACAAGCATACAACCAGGGAAGGAAGCTCAAACAGAATGCAAAAGGTGTGTCACTCACCGCTTAACTGCTGCCTTGAAGGATTCCCGCGTCGCAGTCGTGAAGGAGGAACCGCCGTCGCCGCTCTACCGCCTCTCCGCCGCCTCGCCGTGCCGCTACACAGTGCGCTCGATCGCTCTCTCACTCTCTCTCTCTCTCTCTCACACACACGCAGGAGAAGGAAAACAAGGAGATAAGGCAAGAGCACTCTTGTATTCACAACACATGAGAATGAGGATTTTAGGGTTACATTTGACTCATATAGGTGACTTGGCCGTTCACACTTGGGCGCCCATACATGGCCGGCCGACCCTAACCCTTATCCTAATGATATCCAAGGTGCGCCTCTCATCGGCGATCACCCAATCCCTTCATCCTTAACATATGGTGCCGACAAGCCCGGCCCATGACTCAGAATATTTAAATTAATGACGTAAAATATA
Organism: Cibotium barometz; assembly: GCF_041138505.1. Lineage (NCBI taxonomy): Eukaryota > Viridiplantae > Streptophyta > Polypodiopsida > Cyatheales > Cibotiaceae > Cibotium > Cibotium barometz. The sequence goes on from NC_141076.1 coordinate 35,279,003, forward strand.
GTATGTCGCAATGTCCGCCATGGGTTAACATGCCCCCCTTCCTGATGTAGATTCCGTCCTCGGAAGCTATGGTATGGTAAGCTCGAGAGGGTTGTTGTGGTAGACCGTCTGCAAAACAGGGAAGTAGAGTGAAGGTATGCTGGAATTCAAAAGATATAAAGTGTATAAATTCAAGCGTGTGAGACCACAATGGATGATGCTATTAGAACTTAGTTTAAGGGTACATGAGTGAGCTAGTGTAGCAAATTAATAGGAGTTTAAAATTATTGAAAGGAATTCAAGAGTTAGCAAGGTGTCAAAGGTTAATCAAGGTTTATAACTGGCCTAAGTCAAGGAAAATAACCAAGCTTAATAAATAAACAGATGACCATACTATGTCTACTCTAAGAACAAGTAGTTACCACGAGCCTAGGGACACAAGAAACATCAGAGTTACAGGAGCCTTTTGTCTTTTTTTTTTTTTGCACATGACAATTTTTATACACAATGGCGACCTTCCTAAGGCAAAACTAACATCGATCCTGGTACCATGTTTAACACAAGGCATTATCCAGGAATCTATTAGCTCACTTTAGGCAAGGCTACCCCCTACCAACCAAGGCATCGGTCTGGAGTAGAATACTCCTCGCCTACCAAGTATCAATAAGGCGATAGGCCAACATTAAAGCACATCATAGACTTGTATTGCCATTTATTGTAGGCTTTCTTTTTTTTTTTTAAAGTTTGTTTTGATCTTCGCTCCTGAACTAAAATGTGTTCTTACATCTTTTCGACAAGGGGTAAAATCTTTGTCCTAGAGGTCAACACACACACAGCCAGGTGTTCAAACATTAAGATGGTTTGACCCTAGACCTAAGACAATCGTATTCCAAGGTTAACTAAAGACGTCATGCTGCCGAGGAATATTTCCAATAAAGTTAAGCTCATTAATGATTTACACTAGCATGCAAGCAACTTCAAAAACTAAGTAGTACATTGATAATTTCCATGTGGTCATGCATTATAGTTTATGCAATTGATTGAACAGTAAAAACGAAAGAGAGTGGGTATGGAAGAATTACACCTGTAATTGGAGATCTCCTTGATTTGACGAGACAGCTTGCAATTTGATGTAGATATATTTTGATGAACGTTGCGGCAGTCTCTGGACTTGGAAGCGAACCCACCTCAAACTTTTTAACCTGTACAATCAACTAACAAGCACTATACCTCGAGAGGCACATCAGTGTGAAAATTTCAAGACTTGTTTAAAGAATCTAAACTAGAAAAAACTTGAAAACACTAACCTACCTACCAGTCACCACACTACTACTGAGGATACGGTAAGAGGATGTTGTAGAGTCCTGGCTCTAGCCCTAAGGCTAAGCCTCTATCCGCCTCATCCAAATAAATAAAATCAACCTCAGTAGTGCCATGAGTTTCATCCGTCCATTCATCATTGTCAGATATTTCCTTTTCATTTTCCCATCCACATAGACTCATCAAGAATATAACCATGCGAGGATAGTCATCTTGTGGAAAAGGAAAGCATTGGGCTATCGGGGATATGTCCTCTACGGAGTAGGGGTCAGTCATGGTTAATAGGCGAATTAGCCATTCTAATTCCTCAACATTTTCCTCTCTGGCTAATACATCTATATGATCCCATTCAGTTTCAATTACAGGATAGCACATGTGAAATATCTGAGAAAGGTACAGATGATACCTCTCATCAAAGGCGGGAGTGGATGAAGTGTATGATGATCGTGCATCTGCCATATCTGCAAACACAGATATAGCATCAGTAGGTTTGTGAGACAGGTCAATCTAGTTCTTGATTGTATACGGATATTTATCCTCTTTTTGTGCTCTTGCTCTTTTTACTATTTTTTATTTTTCTTTTCTTTGTTTTGTTTTTTTTATTTTTTGTTTATTTTTTGTTTTTTATAATGTATGAAGCTATATATATACATCCCCTTGAATTTGGCAATTACATGGTCAGGGGAGAAGGTTAAGGAGGAAGCATTAGAATGTCGAGCGTGAGTACATGCTCCCCCTTTCCTTGGGTAGATCATATTATTTGCAATGATGTTGCAGCCTCTTGGAACCAATTTGTCCAGCGGGTCATAGGTTGTGATGTGGGCAGATAGCTTTTTATGACCCTTGTGGCCACATCCAATTGCAAAGATGGTAGTGTACGCTCCCATTGACGAATGGAGGAAATGGTTTCCATCGATACTATTACAAGGGGAGATGTAGGCTCATCGGTTTTTTGTTGGGTGTTGACAAGAGTAGGTGTAGAGCATGTAGAAACTTCTATATGAGTGTGTGCCTGGCATGAGGAGCTAGAAGCTTCATGTGGCTCCCCCCTTCCTGAGCTAGGTGGTAATGATCGATATCGTTTGGGAATCCAAACTAACTCTGGAAGTGGTGCGGAGCACTCTGTTACCTTTCCCTTACCACGGTCTTGAATTGTCATTGGGGTGGCAACAATTGGTTTGCAAGGTTTTACAGGTGATGTAGAGGGATTCACCTTATGTTTAGGGACCCAAATCTGGTCATTCCCCTCGTAGTACCCTTGGGCTACTAATAATTTTTTAGGGATCCATCGCGATGTTACATTGCCCTTTCTCGGGTGGGTAGCTGCTTTCCTTTTACGAGGCTTCTTGGTGGCTGAACGAGATTGAGCAGGGGAAGTAGCTGTTAACGAAGCTTTGGGGACCCATTTGTATATACTCTTTGGCATAGTAAGTGAAGCTTTAGGGACCACCTTGCCTGTTTCCACTCTTGGCATTGAAGCGTTAGAGGGGTGGCCAACAATCGAAGATGGTTTTGCCACTGGACTTTGTGATTTTTCATTATCTAATATTTGAGTGGATGACTTAGGTGCGGAATTTTGAGCGGTCAGACCTAGTGTTGGTTCTTGCGTTGTGACTTGTCTGGTTGCCCAATCGATATTGCACTTGGTGGCCATCATCCATTTGCGCCCTAAGATTACAGTCCCTCCCATGGTACCAGTAGGCATAACCAAAAAGCTTTGAATTATGGTTCCCTTGTCATAGGCAACCGGAGTGTGCAGAATTCCTGATACAGGGGTTTTCTTCTTGTTGATTCCTTGGACTCGGATAGAACTCTTGGTTAAAGGTGGTTTTCCCAGTTGACACCACACGCCATATGATAGCAAATTGTGTTGAGCTCCTGTATCCAATAATGCATTATACAGCACCTCCCCGTAAGGACTCTGTAACTCAATTGGGTATCTTAGAGGTGGGTCAGATTCTAGTGCATCCTCCTCTGCTTCCTCGAAAAATACTTGCGTAATTCCCAAGTTGGCTTCTCGTTGTCGCCTAGCACGCTGTTGACGTTCTTTGGCTTCGACTCTCGCTTGTATCTTTTTAAGCTCAGCTTGTTCTTTAGCTGCCTTCTTTTGATGGATTGCATGTAACTCCTCCTGGCTTAGGGGGTCATAGTATCTTTTGAATTTACTCCCATTAAGGAATCCAATGGTTTCAACTCCGTCGAGAGTCTCCACTCTGATGGTACCTTGCGGGGTAATTTCACATACTCTATATGGTCCCTTACCAGCATATTTGAGCTTCTTCTTTTCGTTTCGCACTCCATACATCAGGACTTTATCCCCAACCTTGATGTCCTTGTCCTTTAGATGGCGATCAAACCATTTTTTCCTTCTATCCTTCTCCACAAGGGCATTGTATACAGCTAATTGTCTTTCTTCGTTTAGTCGCTCAAGGATATACAGACGCTCTGCTAAGGGATTACCATCCCAACCCTCTTGAGTAGCAACACGAAGACTAGGAATGACAAATTCCCACGGCATGACTGCTTCTTGGCCATATACCATTTTGAATGGTGTGCAATTAATAGCCACTTTGTACGCAGTACGATAGGCCCATAAAGCTGTCGTGAGCTTTAGATCCCAATCCGTGCGATGAGCTTCAACTGTCTTTGTCAAAATAGAGATTAAGGTCTTGTTGGTACTCTCGGCTTGGCCATTCGCTTGCGGATAGTAAGGAGTAGATTTATGATGGGATATCATGAAATTTGTTGTGAGCTCCTTAATCACTTCATTTATAAAATGCGTACCATTGTCGCTCACAAGTTCAAAAGGACAACCGAAGCGTGTGATTATATTTTCAAAGAGGAACTTGGCTGTTGTCCTCGCATCTGCCTTACGTGTCGCTTTCGCTTCAGCCCATTTGGTCATATAGTCAGTGGCCACAATAATATAGCGAGATTGTGTGTTTCGGGCCGCTGGGCTAATTGGACCTACAAAGTCTAAACCCCACTTTTCAAATGGTTGGTTTACTTTGATTGGATGTAGGGGCATCTGATCTTTCCTCTGGGGTTTCTTATATCGTTGGCATTCATCGCAACCCTTCACAAAGAGTGATGCATCTTGGAACATAGTGGGCCACCAATACCCTGATTGTAAGATCTTTCGCGCAGTTAAGTCTCCTGAGAAGTGACCACCGGCTACGCCCATATGTGCCTCTTGTAAAATGTATAGATACTCATCCTCTCGGGCACAACGCCTAAGAACGTCATCCTTTCCTCTTTTATAAAGAGTCCCAGCTATCAGGCAATAGGGTTCGCATTCTTTGATCAGCTTTCGAGCTAGATCTTTACGAAGCTCCTTGGGTGGAAAGCCATTAACCAAAAAGTTAACAATCTTCTCACTCCATTCAGGCATTGTCTCCACCATGAACAGGGAAGTGTCAGGTAAGTCATCATCAACCCCTGTAGGAGCCTCACCATTGGGTATGCGAGAAAAATGATCAGCCATAACATGTTTCTTGCCAGGTCTCACAACAACCGTGAAATCAAACTCAAGAAGAATCAATAGCCATCGTGTGATTCTTCCTGTGGAGCATGGTTTGTTTACCAGATACAACAATGCTTGATGATCCACATAGAAAACAAACTTGGTGGCAAGGAGGTAATAACGAAATTTCCTTACTGCATATATCATTGCCAACCCTTCTCGCTCCGTAGTGGTGTAGTTCATCTCAGCATCGTTCAACTGGTGACTGGCAAAGCTAATGGGGTAGTCTAGCTTGTGTTCTCCAGGTTGAGTTAACACACACCCAATAGCAAAGTTTGATGCATCAATATGCACATGGAAGAGTAAATCCCAGTTAGGCATTCTCAAGATTGGAGCACTCGCCAAGGCCTTCTTTAATAGCTCATAGGCACGGTCACATTCTTCGGTCCAAATAAACTCGATGAGAAGCTTATACAATGGTCGAGCTATCTCGGCGAAGAAGAGAATAAACCTTCGATAATAACCAACGTGGCCCATAAAGCGTTGGACTCCCTTGTAGTTGGTGGGTGGGGGTAATTCCAGAATGACCTTGATTTTACTCTCATCAGTGGAAATCCCATTTTTGGACACTATATGCCCTAAGATAACTCCGTGTTTAACCCAGAATTGGCATTTGAAAGGATTCAAGGAGATGCGATATAATCTACACCTTTCAAATATTTTTCGTAAACACATCAAGTGCTCGTCCCAAGAGGAATGAACACAAAGATCATCTAAGAAAGCTTCACAAAAGTCCCTTAGATATTCCTTAAAGGCCGTGTTTATCAATCGTTGGAATGTTGCAGGTGCATTGGTCAGGCCAAAAGCCATGACGCGAAAGGCAAACACTCCAAACTCCGTGATAAATGCTGTTTTAGCTTGGTCCTCATCTGCAATTGTGATCTGATTGTAACCCGAGTATCCATCTAAAAAGCTATATGCCTCCTTGCCTGCCACTCTTTCAAGCACATGTTCAGAATATGGCAAGGGGTAATGATCCCTTCTGGTGGCTGCATTAACCTTTTTGAGATCAACGCACACTCTGAGTTTCCCATTCTTCTTTGGCACGATGACTATGGGAGAAACCCATTCTGAGTGCTCAATTGGGTATATGAATCCACATTTTACCAGCTTTTCAATTTCCTCTTGTACAATCTTTGCGTACTTAGGATTCATTGGGTAGGGACGTTGCTGGACTGGTTTAGCAGTGCTAATCATTGGAATCGTGTGTTGCACCACCGAGGGTGGAACACCCTTCATATCATGATATGTCCAAGCAAATATGTCCTTGAATTCTTTAAGAAGCTTCGTAAGTGCAGCTTCTTCCGCCTTGGTGAGGTCTTGAGCAATATAAACTGGTTTAGACTCCTCACCCGGATCTGCTAAGTCTATCTCCTTAACTACCGCAGGGCCATCGTAGACACCGCTACTCCCATTGGTAGGCGTTCGTTGGGCTTTTGTGTAGACTACTTTACGTTCCCCTGTGGTGAATGATTTGAAATGCTCGGGTGCGGGGTGTAAGTCTACTGGTTCTTGTTGTGCTAGACTTTTTTCTTTCAATTCCGCTTCCTTTTGTTGTTGAGCCAACTCTTGGTTTTGCCGCCTTCTTGCAGTACGACTTAGTTTCGGCTTCTCTTCGATTTCTAATTGGGCGACGTCATGAGGTTGTGGAATACACCACATGACGCTTTGGAGGTATTGTCCCCAATTATCCGCTATCTTCCGATGAGCATCAATGGCTCCTACATAACTAAGCCATTCTGCAGTGGATCTTTCCTTGTTTATTGCAGTTCGTACATCAGCTCGATAGCGTTGGCGCTTATGTCTCGTTTTCTTCTTACCAAGTTTTTGATTTTTGTTTCTATCCGATTCGGACTCACTTGGTCGATCTTCACTTTCGGATGAACTGCAGGAGGCCACTGTCCTAGGCCTTGAGCACCTTGCTTCCACATTTGGGTGAATATTTGATTCATTTTCTCCATCAGGCTCAGGGTCAGTTTCTTCTTGAGATTCATACTCAGAGTTGCATTGGTCAGAGTCTTCGCTACTTTCAGTGTCGGTGGAGTTTGCCACGTTCTCGCCATCAGGAGTCATGTGCATAACACCTATCATGTTTATTGGCACTAACGGTGGCATATCTTGCCCCTCAGGTGTTACCCAACTTGTGCCTCTATTTCCCCATGTGTCTATGGTTGCCGCTAGGTGTACCCAATCCACGTTATCCGACTCAGTCATACCCGGTAGGACATCCATGTAAGGAGAATCTTTTCCATCATCAGTCTCTTTTTTGCATGTATAGCAATACCTTAATGGGGCGGAGTGAATAGTGGTATCCGATCGATTATCAATGATAACCTTGCTTCCTAAAGGATGCGCACGACCATTCTCAAGATCAACTCGAATGACAGAGTCCTGGAATTGTAGGTAGACATGGTTTTTCGATCAGTCATGTACCATTTGTGCTTCCCTCATGAAAGGACGTCCTAAGATCATTTGATATGACATAGGATGCTCGGAGAAATCCATTACAATGAAGGTATGTTTTACCTTGTATCCCAGGACCTTGATCTTAAGGTCCCTTAACATTCCAATAGGTTTAGCTATGGTTCCGTTTGCCATCTTAACCACTATGTTTGTGACTTCGAGGTGAGGCCTTCCCATAGATTCCCAACAGTTTTTAGTCACAATGCTCACTCCAGCACCACCATCAAGGATTCCCTTTAGAGTTAATCCCTTGGTAGTAATGGGGAGGGTGGCATTAGATTCGTCACCTTCAAAGTACTGTCCCAACTTGTTCACAGGTATTTCCACGACCGAATCTTCATCAAAGTTGGGTTGTAGATCCCAATGCTCCCCTTCATCTTGAAGCGTGTCAGGTCTATCCATATTTGCAAATTGTGGTAACCCCGCCTTTAGTTCTCCATTGAGAAATGCCCGAAGAGCTAAGAATAGCTCAGGATCTCCATATAATTTGGATATGATCGTGGTTCTGATCTCAGAGGACATAAAATCCATTAGCTTGGACACATTCAATGGTACTTTTCGAGATATCGCCCCTTGACTAGGGACTGGTGAAGATGGAATCACTTCCTCTTCGATGGGGTCAGGCATTCCCTCACTAAACATTCTTTCCAGCAAGAAGGGTGTTTGCCCACTTCCGGATGTCCTATCCTCACTTTCTTCCCGAATGATACTAGGTATAGCTAACGGTTTATGGTTCCGGTGAGGCTGAACTTGCGTAGGAAACACTGTGTCTGGAATTTTGATTTTTCTCGGGTTTGGCTCCAGTTCTCTTTGTGTTTCTTCCACCAAACCCCTTAAGTGTTGCACTTGTTCAATCTCCTCAACTGGGTTTGGGTAAGTTCCAATCTTTTTCTTGAGGGTTTTTGGCCCACGTGGCTTGTCTTGGGGAGTCTCAGTCAGTTTGGGTGGTCGAGGGGGCATTAACTGACTTGGTTGTGGGGCCGAGGAAGTTTCCTTCCGTTTCCCCTTATTTTGGTACTCGCTTGATTCTCCTTCATTGAGCTCCCGAGTGGGTTCCTCCCTTAAGGTAGTGGCTTTGGTCCCCATGGTTTCTATTGAATCAGAATCGTCTTCAGGATCATTCATATACACGGGGTCGTCTCCTGTCCCTATGTTAGTCTTTGAACTGGGCTTGGAGCTTGTGGCATTAAGCGATCTCTTTCGCCGTGTTTTCTTTTTCTTTGCCTGAGCGATTGATGCAGTATCCCTCTCTTCAAGAATGTAGTTTTGATTTTGAAGCATTGACCGTGTAACTACATTCGCGGGTACAACGGGTGTGGTTCTTCGTGCTTGGTTGGTGACCTCAACCAAATTCAATGGCGTAATCTTGGGTGCATTAGGATTATGTGGACATTGAGCGATCAAATGATCTATGCCACAACGATTACATGTAAGTACCGGCATTCCCGATGTGCTCCCTTGATTTGGTTGCATCTGAGTAGCGATCTTTTGTAACCTATTAGGGCACTCCGCTACACGATGCGGTCCACCACAATCATAGCATTGAAGAGGTGGTCTCCTCGCCAAGGTATTAAGGTTTTGCCCCCTTGTGGCGAGAGCAGCCGCTTGATATACAGGCTTAACTTGCCCGAAATGATCCTCCATGTAGTACTGGGGAATCATTTCAAACGTATCAATCCCGTATGGAGCAGTGGGGTCTATCTCCTCTTCATAATCCCCACATGCACTATGTGACTCACAACCCATCTAGTTTACAGGGGTAATCCTTGGATGTGGAGGTTGTGGTCCTAGCACTGGCGGTGGTAATGGCACAGACTGGACTACATTCGGATTCCTTGGAACTATGTGCTGTGACGGTTGCTCGATAGGTTGTGCAGGCATTAGCGCGGGTACTTGAGGTGTGTTTGACCAAGCTAGTGGTGCCTGGTTTGCCAACATTCGCTTAAGTGTTAGGCAATCTTTAGATTGATGGCCATACTTACCACATGCATTGCAATTCCCATTGAATTTGACTCTGAATGTGGGACATTCACTCGTGCTATGTGGTCCTAAGCACACCGAACACCATTGTTGCTCTCTTCTTGGGTACATATGGCTATTCTGAGGAGCTCGATTACCCCTAAAGTATTCTTGGAGAGCCTTAGTAAGGTCGGTCACAGACATTTCAGATATCTTGGGCTCCTTGGCAATTGGTTTTACCGTCATTGGCTCGTGCCCAGATACTTGCGAACTAACGGATTTTGTTTCTGAAGACACCTTTTTACCTGCAATCATCAAGTTGTCTTCTAACTGGATTGCATTGGCAGTGACTGCTTCCCACGTTGTAAGACCTCTAATGACTAGGCCATTGTAAATGTCCTCGTGGCGCAATCCTCGGATGAATCTATCGAGGAGTTGGTTGTTATTGAAGCGTTCATCGGGAGTGCAGCGAGAATTTAGATGCTTCAATCGACTTATAAAGTCTCTCACTGACTCCCCTTCCTCGCGTTCAGCTTTTTGGAGTTGAGATGCTACCCCCCAAAGCACACCCTCGCGTATGTATTCTTTCAAGAACAATCTCTTGAGAGTGGGGTAGTGAGTGCGCTCTTCAACCCTTAAGGTTCGATACCAATCTCCGGCCTTCCCACTCAAGGTTAAGCCTAAGGCTTTACACTTATGCAGCTCATTGTGTTCTTCCAAGGAATCACACACGTGTTCAAATACTTCAATGTGCTTCCTAACATCCTCGTTACCACTGAAGTTTTGAGTGAGCTTAGCCACTTGTACTGCCTTGCTTCTAGGTTCTCTCTCAGGCATGCCCCGCATGTTTTCCGCAATGGATCGTCCGATCGTCTGAGCAAACGCTGCGAGATCACCTAGGTGAGCAGGCATAGTTGGTGGAGGCACTTCTGGGATAGCCTGGCTGATAGGAGTTGGCGTTGGTCTGAGTAGGTTGGCAAATGACGTAGGATATAATATGTGGCTAGGCCTAGCTCCTCTTGGATAAGGGTGGTGATAAGGCGGTCGTGGAGCATACGCCATTGGCATACTAGGAGGCGTAGGAGCTACATGGGCATGAGTAGCAATAGGTACATAAGGCCGATAGGCACTACCATGCACTGTTGTAGGTACTGTTCCACTAGGTAGTGGTGTCGTACTAACTACAGTGGTAACAGGTGCACTTTCTGTCATGCTCATCATTGGGGTAGGCATTGCGGATTCCCTAATGGAAAGTTGAGCCAAGGTTGGAAAGCTAAAGTTACTACTCGTGGGCTCAACCTGCATTGAGACTCCAGGCGAAACAACATATGAAGGGTCTATGGGACTCACGGAGGGAGTCTCCAATTGTGATAGGGTTGGTTGTTTGGCCTTGCCCGTATCCAAAAATCTCATAGGGCCAGTGGAAACTAAGTTCACTCCCCTATTTTGCCTCTCAATTTGGATAATTCTATGAATCACCTCACATATCATGTGTTGTTGCTCCTCTAGATTAGTGGCGCTAGATGTAGATCGTAGGACTTCTACCCAACCTACATGATATGTGTAACCCGTGTATAGGTCCGTTAGAGTCTCTGTGTGTAGATCATATTCCCAATTTTCATTGAGAAATATCCCATCCAGACTTGGTGTGCCAAACGGTTCTCTTGAAGTGGACGCAATGTCACTTCTTATGGATTGGCTCCTAGGGACCTCTACTTTAGGAGGAGCATCGGAATGTGGTAGCTCAGTAGGGCCCTCATTAAACGAAGTGGGTAGAATATCCACATGGACACTCTTTGGGAGGGTAGGGTCCACATAAGATGTGAATGGCGAATCTACTACCCCTCCTTCCTCATTTACTTCGCTTGTCGCATGCTCAGAGCGTGTAGCTCTACTAAAGGTCTCTATTAAACGACTAAACATGCTAGATCCGGGTTGTGGGGCCCACACTGGCATGTTTTGGCTTGTCTCCTCAGGGTTCTTGGTAGGGTGTCCTTCCATGGCTTCTGAGTCAGAGGACGAGTCACTATCCACTATTCGTGGATCTTGGGTCGCACTCCCTTGGGTTCCAGCCGAAGGCCAAGATGCCAACGTGGAGGGATGGTGTGAGCCTGCGTAGATTGAAACGCTTTCTAGTGGTTCAGGCTCTAGCACCCGACCAGAACGTAGATGCATGTGACGTGGGTACCCTACGTGCGTTGGTAACTACCCTTGAAGCCCACACAAGTGGTTTCTTAGGTGTTTCGCACCCCTTTTTTACTTGTTTTTGTGTTGTTTTTAACCCGTTTTTGACTCCCTTACCTACGGTCGAACTTGGACTAGGGCGTGTGATAGCTCAAAATGAGCGTATCGTTTAAAGGGTCCTAGTGTGCTTTACAGCACCGTGTTCGCCTATATAGAGCTCTTGTAGTCCTCAAAACAGTCCGTTTCCTTTGGGGGAAAGGGGCAAAAGCCTATTTGCTTGTGGAGGAAAGGGTGAGGGCTTTATCCCACATGCTCACTTTACTCCTTGGGGAGTGGGCTACATATAGGACACGACTTCCCATAAGCTCTCACTTGAGAGAAAGCTATGGAGGCTCACTCTCCTATATATATATATCAAAAGACCGAGACCGAGGCCGGGGCCGGGGGTCGTGGGTCAATTGGGGTTCTTTCTTTTCTAAATTTTTTTCTCCAATTAGAAAATCTTTCCTCTCCACATGTTTGGTTCTTTCTTTGAACATAAAATTTAATTTTTTTCTTTTTTATTGTATATAATTTTTTTGTTTTTTATTTTCTATTTTTTTTTGTGAGATAAGTTTCCTAGGGTTTCCTTAGGGTTCAGCCTTGGCCGCGGTGCAGTTCGCACACACAGCACAAATCTGGGGATTCAGAAATCCCTCTCACACGCAGAAACCAGATAACAGAACGTACGCCCACACGCGGAGCGAAAATATAACAAAAGAAACAGGAATACAGAAGATAAATTGCAGAAACAGAGATTGAAAACCACAGAAACACCTCAGCAGCAACACAGACGCCTTTCCTACAGTGTAGATTAAACTTCACGCAGTAGCCAAGCTGCAAACTGGAGCTTAGTGCAGGGCAACTCCCCGGCAGCGGCGCCAAAAATGTGCGCTTTTGCCGCACAGGTCGTAGCTGGGGACTTGCCGAACACCGTATGCGAGCCACGATTGGCTACAAGCATACAACCAGGGAAGGAAGCTCAAACAGAATGCAAAAGGTGTGTCACTCACCGCTTAACTGCTGCCTTGAAGGATTCCCGCGTCGCAGCCGTGAAGGAGGAACCGCCGTCGCCGCTCTACCGCCTCGCCGTGCCGCTACACAGTGCGCTCGATCGCTCTCTCACTCTCTCTCTCTCTCTCTCTCTCTCACACGCAGGAGAAGGAAAACAAGGAGATAAGGCAAGAGCACTCTTGTATTCACAACACATGAGAATGAGGATTTTAGGGTTACATTTGACTCATATAGGTGACTTGGCCGTTCACACTTGGGCGCCCATACATGGCCGACCGACCCTAACCCTTATCCTAATGATATCCAAGGTGCGCCTCTCATCGGCGATCACCCAATCCCTTCATCCTTAACATATGGTGCCGACAAGCCCGGCCCATGACTCAGAATATTTAAATTAATGACGTAAAATATAGTATGTCGCAATGTCCGCCATGGGTTAACAAATCATGAGCTTGGACACGTGAGCCTAGCAATAACAAAAAAAAACAAACACAATAATTAAAAAAACCTTATCTAAAACCATTCTTATACCTGATTCAAAAGCACCATGGACCTTTGATGTAAACCCGATCTGGACTAATTATTGGAAATGATAGTACGGTCAATTATAATGCATCAAACCACACCTCCTCAAACCTACCAAGCCTTCAATCCTCTTCCCTTGTTAAGAAGGCTAGCCTCCGTTGGATCCACTTGAAGCAAGGAGCTTTGGGAAGAAATGAGCCAGTAAAACACATACGTGATTAGAGACAAGAGCTGAATAGGAGGAATAGTGGAACACCTACAAATGGGAGCCACTGTGGTCCTTTGAACTCTCGATTCACCAACTAGCTATGTAAACAATACCATAAACTTCATGAAAAGGTGCCCTATTTTTGGCTGAAGCTCCAGTGCATGAGTGGGAGCAGGGCCAAGGACCTTAAAGTTTGCTCCCCCACCACAAGAAGACATTAGTGTCGATCTTGAGCTGGGCGAGCTAAACTTCCACCATATAATGATGGGGTGATGGATTTTCAGATAAGAGGGTCAAACACCATGATCCTCGAAAGGCCTTGCATGAGAGACACAAGACTAGTTCACAGTTGGGAAACCAATCACAAAGGTAACCAGTCCTTAAAAATAAACTTGAAAACATGGAAGACATCCCATGGGTCGAGGCATTCTCGCCAATGAGTTAGACATAATTGCTCAAACCGCTGCAATCCAGAAGCTCACACCACGCTGATTGATATCTGTAGACCTTGTAATAATAAAATGTTAGATGGTGAAGATAAGGACCAAGAATATGAGCCCCTCCTAGAGTGCATGCTGACTCCAAGGACTAGATTCACGTTTTGATGACCATGGACACTCTTCCACAAAAGCTTAGGACAAAGTTTGCACAATTGGATGGTGCTAAAATCACATCCTTGTTTGTGCTCTGCATTCGAAATAGAACGAGTAGTGTAATCTACTTGTCTTAAGTTAGAATTCTCCCAAAATGACCATATGGCTGTGTGAGGCATCACCTTGGGTGACATCGAGGCTAGCCACAACATTTTGGGGAGACATGGACCTCACTAGGCCACCCACCCCTCGCGCCATTCACAGCAAAACTATTATTGCGATAAATAATTCCCAACCTATGACCGTCGGTTGTTTTGAAGTGAAATTTCTAATTGGCTCTAAATTTGTATCGTGCAAGTTTTATATAGACCCTTAGCTACACAATGAAAGAGAGCGTCATCCTCATAAGGGGATGATTAAATAATTCCCAACCTATGACCGTTAGTTGTTTTGAAGTGGAATTTCTAATTGGATCTAAATCTGCATCGTGCAAGTTTTATGTAGACCCTTAGCTACATAATGAAGGAGGGCGTTATCCTCATAAGGGGATGATTGGATCGCCAGCTATAGCGCAAAGAAGGAGCACAACACTTGAACTCCCTTATGGAATGGTTATCACCCACACCAAAAACTTACCCAAGCCTTATCCTCCACTTATTTACGAGCCACCACCGTAGGTAACGTATAACACTTCATAACACCCTTGTCTCACTGTATCAACCCCCCCTCAAACCATTATAGAGATCCAAAACCTCACCCCGGCAAAGACAACGACCACCCCCTAAACCTCAACCTTAGTAACCCTTCAGGGAGGTCACCAAGAAGAAAGAATGGGTACCCAAGAAAATATGATGCCAATGCAAGGATCTAGAAAAGCCACCATTTGACCCAACGCCCAATCATGAGTAGAGATCTGCCAAGTGGGAGCCCCATGAAATAGTGCTCTACCCAAACCCTAAGCCCAGTTGGATCCCCGTCACGCTGCTAGAAGCCAAGGACTTCTACGAGGAACCTGTCCATATGGGCAATGGCCTTAGTACCCAGTACCACCTCAAAAGTCGATGCTTCGTTGGATCCCCAAAAAAGTGCTAGAAGCACAAGGATTCTACAAAGGGAATCCCCACATTTGGATGCTAAAATCAAAATGATTCCTCCTGGTGTTTTCCCTTCATAATTGTCACAAGGAAGGCACATTGAGTGGCTCCCCAAGGCTCAACAAGATGTCTTGGCTCCTCAAATATGAAGGCAATTCTTATATCCTTATTTATGATTGCCAAACGAAACTTGCTCATCCTAATTTTTTCACATTCTAAAACATAAGTTTGTCTCATTTAAGTACCCACAACTCGGGTCCATCCGACTGTGCACTTTCCAATGTTTAATCCTTTTTCTATTTCAACCAGATCCATAGGCTTAGCCTAGCCTTGCCAATCCCATGGGTCTAGCCTTTCGCCCTCCACTAGACCTATGGAACCAATTTTAACTCACACACCCATAGTTGAAATTGCTATTTTACTCACACACACCACTTAAGATAAGTTCACACATGTACTCCTTTAAAAAAAGCATCATCAGTGTGCATATATCATATGTCCATATCACATATTACAAGTAACACCTTAGTGTCATATCATCAACATAAATCACCTCACACCATGACTTTGATCCTTAGACTAGGACAGTACAGACCACTAAGCATGAGCACTCCACTATGACGACCAGAGAAGCCCTACATGTCCTACATCCACCTCAACACAAGTGCCAAAAATTCCTAGGAGGTTTCTATATTTGTTGTCACCTATCCTAGATGTACGGACACTCCAGGTAACATTATCAGAAGCCACGTATGTTTAGTACGAACACACATACTTAGCCCCCACAAGGCACTACCCTGCTTGTTTCACTCCAGAGCCACTTCCTCTCTATCATGCAAATTGTGCCAAGAGCATACCCATGATAGGCCGAGAGGGTCTCGAAAGATCTCCTTTATGTGATGCACTTGTAGATGACACCCACATAAACCTATGTGGTACCTCAGAGTTTGCTTTAGATATTCCTTAGGTATGCTCTTTAGAAGTATGGCAAGTGCATCCTTTTCACCTATCTTTGCATCAATGCTATCTAACTGGGTCATGATGCTTTTCATTTTGCTTATGAATTATGCTAGTGACATGAAATTGCATCTCTAAGCCATAAAATTTATTTTTCAAATGGATTTCTTGATTCTTGGCCTTGGAACCAAATATTAAATTTAATTCACCCCATGATTATTTTGCTATGGTTTTAGAATCAATGTGATGGATAAGGCTGGTGTCCAAGTGCAATAGTCCAATTAATGACAATGCTTATTCAACTCTTTCATTCCAATCATTAGTTGGATTAGCAAGTGCATTCTCCTTATTTAATTCCCATAGCTTCTTGTGCATGAGAAGATACTTCATTTGTATAGCACGTGTGGAGCCCTTCCCCATTGAACTTCTCAACTTGATTAATTATCTTGATGCCATTGGGAAGGTCTTAGCAAGGTGTACTACTCACTTGCCCAGTGTCTATTCCCATATAATGTGGTGGTACAAATGTGGTGAAATCTTGGTGAAATATGCTTACAATTTTCAAGCTCGTTTTTCTTAATTTGTGCTAATAATCCCTTGATGGTTGTGATTAGTAACTCAAAATAGTGATTAACAGCACTAGAATTCCAAAATAGTGGTTAACAGCGCTGGGATTTGGAGGCTCAAATTAAGCTCATAGAAGATGAAATTTAAGGGGCTTTTACCATGGCCTTGAAGCACTTGATGAAGCCTTGGATAAAGCCCAACAATAAACTTAAAGCATGCCCAAATCGCTAAAATCCCCACGTATTTCAATGATTGGTATTTTTGCTCTCTCGACATGCACAATTGATGATTTGAATTTATCTCTAGACTATAGAGTCCTTAGGCTATGGGTAAACACCTCCTAGGAGGGCTTTAGCTAATTGTGAGCACACACTATAAATGGAGTAGATAAGCAAGCGCGACGAAGAAGCGCAAAATGCAAGAAATAGAATAGGGCACAAATTCGAGCAAACCCTTTGGTGAGGTTGGATACCTTGGAGTGGGGAATATGGAGTTGGAAGGATTTAGGCAATGGCATTCATGGAGATAGGGGAGCTTTGATACCATGATAAAATACATGGTGGAGCTATGGCTATGGTGATGATGAAGCTATGGTGGAAGTGTGAGTGAGGCATTTATCATGCTAAATGAGAGTGTGTGAGCTAACTAAATTGTACTCAAGTTAATTAGACTCTAAGATAGATTAGCTTGGACACATAGAGAAACTTGAGATAAGTGCATTGGTTCATTGCTTGAAATGATCTCCTTATATAGGAGTTGGGACTTGGCTTTCACATGCTTTATGGGACAATGTAGAAGATGCTACATCACTTGATGCTAAGCTATCTCATCTCATACTCACTCCCCCACACCACATTTTTAACATATTTTTAGTCACAACTTGGCAAATGTAAACACTAGCCTCTTGTATATGACATTAAGCAATATGACAAGTCATTCTGCTAGCAATACAATTCATGTGAGTTCTCTTCTCCCTCCCCCTCGCTCTCTTGCATGCATCATTGATCTATTCTCTTGCATGCATGGTTGGGTGTGATTTGGATTTCCACATTGCATGAGTTTCCTCTTTTCCACCTCTTGCTTCAGTTTCTTCTTTTCCACCTCTTGCTTGAGTGAGCTAGGTTTAAGAATCTCCCTTGTCTCCATGAAGGCAATCTTGTTCTTCCTTCACACCTGATTAGTACTTGGCCCACAATCAAAAAGTCTCTTCGGCAACTCTTTGTTGAAGTTCCCACAACACATGAATCAACAAGGTAAGCATTTGAATGGAACATGGAGTGTTGGAAATTAGAGTAAAAGATGACATGCCATTGAGGAGGAGTTTGTACCTTCGATTTTAATTTTGGGTATGGTTATGAGTACAAGGGGTGTTTGTAAATGGGTAACTCTAAATAAGAAAAGGGTAGAAGAAGAGTGTAGAAGAGTTAAAAAGTTATGGATGGAGTTTGTAAATAGGTAATTCTAAAGGGTAGAAGAAAGTGTAGAAGATTTAAAAGTTGTGGATGGAGTTTGTCATAATGTGGATAGCTTTTGGCCCACTTATGTGGAATAATTTGATCATTGTGGTACATATGAGCTCATTAGAGCTATAGATCTGAAAGTACATGGCCCTTTGATTATGAAATGTGTGATTGATTATTGGTGTGATTAGTTGCTTTATTTGCTTGATCTCTTGCATCTCTTAATTAGTTGCTTCATTTGCTTGATCTCTTGCATCTCTTAATCTCTTAATTAGTTGCCTCAATTATCAGGTCGATCATTTGCTCTATGAACTACCATGGCTATGTGAAATTCAACGCTTATTTGTGTAAAAGAGCTTAGTGTTCTCTTTAATTCCTTTGCAACTCCTTATGAGCTCATTGGTGGGAAGAAAACCTAAAGAAAACTAGGTTATTTTTATGGCAATGCACATAGCTACTACTAAATAACCTTTTTGTCATTGCATAAAGGAAACAATGATGCATCTTCTTTGGTCTCGTCGAGAGACCAAAAGTTTCCTTCGCCAAATTTCACACTCTCTTATAAACTCAAATTCCCAAGTTATTCATTCTCTAGATTTTTTCTGGCTTTTTGGCATGTGGCCTTCTAGATTGGATCATGCACAACCCTTTCTAATCTGGATTGCCTTGTGGATAATATGGCATGAAAGAAATCAGTTGGTTTTTTTTGCATGCTATTAGTACTTTCACTAATCCTTGCATTGGTCTTTGTTTGATAGCATCCATCTACATTAGATTGATGATGGCTAGTTGGCTTTGTTTTTTTGCTGTTTTTAACTTGTGTGTATGTTTTAAGAAGTTTGCCTCATTTTTAGGGTTTCTTTCTTTGTACAATGAAGCAAAAGAACATAGCTTTTTACAACAACAAAAAAGATAGTTTGTTCTTCTCTCTTGCATGAGTGAACCTTTGCACATAGATGAAATCGAGTCTTGGCAGTCACGATCGTCATTACTTCTCTTAGTTGCACAATACCCACTAAGTAAGAAACTATGATAGTGTGACAACATATGTGGAAGAGGGAATGAGGATTAGCACCCACACGAGAGTTATACCCTCAAGTTCAACGAATTGGAAAGCTGTATCCAAGGCCCAACACCAAGTTTGTGTCAAAACGGGAACTCTGCCAAAATTCCTTAAACAACAAAATAATTGCCAACCACCCTAAAAAAAATATCATGCGCGCCTCTTGTCCAAGTAAATCACCAGCCCCCACCTTTCAAACATGTACTTGACCTCTCATTCATGCTTGCTAACTAAATGTCTCAAGCTACATGTTACACATGTCACGTGCCTCCCCTAGTTAACGTTCTCTCAAAAAATTTCACATTCCAATGTGGATAGCCTTGCACTTTATACATAAATGTCAAGTGCCAACAAACATTTATATTTATCAACCTAATTAAAGCTATTTAATTTTCCACTCACCTTCTTTTCCACAAATTTGATCTGTCATAGACTTGCAAGAAGCTTACAAGACTAGTAGGGGTTTTGCAAATCATAGTCTTTATTATTTCATCATATAACAATATGATAAGGGACTTGTCAATGTCTCTTATTGTTGTAAACTAGGTTGGAGAGGATAGCATATGACATGGGTGAGTCTCTTATCATATTACAATATAATAAGGGACTCACCCATGTCTCTTCTTGTTGTAAACTAGGTCGGAGCAGGAAATGGTGAGCTCTTTTAATAGTTAATATCGTTTAATACGTGTTCTATCTTCTAACCCCTCATTATGTGTATATGCAACTTCAACAGGTTCACTCTATGTCTTCAATCCTCTAATACGTGTTCTATCTTCTATCCCCTCATTATGTGTAGCCTCAATGGATCCACTCTATGTCTTAAATCCTCAATGACTTTAGTCTACCTCTCTAATCCTCAATGGGCTTCACTCAATGTCTGCAAATAGCTTCACTCTATGTCTGTAATCCTCATGCAAATGGTGTGGGCCTCATGTGATGCTTCAATGTGCATATGAAAAATTAGATACCACTTCAGTAGCAAAGTCTCTTATTGTAAACTAGGCTGGAGAGAGTAGCATATGATATGGGCGAGTCTCTTATCATATTACAATATAATAAGGGACTCACCCATGTCTCTTCTTGTTATAAACTAGGTCATAGTAGGAAATGGTGGGCTCTTTCAATAGTTAATATCCTCTAATACGTGTTCTATCTTCTAACCCCTCATTATGTGTATATGCAACCTCAACGACTTCCCTCTATGTCTTCAATCCTCAGTGACTTCACTCTACGCCTTTAATCCTGAATGGGCTTTAGTCTATGTCTTCAATCCGCAATAGCATCACTATACATCCTTAATCCTCATGTAAATTATGTGGGCCTCATGTGATGCTTCAATGTGCATATGAAAAATTGTATATCACCTCAGTAGTTGAGCATTCATGAGTTTCTCCTTACGTATTTGGATTGCATGTTTTTTGGTTTCTCCTCATTGCAACTTGGCATTGGCCTTTGATATACGGTATAATGGCAAAGCAAGTTGTTGATAAATCCCTATGTTCATGATGCTAGAGCGAGCATATTCAAAATGACCTTAACTTTGCACTTGGTATAGTTATTTCTTCTCGAAAAATGACATGACCAAGTAACCCTCTCTTTATATACACAAAACACACACTTGAATGGACTCATGTCCTCGTCTTTAGCCCCAAAGGTACATACATGGGATCCTACAACCTAAACAAATTAAGATCAATGTATGAGATGACCTTAATTTATAAAATGAACAAAACTCTCTTGTCTCTTTCAGGTTTGGATACCAAACTGTATTACATGAATCCTTTTCCACTCTTGTGGAGGCTTTTTTATGTGTGGATCAACCGTAGTATAGGGTGCCAAAAACTTGGCTCTTTCAACAACACACTTATCATAAGTAGCTTTAAAGGATAAATCCATCATTTCTTAGAAAATGTGAACAAGTGATGGGTTGCAAGCGGGAAGGAGTGTATGAGTTTAAAGTCCTTTATATCTCATAGAGCTCCTTAGTTCTCACTCTCTTCATCAACCGTAACTTTGGACTCTCCCAAACCTCACACCAATTCACCATTTCCGCACGAGAACAACCAAAGCAAAAAATGACTAAATTATCTATATATTCTCAACTCCAATTTCACAACTTTATTCTCATATGCACATCTATAATATAGCCTCCTTTAATTAAGGCTACCATCATGTTCAATAAATCTAAGGTCTATAAACCTTAAGGAAAAACTCCATGTCATACATGCAACTCATTCTTGGCCTTGAGTAACTACGGTAGCTCCCCTACCTTGTATATCATTGTCTTGCACCTTGATTGTCCTTTGAGTGCTAAAGCCCTTGCCGTCATTGCATGCCATATTATCCACAAGGCAGTTAACATAAAAAAGGGTTGTGTATGATTAAATCTAGAAGGCCACATGCCAAAAAGCCAAAAAAAATCTAGGGAAGGAATACGTGGGGAATTAGAGAGTGTGAAATTTGACGAAGGAAACTTTTTATAGATTTTTACAACAACAAAAAAGATAGTTTGTTCTTCTCTCTTGCATGAGTGAACCTTTGCATATCGATGAAATCGAGTTTTGGCAGTCACGTTCGTCATTACTTCTCTCAGTTGCACAATACTCACTAGGTAAGAAACTATGATAGTTTGACAACATATGTGGAAGAGGGAATGAGGATTAGCACCCGCACGAGAGTTATACCCTCAAGTTTAGCAAATTGGAAAGTTGTATCCAAGGCCAAACACCAAATTCTGTATTAAAATGGGAACTCTTCCAAAACTCCTTAAACAACAAAATAATTGCCAACAATCCTAAATAAGGTAAAAAAAACATCATGCACACCTCTTGTCCAAGTAAATCACCAGCCCCCACCTTTCAAACATGTGATTGACCTCTCATTCATGCTAACTAAATGTCTCAAGCTACATGTTACACATGTCACTTGCCTCCCCTAGTTAACATTCTCTAAAAAATTTCCACATTCCAATGTTGATAGCCTTGCACTTTTTACATAAATGTCAAGTGCCAATAAACATTTATATTTATCAACCTAATTAAAGCTAGTTAATTGTCCACTCACCTTCTTTTCCACAAACTTGACATGTCATAGGCTTGCAAAAGAAGCTTCTTTTCCACAAACTTGACGTTTCATAGGCTTGCAAGAAGCTTACAAGATTAGTAGGGGTTCCGCAAAGCATGGTCTTTAAGGGACTCATCGATGTCTCTTATTGTAAACTAGGTTGGAGAGAGTAGCATCTTATATGGGTGAGTCTCTTATCATATTACAATATAATAAGGGACTCACCCATGTCTCTTCTTGTTGTAAACTAGGTCAGAGTAGGAAATGGTGGACTCTTTTAATAGTTAATGTCCTCTAATACGCGCTTTATCTTTTAACCCCTCATGTTAAAATAAATTAAGAAAATTACTAAACTAAGGATAGGAAGATGCAATTTGTTGGCGTTGGGCCGTATACTATAGTAAACTAGGAAGGGTGAACTAAGGAAGGTAAACTAGGGTTGTTTGGTGATGACTATAAAATTTCTTAACGTTAAAATAAGCTAAGGAAATTACTAAACTGAACACAAGACCTAATGTTCTTTGCTTTCATACTAACCATCTCAGTGCTGCTAGCCTTGTTTTTTATTGAATATTTGATTTTTGGAAACATGCATCTCCCCTGGTTTACCATCCTTATTTTAGTAATTATTCTAGTTTACTTTAACGTTGAAATTTTTTTAAGTTGCAGTCGACAATCCTGGTTTACCTTCCTTTGATACTTTACCATTCTTAATTTACTACGGCATTTGAAGGTGAAACGTGGCAATTGAATGCTCGATTATTTTTGATCAGATAGATCTCATGTGACAAGGCTCTTTAAGATCCGGTGCTACTTAGTCTTGAAGTTGGTAATGAATCAGAGTCTCAAGCGCATGCCTAGGGGTGCTTGATGTAAATAATAAAAAAAAACCACTAAAAAAGGATAATAAAAAATACCATTAAACTCCGGATCATTTGGCGGGAAAAGGCGGGCGGGCGAGCCTATAGTGGCGTGGGCGGGCGAGGCCGGACAATGGCCCCCTCGAGCGTGTGTCCACGTACAAGCTTTTGGCAGACTCTCTACCAACACGCCGGCGGGCCAGTAGATGGATCGTTGCCTTGACGGCGATGGCGATGGCGATGGCTATGGCTATTGCGGATCTCGCCTTTCCTCTTGTCGCTGGCGGCTACCATTTTCCTAAGCAGTGATAGTAAACTGCTCATCAAATCTTACACCATAGCCTTAAGGGCCTTTTCTTGCTTCGACGGGTTCCTTTCGCCTACCCTCAGCACAAATCTATCTGCATTTCTGCATGAATGCAGAGCTCCAGCGCAGGCCCCCAGGCAGATGCCATTCTAGAATGGCTCCGACAGGAAATGGGATACCGGCCGCAGAGTCCATACCAGAACTCGGAGAAGCTTCTGCCGTCTGTGGAGAGTCTGAGGAGGATCTGCAGAGGAAACATGCTGCCTGTTTGGAAGTTTCTTCTTGAACGGGTTAAATCCGAGAAGACAGTAGAGATTGTGAAGAGAAACATACTTGTCCATGGAAGCCCTAGCAGCAGTCCACAGCCCAAAGCGGCGTCTTCTTCAGAGTTTCGGGCTACGAAAGGGAAAGGAAACACAGGCAAAGAGAAGGATTTGGGGAAGGTAGGCAGGAGGAGGCCAGATGTGAAAGGTAGGAGCAGTAGGCCTGCAGCAGGTGAACCAGTGAAGGCAAAAGATGGAAGTGAGAGTGAGAAGGAGAAGGTTTCTGAGGCCACAGAGTCCAAAGAGAAGGCTTTGAGAGAGAGAGAGGCAGCTGAATTTGAAGTTGAAAGGTTGAGGCATGTGCTGGACAGACTCAGAAAAGATCTTAAGGGGAGGATGCTAGAGCTATTAAGGGAAGAAGGCGAGCGGCAGCGAGTTTTGGACGACAAATCGGATTCCAGGTATGTGTTGTACGCACTCTCCCTTCTTTGTAGAGGTTGCTTAATTTACGATGCATTTTGGTGCTGCTGTTTAAGAGTTGGGCTGCCAATCAAGAGATCCAAGGTTCACATCCCATTCCCTGCACTTTGGTGCCGTCATATCCATCATAGCTGGTCTGCTGGCTTGGCTATGGTGCTAGAGAGACTCATCTAATCTAATCTCTCTCTCTCTCCCCCCCCCCTTCTCCCTTGGAGCTATGTGGATTTCACATCTCTTGACTGAAGCACGATAAAAAGGTAGCAGGTTATGATGCTATCATGTCTAGTACATTGCAAACCCTTCATCCCACATCGTATCATTTTAGCAGACATTGCAGACCACCTAGATACCTCACTTCAGCTTGTTACTTACATACAGAGGATGTGATGCCTTGGAGGCACATCAGAGTGCAGAAATGGCTAGGTAAGGCAATTGCAGGTGCTAATAGGAGGGATGATTAATGCAGTGTAAGTTCTCACATAAACACATGCACACACCAACAGCTTACAATTACTACTGCTCATTTATTCTAACTTGAGCAATCCCTCTACATTGTAGTGGAGAAAAACTAACAACTGGTTTTTCCGCTGATTCCAAGTTGCAGAGATCTGCTGTCCAAAAGCAAATGCTGGCTGTGGCTGCTGGGGAAAGAGGGGAGACTTGCGGATTTCTACTGCACAGGGATGCTCATGCCCAAAAGAGAGGGAAAGTCTATATGCCGGAACCTTCAAAGGCAACAATGAGGGAAGAGGGGGCTCGGGGCACAGGGGCTCCCTTTTGCAGGGGCCCCTATGTGCTGGTTGGCTGGAGAGTGAATCAGCCTGCACGACCAGCCATTTTTGCCTTTGAAATGGCTTTCTTTGTTCACATGTGGTCCTCTATTGGCTGGCGAGCTCAGATCTGGCGCCCATTCAGTCCGTGCGTCCATGCTGCTGCTGTCTGCCTTAGGCAGACCATTTCTCATGGAGGCCGCCCACCCTTGTAGCTGTCTTGGGCTGCTTGTAGTGAGGTGTGTCTCATTCTCCCTCAATAAGACTGCAACTGTTCTTAGCTGTATAGCTTCTGTATAAAAAAGAATGGACAAACTCAGGCTTCCTATGACCCAAGGCATTCGATGCCCTAAGAAACGTGATGAAGCTTTGAGTCTTATTTTGAAGCTAACATTGCGCCCTGGTCTTGGCAGTAGTGAACACGAGACTGCAGTGTATCTTTGGATGAGATCTCCAATCAAGCACCTCCTGATGAAGTACCTGCCACTAGTTACGCACATGCTGATGAAGTATTGGTCGTTAATGAGAATCTTTATGTATAAGCATGGGCTGAGAACTCTCTTGATAGACTCTTTCAAAAGTCACCAAAGCATACACATCCGTTAGAACATCAGTTGAGATTGTAGTTGTCAAAACGTGGTGTTGGCAAGGTCCTAACCGTGTTCTCACGTTTTTACCCAAGAGAAGCTGTTGCTAACCTCATTGAGATGTTTGCATCTGCACTTGCCAGCCATATTTTCCAATCCCGACAGCAACATTGGAACTGTTGGTTGGCAAGTTGGAAAATGCTACATCATTAAGCTTGCACTTATGAAAATAATGTCCTACCTAGTTGTCAATGGAAAGATTGTAAGCGCTATCCCAAGTGCAGTTATGTTATTGCCATTGTGATGCACCTTCAAATAACCTTTTCTCGTGTTGTAATACTCAAAATCCTACTTGTGCATGTAAGCTTGTCTATGGAATACAACTAACCCTACAACATGGCATGATGGCATGGCGTTGGGATCCGTTTCCGATATCATTTTTTGGCTGCTTTCAAAATGCTTTGAGGTTTCTGTTTCCATTATGTTGGGATGTTTTGACAACTATGGTTGATATGGTTCACCAAAACCCTCTTTGCAAAATCCAAAGCAATTTTGCATATGGAAGGGAAAAAAAGGTAGATGTTGCTTTTCAAAGCCATTAATTGGAATCTGCACTTCCTTGGCTATACATGTTGAGACCAAAATCCACCATTTCGAGGTTGGGCTTAGACTTTTAGCCCTCATTCTGGACACAATCCTGGCAACATACTCAAGGAAACAAAATTTGTGATATAAATAAGTTGAAGTTGCAACTATGGACATATGAGATCTGCAACTTCCATTGGTGAAGACACATTAGCTATAACATATCCTCTTGTGGTGCGGCAACTCCTTACAAAAACGATATCCACTGAACACCTTGAACGGCCTTGAAGACTCTTCTACGCATACATTGTTGGAAATGTTGCCGGATCACTTATTCAACTTTTGGGATCCGGCAACAAGTATACTATGGATATGTATGGGCTTGATGCTATTTTGAAATCTTGGTTTGCGACTAACCCAAGAAATGAAGATAATCGAGACACATGTAGGTCCATATCCCCTACAATCATTCTTTGGTTCTAAAGTAGCCTCCTCCTTGGATTGCTCCAGAGCATATCTTGATACAGAGTTCACCCACTATTGGGCACTGATGACGTTAGTGGGTTGTCATAGTATCTAGTCCATACTGTGCATAATGGAGTTGATAGTTATATAGTCTTGTGGGTTGACTACCATGAGTATATAACATGCATGTTCCTAAAAGGTGAATTTGGGCATGTTCTTGGATTCATCTAGGTATATAATCGAGACAATGCAGGTCCATATCCCCTACAATCATTCTCTGGTTCTAAAGTAGCCTCCTCCTTGGTTTGCTCCGTCACGTTGTGTGGTGATCTTTTGCAATGTGCTTGATATAGTCATACTTGACACATTATTGTGTTAGAAGTCATCTCCTGTCCAGTTTTATACACCAGGGCCTTTGTTGTGGGTGTGCCCGCCCTTATGAGGTGTTTTATCATTTTTCCCCACTCCGCATTTTTTCCATTTTTCTGTGGCTTGGGAGGCAGCCCTGAGTTGGCAGGAGGATCCATTTGCTGGCCGACTACATCAGATGTGTGTATTGGAGCTGGCCGACTGTACCTGATGCAGTCGTGGACCCTCAGAGCTGGCCGACTGCATATGCAGTCGTGGAGCCTTTTTTAGCAGGCCGACTACACATGTGGGGGCATATAAATAACCCCCATACCACTTAGTGGATCATATTCGGGATCTTCTTGTGTATATCAGAGCAGAGTTACACGCCTACATCTCTCTCTCTCTCTTGCTGTTTTTCTGCATGCGTTTTTTGCTCGTGTTCCCAGATCTTGTCATCATCTCTGCTGCGTATTCTGACATGGTATCAGAGCCCTAGGCTCTAGATAGGTCTTGGGATTTGTGTGAGCAAGAGGGGGACTGTTTTGGGCTGATTGGGAAGAGAAGGTGCAAGAGGAAGGCGGGTTGATTGCTGGACAGCCACTTGCAGGTTTTAGTTCTTCTTTGTTCCCACTCACCCACCCTATTCAGAGTACATCCCCGCAATGGCAGATCTGTTTGAGATGGCCGAGAGACATGTGAAGATCCGGACACTCCCCACGTTTCCGGTGGACCGTCAGTTGGACGGGAGCAACTACGGCATATGGAAGGTTATGATGGAATCTGTCCTGGAGTCTTACGACCTCGTTGATTTCGTCGTTGGTGGTGTTTCACGGCCGGAAGTAGAGGAAGGGGAGTTACCGTCAACCCGAAAGGGATTGTGTCAACGCCAGGGTCCGTTCGTTTATTTTCCTCAACTGCACACCGCAGGTAATCAATCATGTAAAGCACATGACGCTGGCCAGAGGTATATGGCAGCATTTGGCCTCACTTTACAACAGGGTATCGCCCATGAAGAGGATTTCCTTGGAAGTACAGATGCGGGTTATGAGTCCTGCAAAGTCGTTGACGATGCGGGAGCATATTAACAAGTTGCAGGCTCTTCAACAAGAAGTTCTTCAGGCTGGAAAGGAGATATCGTCAGAGGACATGGCCATAACGTTGCTGTCGCACTTGCCCTCTTCGTACTCAGCATTTTACTCCTCTTTGATTACCAGTGGGTGGCAGGCTCAGCACCATCACGTGGGAGGAGCTTGTGCCCATGGTCCTGGACCAGGAGGAACGATTCACGAACCCTCCTCAGGGTGGAGGTTTGGAGGCCTTAATTGGCCAACGGTCGAAAGGCCGTAACTCGGGCAAAGGGAAGGCTTCATCGAAGAAGTCTTCTGAGAAGAAGTCTGACGCTGACCGCGAGAAATTGAAGGCAGAGAGGACCTGTAATGATTGTGGCGAGAAAGGCCACTATTGGAGGCAGTGCCCCAAGCGGAAGACCGAGAAGGGTGAAGATTCCTCAGCAGCAATCATGAAGACTCGGGCTTTTTTGCACCTGGAGGTGGTGGACACCGATGTTTCATTTTCTTCAGGCAGGGAGGAGATTAGAGGATTCTCCGCAACGGATACTCGGGAGTGGATTTTCGATAGTGGTGCTTCCAGGCACATGACTCCTTCCCGTTCCGGTTTACAGGATCTCTGTAGGCTTTCTGGTCATATTCTTAATGGGGATACGTCCACTATCCCTGTTCACAGTGAGGGCATGATGGAGATAGTTCCCGATGGCAAAGGGGGGAAGCATTCCTCCCAGGTGTTGTATGTTCCGGCACTTGGTTTTCATCTGTTGTCAGTGCATCGGGTTTGCAAGACTGGCGTACGGGTGGAGTTTGATGAGCATTTTGTTGCTGTCTGGGACAAAGCAACAGGCCAAGTGGTTTGGGAAGGCGGAGTGGAGAATGAAGTTTACAGGCTTTCAGTACTCTCTCCCCCAGGTCCTCAGGTTTGTGATGAGTGGCAGTCTGGTAATGGCCACTTAAGTGTGGATACGCTGCAGGTGCGGGCTTTTCGGGACCAGATGGTGGATAGCTTGCTAGTAGATGGCAGCAGTTGGCAGGAACCTTCCAGTACTGATGTTGGTGGTTCTTGTGTTTGTCAGTCAGAGGAAGCTGAACAGGTCACTTATGCTCTGATGTCTTGTCATGTTCAGGACAAAGAATCTCCGGTAGTTGAGGATGTTCTTTCCACGGGGACCTTTTGGAAAGCTAGTCAGGTGGGCAGGTGCTTACTTGCAGAAGGAGGTGGTTTCTCCAGGCTTTGTGGTTCCGGATTCAAAGGGGGTGGTTGACAGGTTTCATCAGGTTTCCAGGACTTGTTTGTGCACCGTAACAGGTGTTGATCCTTGTGAGCAGTGTGATGTCTTTGTGACTCAGAAGCTGTATGGTCATTGATCTGGTTGATGGACACCAGATTGGACGGGAGCTTCTTGATGAGGCAGTTGAGCTCATGGTTGCAGATGTCTCTTTGGGAGGCAAGATTGCGTTTCCTGTGGTTTGTGCGGCATGCGAAGGATCATGGACTCTTGTACGCAAGAGGGGGATTGTTGGATGGAGTCCAACTCCACGGTTGGAGTGACTCAGTTTGGGGAGGAGATCCGGACACGAGGAGCTCTACTTCAAGCCCAGGAGTGGTTTTACGGAGCAGGAGGAGATAGTCATCTTTTGCCTTGTCGAGAACAGAGGCAGAGTACCGGGCTGTTTGTGATGCTGCTTGTGAGGTGGTGCGGATGCAGAGGTTACATTGCAGGTTTGGGCTTCCACTGGAGGAACCCATGGTCATCCAGAGGCACTTTGTTCGTGAACAGATCGTTGCTGATGACAACTTGCTAGAGTTCTGTTCGACGGAGGAAAGTACGGTGGACCTCTTCACGAAGTCGCTCTCTCAGGATTTGCTCAGGCGGCACCTGAGCTCCATGTGGTTGGTTTCACAGCCAGGAGCTGAGAGGGGGTGTTAGAAGTCATCTCCTGTCCAGTTTTATACACCAGGGCCTTTGTTGTGGGTGTGCCCGCCCTTATGAGGTGTTTTATCATTTTTCCCCACTCTTCGCATTTTTTCCCTATTTTTCCCATTTTTCTGTGGCTTGGGAGGCAGCCCTGAGTTGGCAGGAGGATCCATTTGCTGGCCAACTACATTAGATGTGTGTATTGGAGCTGGCCGACTGTACCTGATGCAGTCGTGGACCCTCAGAGCTGGCCGACTGGCTGCATGCTGCTGGCCGACTGCATATGCAGTCGTGGAGCCTTTTTCAGCAGGCCGACTGCACATGTGGGGGCATATAAATAGGCCCCCACCCCCATACCACTCAGTGTATCATATTCGGGATCTTCTTGTGTATATCAGAGCAGAGTTACACGCCTACATCTCTCTCTCTCTTGTGCTGTTTTTTTGCATGCGTTTTTTGCTCGTGTTCCCAGATCTGGTCATCATCTCCGCTGCGTATTCTGACATATTGTGCCAACCCCTTGTCTTGGAACTCTTCTCGAGAGAGTCATGGCTTCAACACTTAACAACTTGAATCGTCTAGAGCTTGACCCCTTTCTTGAAGTACAAGCTTGGAAGATGGGAGATTGTCTAGTCAACAATGCATTTGCATCAAGCATGTTTGCTTGGGAATGACTTGCACGTGTGAACTTGTTTTCTGATATGGACATTGCGTGGTTTTAAATGCCATTAATGTCCATGTGTTGGCACTTTATTAAAGGCTTCCCTATATAAAGGCTTCTCTCCCCTCTTACTGTATCCATTCATTCTCAGTGCATGATTGTCTCCAGCCATCTCTTGGCGAGTATAAACCTTGTGTAAACCTCTTGCTATAATGAAGTTGATTGTTGTCTGACATCTTTCTCTCTTTGCCATCTCTCCCTGTCTCCTGTGTTTTGCTCCCGCATTGTGCAACTCTGATATAGTATCAGTCGCTGAAGGTCTTGGCTGCCCTCTTTTGCAAAATTCTTCCCTCTTCTAGCAGCGTTTTCTTTTGGAGATCATCGATTGGCTGTGTTTTTTTTCTGCTGTACCTGCGTTCCTTACATCTGCAATTCTTCTTCATCAGCATTTTGCTTCTCTGGTGCTCCTGCCCCCCCTTGTGGTCTCCGCATGGAGTCAAGGTGCAACCATGAGGGGGTTGTGTTTTTTGCTTCCCCGAGCAATTTGCTGCTGCTGTTGGTGAACCGTGGGCTGCTCTTAACACCCTGGACAGCAGTTGGAGGAGAGTTCTTGCATCCGGAGCAGCCCGATAAGCGGCTTCACAAGGCGAGCCCTTCCTCCCTCCTGCGTGTCACCAATTGGCCGACCATTTGGTCCATCTCCAGATTTGTGTCTTGTTCACTTGAGGCCAGGCCAGTGTCTCATGTGAAGGGGCCAATATTTTTGCATAACATGGATGGGAGTCAGACTGGTGCCACCTGTGTGTTAGCAGGACGGTGTCGTATGGACGGGAGCCAGACTGGTGCCACCCGTGTATGACCTGGACTGTGTTGTATCCATGGGATTGTCACGCCATGGAAGAGCCAGTATTTGTGCCATGTCTTGCCTATAGGACTGTCACTCCATAGGGAGGCTCGTGCCTGGATCTCTGTCTTACCTATGGGACTGTCACTCCATAGGAAGACCGGGATTTATGTTTTCTGTCGTGCCATCATTGTGCTCGACAGATGTTTTGTACTTGTTCCATGAACGGGAGATATGTCCATGATACTATTTGCACATGCATTCATGTTTTGCATGTTTGGAACTGTTTTCGCATGACTTGTATTCTTGTGTTTGCCTGTTTGACGTGCCACTTACTGAGCGGGGATGCGTGCCAGTGAGTCGTTTAGTTTGCTTTGTCTTCTGACGAGTTTTGTTGCGTGTGAACAGGTGGTAAGTGTATTGCACTTGTTTACTTTATAGCATTCTTTTTAACCTTTGTTCTTTATAAGGTGGCAAGTTCACATTCATTAAAGAGTGGGCACCCTGCCAAATATTTAATGATGTCCTTGGTAGGGTGGGCACCCACGTTTAATCATGAAGGGTAAAAAGAACTCTTTATGTGTGGGGGTGGGTGCATGGCCACCTACCCACACCCCACCTTGGAACTGGCCGCCTCCATGCAAACTAGAGGGGCCGGTCAACTGTGGTTGTGTGCTCTCTCTCCAACACCTACAAAGGAGCGACCATCTCACCAGCTTAGGAGCACTGTGCAGGCGACCATCCTTCATCCTCCATAGGCGGCTGTGCTCCTCCCCTTGCAGGCGGCTGCGCTCTCTTCCACACGCGGCCACAGGCGGCTGCGCCTGTCTTGTGGAGGCGGCTGTGCCTCCTCTCCACGGGCGACTACAGGCGGCTACGCACCTTCTACAGGTGGTTGCGCTCTCTACAGGCGGCTGTGCTTCCTCTCCACGGGCGACTACAAGTGGCTGCGCACCCTCTATAGGCGGCTACGCTCTCCTCCACAAGTAGCTGCACCGGTGGTTATGCCCTTTTCCTTCTTGCGAGTAGGCTGCTGCGCCCTGGTGTCCATCTCTAGTAGCCGCACCTAGATGCATCGGGTATTTGTCTTCCACTAGCGGGCTACAGGTAAGTGGATTGAGATTTAAGTAAAGGACTTTGATGTAAATGTAATAAAGGTCACTCTTTGCTGCTAACACCCGTTCGGTGTCGGGTAGTCCAAGCTTCTGGAGAACCACGGTCTATGGGTGCCGAGATCGGGAGAGCCAGGCGTTAGGACGGGAGCGCCTGTTTGTGCGTGGTCGTGGAACACCAGTGGGGCGCTCTCCGCGGATTCTAGTGAAGGCACAGGACGGTAGAGACTAGACTACTCAAGTGGACTGCTCTCCTTGGAACGTCTACTTCGAGCCTCTTGTTTGGTAACTGTATTCATCTCAGTTGTACATGGACATCAAGTTGAAGGTTCTAACGGTTCTGACGAACCAGAGGGTGGCTTATCTTTAGGAACCGTTGGTTCATTGAACCCATGGAGCATTGTATCTTTTAAATACTCCCAATAATATATCATATATTGAGGGGGGGTCGGCCCGTTCCGGCCCTAGTGCTGGTGTCCATTGATCAACATTTCATTTCATTTCAATTTTCAGTTGTTATTAAATATCAAATTGTGATATTTAAGTTGTGCTACTACGCGTGTGGGTGTCCAACGGAGTCTATTCCCATT
Organism: Cibotium barometz; assembly: GCF_041138505.1. Classification (NCBI taxonomy): domain Eukaryota; kingdom Viridiplantae; phylum Streptophyta; class Polypodiopsida; order Cyatheales; family Cibotiaceae; genus Cibotium; species Cibotium barometz. The sequence continues at coordinate 35,311,878 of NC_141076.1, forward strand.
TGACGGGATCGGTTTCACTGTGTTTTGGTGGCTGCCCCCTTCTGTGTTTTGGTAGCTGCATCCTAAGGTGGCTGCGTTTCCTTTTTCATGTGCCTTCCCTCATCAGCGATTTGTTCTAGTTGTGCTCCTGTCCTTACAAATCTTTTGCAAGGCGCCAAGGTGCTATTCTAGTAGGCTACTTTTTTTTTTCTTTTCTACGAGCATTTTGAGCAGCGGCTGGTGGTGTGTGGGCAGCAAGGCTTGACAAGCGGTTTTGGCGGTCCTACTTCTTCCCTGGCTACCCTCCCTTTTGCGGTAGGTGCTTCCTGGTGGCTCTATTTTCTGCTGTCCAGTCCCTTTTCTACCTCAGTTTTTTGAGGGGGGTTGAAAGGTTCTCGTGGTTCGTGTTGTTAAAGAGTGTTGGAGATTGGTCCTAGAGTGTTGAGATTTAGTGAGTTCAAAGCCTTGCTTGTAGAAGGTGGACTTTTTGTTGTGGATATGGGTCCCTTGTACGAATAAAGACGACAAACTGGATGGGACGAACTTCGCTCATTGCAAGCTTAACATGAAGGTCTGGTCATGTTACCTCAGAGCTTTGGACGCCAGATTGACACCGGCGGCGCCCTCGAATCATTTTCCTGAGAAAATGAACTTTAGTAAGTATAATGGTAAACTCGATCCCACAACTCTCTATTCATGGTTACATCAATTCGAAGCTTACTTTGGCGCAGTTAGAAAAACAGATATTGACAGAGTGATCTTAGCTAGTTGGTACTTGGAAGGTGAGGCCATTCCTTGGTGGACTCAGTGGGCTCATGCCCACACCAGAGCAGGTATGGCAGCTTATGTGTGGGACGAGTTTGTGCGCGACCTTAAGCAGCGGTTTCTACTGCCCCACTACCTTGAGCGACTCGAAGACGAGTTCAGGGGAGCGCGTCAGAACGCGCAACCAGTCCTTCAGTTTGCCAATAAAATTTTGACTTTATGTCTACAATTAGGGTTATCTGATACGGACAAGAAAGGGCAGTTTTTGTATGGCTTGGACACGCAAATCCAATGGGAGGTGCGCATGTTAAGGCCAGCCACCTTTGAAGACGCACTCTCGCTTGCGAAGAGTGCAGAAATGAAACATAATGGTGGCAAGCCCAAGACTTCCTAGCCAGCTTCTCCCAGGGCTAACGCCTCGGGGGGCAAAAGCCAGAACCAAACGGGGTCTTTCCCAGGACAGAGCCCGGGAGCCTTTGGCTCCAAGAACTCGAACAATGCGTCAGACCAGAAAGCGGAGGCAGGCAAGATTGGTAGCAAGTTAAGTGCTGAGGAGCTTTCTCAGTACAAGGAGGAGGGTAGATGTTTCTTTTGTCATACAGAAGGACACACTTCTCGGGATTGTCCAAAGAAGCCTCCAAAGCCCGCCGCCGCCGCCTCCACAGCTTCCGTGGTAAGCTCAGCTCCCACACAGACCCCAGCGGCTACCCCTAGTTCTTCAAACCCCGGTGCTTCAGTTGGAGCAATTATTAGCCGGGAGCTCGAAGATAAGTAGAAGGGCGTCCATGACCAGGAGTGTGAGCGCAACGAATTGCTCAAGTCCTTTGGCTACATAGGTGGCCAAAGAGTCGTTGTCTTGTTTGACAGCGGCGGCAGCACGGAGGATGTGGTCACGGAACAAGCCGCTAGGCATGCCCGTTTTGAGCTGACTTCGGTGGACAAACAGGTTGAGGGTTTTAGCACAGGTATGACAATGAGCGTCAAGTATGAAGCTCTAGGTGCTAAGTTAGTGATTCAGGGCATAGAGTTTGTGCGTGACTTTATGGTTGCCCCTCTTGTAGGAGCAGACATAATTTTGGGTATTCAGTGGTTTCACAAGTTTCTTCCTGATGTCAAGTGGGACAAGCACACGTTCCATATCAATCGGAATGTGTCAAACGCCCCGGTGACCATTAAGTGTGAGCCAGGAATTCCGAACTTTCCGCTCATAAGCCACTTTGCAGGCTAAGCGAGCAATCAGGAAAGGTGCACAATGTGCGATGATTTACATCCAGACAGCCCAGACGGTGGCTAGTGCTTTCGAGAAGTACTCGGTTTTCCATGAAAAGTTTCAAAAGATTTTTATTCAGGACAGCCTCCCTCCCCAGCTCCCCTCGTCCAGACCAGAGGACCACAAGATTGACCTCCTCCCAGGCTCGGAACCCCCGAGCAAGTTTCCGTATCGCCTTTCTAAGGCAATGGAATCGGAGTTGGACCGCCAACTCCAAGAATTGTTGCAATCTGGCTTAATCCGCCCTAGCGTGTCGCCATTTGCAGCGTCGATCTTGTTTGTCAAGAAGAAAGATGGGTCTTCCCGTTTGTGTGTCGATTATCGTGCACTCAACAAGCTGACTAGCAAGAGTAGATTCCCGATGCCTCGAATTGACTATATCCTCGAGAGGTTGAATGGAGCAAAGGTGTTCTCAAAACTGGATTTAAAGAGTGGGTACCACTAGGTACGGATTGTGGAAGGGGACATCCCCAAGAAAACCTTCCGTATGGAACGAGCCCACTATGAATTTGTGGTCATGCCATTTGGCTTGACAAACGTCCCAGCTACGGTTGATGATGCGTGTTTTCCGGGATTTGATTGGAAAGTGTGTTCATGTTTCTGGACGACATACTCATATTTTCAGCTACGGTTGAGCAGCACGACATTGATGTGGAGAAAGTCCTTAAGTTGCTGGAAAGCAGCGAGCTCCTCGTCAATGAAAAGAAGTCGGAATTTTATCTATTCTAGGTGCATTACTTGGGATATATAATTAGTGCTGAAGGCATTCGACTTGATCCGGCTAAAGTGGCCGAGATTGTCAACTGGGAAGTACCTCAGACAGCCTATGACATTAGATCTTTTGTGGGTATATGCCAGGCATACTCCACTCACATCGACAAGTTTTCTGACCTCTTGGCAGATCTCATTGATTTGCTAAAGGGAGTGAAGACAAGATGGCAAAAGATTCGAATGACTCCACGAGCGTTGGAGGCATTCCAGAACCTCAAGGTGGCTTTGTCAGAAGCGCCTTGTTTAGCACTTGCCTCGTGGGACGAACCATTTCAAGTGATCACTGATGCGAGTAACATCGCAATTGGAGGTGTATTGCAACAGAATGGTCATCGTGTAGCTTACATGTCTCGTAAGTTACTGCCCGCCGAGAAGAACTACTCAGTCCATGATCGTGAACTCCTAGCAGTTATACAGGCGTTGAAACATTGGAAACATTTTCTGTATGGTCGTGACTTTGAGGTTCGCACTGACCATCAAGCATTACGCTCGATGCCAACAGACTAAAAGAGAAGCTGGGAGGTGAGAATAACACAGTTACTTCTCACAAACTCGTTGAGGTTGATGATTTATCCTATGTTCCACATGAACCTGAAAAGGAACTTCGTAATCGCTTAATCCCTGAGGTTAAAATTAAGTGAAAAGATAAGAAAATCGAGGATTCGACTTGGGAGTCAGTTGAGAACGCTCAACGCAGGTTTCCTTCTTTTCATTGCAAGAGTACAATGTTTTGAGAGGAGACGTATGTTATGCACATGTCATATTGTGTGCATATACTAGGAAGGTAACCCGCCCTAGGCATGTGAGCATGGGATCATGGGAACATGCTCTAGTGGGACAAGGGTTAGATCTAACCAGGGTTGGGACAAGTCTAGTGGTCTGAATCGTAGACACTTGTCCCTTCTTGCTCAAAGTGTCAGCCACTGGATTGGCCTTTCTTGGAAGGTACTCAATCATACCACCAAGCTGCTGGAATATCCGACTCCAGCGGTGTTGTCAATCACTCCACTGTGCACTTGGCATCTGGATGAACTCTGACATGTGGAGGTAGTTTTAGTTCATACACAACTGTGCCAATCTGACCTATAATCTTGAGGGTCCTTTCCAGGACATTTCGATGGACTTTGTCACAAATCTGCCTCCCAGTCCGAGTAAGCGTAATACGCAGTGCTTAACCATTGTTAATAGGTTTAGCAAATTTGTTATGCTTATTCCTTACAGGGCCAATGTGACCGCCGAGGATGTTGCCCAGTTGTTCATTCGGCATCGGTACCTGATGGGTGGGATTCCTAGGACCATAGTGTCAGACCGAGATGCCAAGTTTACCCCTCATTTTTGGAGGGCATTGTTTGATAATTTTGGTACTAAGCTGAATTTTTCCAGTGCATTCTACCCACAAACGGATGGCCAGATAGAGATATACAACCAGTTGGCCTTTGATGTGCTAAAGTGTTATGTCCACGATCAGCAAGGTAAGTGGGAATCGTATTTGCCTTTGGTTCAAGCTGTTTTGAATGACTCTTTTTCTTCAGCTATTGGCAGGACTTCATATGAGGCAGCGTTTGGAAGATCGTCTTCAGTACTGGAGGCGAACAGAGTGACGGAGTCTTACCAGGAGATCTTAGAGTCAGTAAAAGATAGATTGGCTAAAGCGCAAGAGGCCTACACTCGACAGGCCAATAAAGACCAAAGGTATATGAAGTTTTCGGAAGGGGATTGGGTTTATCTTCGGATAATGAAGCAAAGATTGAAGCAGGTGGGCAAGTGATGCCCAAAGTTGTCTTTCAGGAGCCTTGGACCTTTTCCCATCAGGAAAAAGATTAATGAGGTGTCTATGCAGTTAAAGCTACCTCCGAGTTGGACTATGCACGATGTATTTCATGTCAGTTGGTTAAAGCTATGTGCAGGTCCAACCCCTTGAGAGGTCAAAGACGAAGCGGAACTAGACATTGTGGATGAAGCAGAAGTTATGGTTCCAGAACAGATCCTTCTGCACCGTTTCAAGCATGGCTCAGGCCGAAGACTACGACAGTTTCTCACGAAATTTTATGGACCGAGGAACCCATGAAGCGGTATGGCTTGACAAAGAGTTTTTCGAAGACTATCCGGTATTATTAACGGATTATTTGGAGGCTATGCAGCTTCCGTCAAGTTAAGCAAAAGGGGATGTCACATGCATCCCGCACTTGGATGCCACGTAGACATTACTGTTCAGAAGGTGTAGGACCTGGGATGGTGAACTGGTCCCATGTGAGCCCACTCTGGGACGAGTCAGCCAGGGATCCATCTCAGTCGTCCGAGGTCAGGTGTGCATTGTCCTACACATGAGTCCAAGGTCAGGTGTGCACTCTCCTGCACATGAAACAGTGCCAGTCCGCGCTGTGAGTCTTCCTCAAGAATGATGTCAGTGGTTCTGTGTATCTGGTATGGTACCGGATGCGAGATCACTGAGTAGATAGTGGTAGGACAAGGGGCCAGCCCATAGGGCTACCCCAGATCTTAGTGTGGGCATGGGAATGGTGTGGAACCACCCCCATGAGGGCCAGGAAGGCCTCACCAGCCATGGAGGGGCCCTAGGACAGCCCTAGGGCAAGAATAAGGCATATTCCAGGAGATTACAGCCTTTACATGGCTGTAGGGCAAGTATGGGGCAGCCCATACAGGCTGCCCAGCCCTTGGATTGTGGGCAAAAGCTGTGCCCAGCCCTCTGGAAGCAGGCGCATCATGCCCAGCCTTTTAGGAAAAAAATGCAGCATTTAATGAGATTTAATTCAGCATTAAATGCTGAATTTCCAGTCGTGGGACATTTCTGGGCTGGCCGACTGTAGTAGCATTGGCCGACTGCTCCTGATGGGGTAGTATAAATAGAATTGCCCATAATCCCATTCATTCATCTCATTCTCCACCAAGAGCTCAAGCATAAGAGGCTAGACAAAGCCAAGAGGGTGCTAAGCTAGGTCAAGGGCAGGGTATTCCCAGCCAAGAAAAGGTCTAAGACTGCTGTATTTTCTTTTAGATTTTCTCATCATTCTAATAAAGCAAATACACCATGCGTGGTGGGGGCCCTACAGAGGGTAATTGGGACCCAATACTGTGTCCTCTCCACCTCTCCCTCTCTCTCTCTCTCTCTCTCTCTCTCTATTTTCTGCACATCTCCTTTCAGTTTTTTGTGCGTCAATGTCCGTCGCGAAAATGATAAAAATAAGAATCTGGCAGGACAAGGTCAGCTTTGGTATCTATGGATTGAATGTCGTTTCAAATTCATTGCTTGGTGTTGGAGAGATTATGGACTGGATGTGTTCCAAGTTCATTGTCTGAGGTTTTGGGATGTGATGTGTTTACAATCCACTGTTGGGAGATTATGGGCGTGGTATGTCCATCAGCTCATCATTTCTATACTTGGAGTTCATTGCACACCGTTGTGGGAATTCGGAGCCAAGAAGAATTCTTTGGTGTCCAGGGTGGCTTTGTGTTTTGAGGAGACAAGTTGGTAGGTACATCTTCTGCGGTGTATTCAGTATCTGTAGTACTGGGGTGTCCATGGTCGTGTCTACATCAGCTTTTCTTCTTCATACGTTTGCTCACGCAGAGGGGGTGTTAAAATATGTGCATCTCATGTGTTATGTGGGAACAGGGTCTTATATAAGGATTGACACTTTATTAAAGGCTTCCCTATATAAAGGCTCCTCTCCCCTCTTATATTATCCATTCATTCTCAGCGCATGATTGTCTCCACCCATCTCTTGGCGACTATAAGCCTTGTGTAAATCTCTTGCTATAATGAAGTTGATTATTGTCTGACATCTCTCTCTCTCTCTCTCTCTCTCTCTCTCTCTCTCTCCTGTGTTTTGCTTCCGCATTGTGCAACTCACACCCACGACTAAGGATTTGACAATCCCATAGTTTCATCCACATTTCTTCCTAAGTCCAATTCATCCCCTACCTTTTACCATTGAGAGGTAAGGGATCATTACGATTAACTCTCAGTGCTGGTCACCTTCATTGTTGAGGTTCTGGACACATGAGATCAGCTTGCTGGTAGACACCACAAACTCACTCATTCTATCTAAATTTCACATGTTGTGACATTTTATCTTTCTGTTTTTGGTCCCATAGGCCATGTTTGGACTCCATGGGCCTTGGTATCATCATTATCATAATCTCTCTTGGTCCACTGGCTTGGCTATGGGGTTAAAAGACTCTCGCTTGTGGCTGTCTTCCCTTAACTTGTGGTTAGAACTGGAGTTTTTTTGCACATTGATCTACGCATGAAGAAGCGGACTTGTCTTCTTGCATAAATCTGAATGTCATTCATGAATGATGGTGATCATGTGTGTGTGTGTGTGAGAGCATATCTTGGTACAAAGTTCTACACCCACTATTGGGCACTGATGACGTTAGTGGGGATGTCGTAGTATCTAGTCCATACTATGCATAATGTAGTTGATAGTTATATAGTCTTGTGGGTTGACTACCATGAGTATATAACATGCACGTTCCTAAAAGGTGAATTTGGGCATGTTCCTGGATTCATCTAGGTATATGAATGATGGTGATCCATTTATGAAGTCATGATTACTAAGATGGACATGTCTCAGTTTGTACAACTCCATGCATGAATTTACAAATAGTAAGGTGGAACTCTATACATTCTCTCTTGGATGGAGGTGATTTATGCATGAACTTGTGATTACTAGGGTGGATATGTCTTTGTGCATGCATCGAGAACCTACACTTGAACATTTAAGTTCATTAAATTTTGAAGCCTAAGATGATTGTATCTTTGTACATAAATCTGCACCAACTCGTTATTTGGGTGATTTACGTATGAAGTTGTGACTTACTAATGCTGATATTATCTTTGTATGAAAGCCTGCAAATGCTGTTGAGTGCTGATCATATTAGAGGGCCTGAACTGTTGGGCTTCTCTTTGTACACAGATGCACCTACTCTTAGATTGAATAATTTCTATACTGATGAATTGTAATCACTAAGGAGGACTTTCTTGCATTCAATTCTCTACCTGCTACCTGCTTGTGTGCACTGTTGTTATGACAGGGTTTAGGGTACAATCTATGCTGTGCATAATAAACTTGATGCTGTGTGCAACCTGATGAAGGTTATCACTCTTGACACTCTTTACTGTAGGCATAAGCAAGTTCTTCTGGAAGCTTACGATGGGAGGTGTGAACAAGCTGCTCGCATTTTTGCTGAATATCAAAGAAGGCTACATCGTTACGTTGAACATGCAATGGACGTTCAGAGAGGAAAAGCTGGAGGAACTGATGCAGCGCCAGATCCCATTGCCAGTCACACTGACTTGGACACAGTGTATGCCACTTCGCTGAAAGGTGGCAAGCCTGCTGATGGTGGTCCCATTCTTATCGAGACTGTAGCAGAAGGGAGGGTTCGGAAGTCTTGCGAGGCTCTCGCTGCACAGATAATTGAGAGAATAAAGAACATCTTTCCTGCTTATGATGGAGGTGGAAGCCAGAGAGAAACAGGTGCAGAAGAGAGGAAACTAGGTATGGATGTGGACTGGGAATTGATACCGGAGAATGTCAAAGAGATTGCTCTGAGCCTTCTGAAGAACCCACCGCAACTCTTGCGAGCAATGGCAGGCTACACATCTCAAATTCTGGCTTCAATTATTCGAGAGACGGAGAAGATTGATATAAAAGCAGATGCCGAACGGCTTCGGTGTGTTTCTTTCTCTGTCATTCTTGAGCTGGTAATATTGGTGTACTTAAAGAAGATGTCGGACATGCTTTAGAGGGATCATTGTGATTGGTATGGGTTGAATACTGGCGGAATCATGCATTGTCCATGTACCCTGTGGTAAGTAGGCACCATTAGTAGGGATTTCTGGTGGCAATGTGTCTTCTCTTATTGCAAATTGTGTGTTAAGGGGTACTGTGGTGGAATGTGTGTGGTGATAGCTCCTCATGCCAACCTTTATTATAAATATGCTGCTGCTCGGATCGTGCTCTTCCTTTGCAAGCATTCATACATACCTCATTTGCAGTAGCCTGAGATGGTGTGACCTTAGTTGTTGGAGGGTGTTTCATGTACTTTCAGTAGTGCCATGCTTTTTGATGGGGTGCCTCACAGCCAAAAACTTGAAATCAACTCATGATTTTGCTACATTTGCAGATATAAATATGAAAACAACAGGATCATTGAAGATGTCTCAGTAGACACAGACGAAAGCTTGCTCTCGCATAGCAGAGGCAACAAAGTTGGGGTAAAGGGGACATTTAGACAGCTGAGAGAGAGACAGGTGATGCATATATTGGATTCTAGTGGTTTTTGTGGATTTGGCATGTATTTATCTTTCTGTTTGCCTTAACTTCTGTGGCATTTGCCTGGGTCTTTGCGAGTGTTCGTCTTTTCTAACTACTTGCTTTACCATTGCACTTGACTAACAGTATGGAAACTCTTCTCTTTGGAGCAGGCAACAGACAATTCTTCTTTAATATTCAACCATGATCCCTAGGATGACTTCAATGTTAAGTGAATCTGTATGCCATCATGTATCGGTTTTTGTCATGTAATGGTACAAGAAGGGTGCAATCCTGCATGCCTGCTACCAACTTTGGATGCACAAGCAAAGTCGTGGGAAATATGGAAATGGAAAGAGAAATGGCATTTGAGGATGTTGAGGGAACACCACTTTAGCAGGCGTGTCTTGGGGGGGGGGGGTGGAGGGGCGAGATGGGGGATGCTAATAACACCAAGAAATGAGATTAAGAAGAGATAGTAGAGACCCAAGTTGTTGGAGAACA